>NC_068344.1:15661586-16010397 GCF_014633365.1 Diospyros lotus
ATACGATGTTGATGTATATGAGGATCAACAGGATTCTGAGGTTGGTGTTCATTATGAAGCACCAATTGAAATAGCCATAAAGGATGCACATAATGCACCAGACACCAGTGATGAGGACACCGAAAAGGATGAGGATTTTGATATTAATACAATTGGTGGGGATGACCCTGAAAGTGAGGGTAGCTGGGTCAAGGAATGTGAGACCGATGATGAGAAGTTTTTGCTTGCACAAAATAATAAGAGAGTCTTTAAATCAACAATTGTTGACAATGGTAAAGGGCTAGGTGTAGATTCTGACTTGAGAGATGATGAATAACACATTAATGAATACATGGAGTCTGATGAGGAAGGCTTTGACACTCCATGCAGCAGTGCCGAAAGTGATTTGTTAGGCACACAAAAAAAGAAAAAAAAAAGCCTTTGGTTTATAACCTACGCTATGACCACACTACAATTAATTTCAAAATTGGCATGTTTTTTGAGAATGCAAAACAGTTTAAAGAATGTGTCCATCAATATGGAATTTGCAATGGGTTCGATATTGGCTAGAAGAGGTCATGTCAAGAACGTGTTGAATGCGTGTGCACAAGTGGATGTCCATGGAGCATCTATATTGCCAAGAAGCAAGGAGAGAGGACATTTGTGGTGAGAAGATACAATGCTGAACATCATTGTTTTAGAAGTCTAACAAATAAACAGGCCAATTCGAACTGGTTAGCTAGAGAATTCCTCCAAACATTTAGAAGAAATCTGTCGTATGGTGTAAAAGACATGACCCTTGACATGAAGGACAAATATGCACTAATTGTGTTGAAGTGGGCATGCTATAGAACAAGGATGAATGCACTCAAAATGCTTAGGGGCAGTTTGGATTCTCATTATGAAAAACTCCATGCTTACAAGGCTGAACTCAAAAGGGTTGACCCTGAAGGCAACTTCGAATATGAGATAGACAATTCTGGACCTAATGGGCAGCATGTGTTTAGAAGAATGTATATAGGATTTTCAGGCCTTAGGAAAGGCTATATTGCAGCTTGTAGGCCATGTATTTGTCTTGATGGATGTTTTTTGAAGACCCTAATAAGAGGTGCCTTGCTGAGTGCAATCAGGAGGGATGCTATAACACCCTATATTTTCGTGAAATTGCCACGTATTATAAGTGAGTTAAAATATCGAAAAATATGTTTGAAATGGAAACAAGTGATCGAATCAGTCGCAGGGAGTGCCCTAGAGCTTAGATACCTAAGGACAAAGGTATAATTTTAACGAGCGCCTCGAGGTGAGACTTATTGCACTAAAAGAAATCAAATCAGAAATGGTTTTCGGTTAAGCTAAGTTATAACCTAAAAATACCAAATGATGGTAAGGGGCTTCCGAAAAATCGTATATATTGAGTAATTTTGAGTTAATAATTCTGGGATTTTAAGTATCTCGATAAATTTGATATTTGAGGGTATAATTCTAATTAGAGAAATAATCCAAATGAAAGAATGATGAAATTATGAGCTTAGGTGGTGAAATGTTAAAGTTGAAAACTTGAAATATAGGCCAAAGTGTTATTTGAAAGAAGTTTAGGGTTTCAGCTTGGATTTCAAAAGATGGATTAATTCTAGTTTTGGATTTCAAAAGCCACTCAATTATGGCTTTGAGTCTTTGGAGTCCATGGCTAAGATTGTGACAAGTGGCATAACACCATTGGTTGAAGGATTCTATAAATAGGCACCTTGAGTTGCTCTCAAACCATTCCAAACAAATTTGAGGAGTGAAGCACTCTAAGAGGAGGAGCTTACTCTAGAGAGAGAGAAGGAGGTTCGGCAAGAAGGAGGGAAGAAAGAGGCGAAGAAGCGGCGGAGAACGAGCCTCGTCGGAGTTGCGAGTCTTCGCCAGAATTCACCAAAATCAGTCAGCAAAAATGCGAGGTAAGTCCGATCTTTTTTTATAATCTTGTAGAGGGGGAAGAGAGGGTCGCGTAGGTTCAAACGAGGGTCGAATCGAAGTTAAAACGAGGGAGATATGGCCGAAATACCAAACCGACACGTTGCTGTTCGGAATCTGGTATCTGCGCGTGAGTTACACGCGCCGGATAATGGCTGCGCGTGGGGGCGCGTGGACAGAATTCTTGGGGCGCGTGAGGGTGCGTGAAAGGTCCTTTTTACATGAAATTTTCTATTTATGCCCCTACTTTAATACCATTCAACTCTATATAAAAATATTTGAGGTTAGATTTACCAAAACATATATTTTTTGCAGAAACCTAGGCCGTTTGCTGTAAAATTATATCGTCGAAGAGATAACTCAACAAGGTGAGACTCCGTGAGACTCCTATACTCCAAATTCTATTTTTTATTCTCTTATGGGAGACTTCTATTGCATGAGACGTGTTTCGTGAAGTTCTTACACATAAACGCTTGTTATTCTCTTACGTGAAATCATGATGCATATACAAAATGTATTTTTCTGAAAATTATATGCTATTGGCTTTTTAACTGTTGCATTTATAAAATTCGTGTGACCATACTGTTGTACCTATCTGTTGTTGGCCGAGGGCAAAAGTCGGATATCCCCCGAGAGGCGCTATGCGTGCGCCATCGAGAAAGCTCTCGTGGGGAAGACCGTGAGCTTAAGGAACAACGGATGTGGTGCTTGCATGAGTGCTATGAAGTTGGGCCAAAGTGACATGGTTAGGGACCTCCCAAGAGGCGCTATGCGTGCGCCATTGAGAAAGCTCTCGTTGGAGGAGGCTAACGTGTTCACGAGGCACTTCGGAGTAGTTCTCGTTGTTTTCTCATACATTTTATACCTGATCATGCATCGATATAAACTGTTTTTGGAGTTTCTCACTAGAAGATTCATCTTCTAATTGGACTATGTCCTTGGAATATTCAAACGTTCCAGGTTTGACGAGCGGCTCTAAGGGAAAGGAGGTAGCTGAAGAATAAGTTTAATTTGATGTCTATAGCATGTTTAGAATATTTTCATTTATATGCGAACCTATGTATGTCTTGGATATGTTTAAGACGTTCAGTTATATCTTGCGAGAGATGATGTTCATGTAATTCATTTTGTAAACGTCTTGAACAATTTTATGATAAATAAAGTATTATGGTTGTGAACCATATCAGGTTCGATCTAGCTTCCGCATTCAAGATTTTAACACCTGTCTTAGCTATTCGATTATTGGGTTTGTTAAGCTGAGAAGGTGTAAATTTGGATTTTTGGGATATTGTGTGATGTATGACAGCTATTGTTATATGAAAAATTTTTATATTCCTGAAATCCTAAGTTATAACACGCTCAAGAAATTTGGGGTGTTACAGATGCGAATAATCAAACGTTTCCTATTGCTTGGGCTGTTGTTGAAGGGGAAAATGAGAACAGTTGGAGATGGTTTTTATAGTTTTTTTTTTTTTGTGAAATTAATATTGTTGATGGACTTGGCCTAACACTTATTAGTGATCAACAGAAGGGTTTTGCCAAGGCAATAAAGGATCTTATACCTCACGTAGAGTATAGGAATTGTGCAAGGCATATTTATGCGAACAGGAAAAAGCTACACAAGGGGCAGCAATTGAAGTCATTGTTTTAGAGGGCGATTAATATAACCCACAAGGCAGGTTTTTTTAGCTTCATGGAGGAATTGCAAGTGTTGGATGCCACTGCACATGAAGATTTCATAAAGCAAAATCCAAAAAGTTTTTACAAGGCATTCATTAGTACTTGGTCCAAGTGTGATGTTATAACCTCCAGCCTGTCTGAAACCTTCAATGGTTATATATACAAGGCAAGATGCTTACCAATAATAGACATGTTAGAATGGATTCGAACATCTTTAATGGAAAGAATGTATGATAAATCAGAGATGATGAAGAAGTGTTCAGATGAAATTTGTCCAAGGATCAGGGATACATTGGAAAGGGAACAACTGGGGATAAGGCATTGCATTGTGAGACCTGTTGTGGGACATAAGTTTCAAGTTGGCATTGCGAACCAAGGATATGTGGTTAGTCTAGATGAACACAAATGCTCTTATAGACAGTGGGACTTAAGTGGTCTCCCATGCTTTGGCCTGTATACACTTTATGAAGTATGATCCTGTTGACTATGTAGATCGATATTATAGAAAATCAGAATTCTTTAAGGCATACCAGTATGCATTAAAACCATTGAATGGGTTTTCAATGTGGCCAAGGATAGATGCTGCTTCTATACTGCCCCTCCCCCCATATAAGAAAATGCCTGGTAGACCTAAAAGAATCAAAAGATGGATGTTCAAGAAACTGAAGAAATACAGGATGTGGCCAGTCGGCATGGCATGCAAATGACATGCCAACACTACTTGGAAACTGGCCACAATAAGAGGGGTTGCCCAAATAAGGACAAGGTGGCAGCACCAAGACCTCATAAGGTATGAAAGTCTAATTACACATGTCCATTTTTTAGCATATTTAATTTGTTTGTTTGTTTACCCTATGTTTATCACAATATAGGCCAAGAGAGGCAGACCCCGTGCCACATCCACTGCATCAGCAACAGCCCCAACAACTGGCAGATCACATTCCTCGGCAAGATCATGAACAACTGCCTTCAGCAATAGCCACAACAAGCGTACCAGCAACAGCCACAACAAGCGCACCAGCAACAGCCACAACAAGCACCCCAGCAATAGCCACAGCTAGTGCCTCAGCAAGTGCCTCAGCAACAGCCATAGCAACTGTCATAGCTACAGCCTCAGCAAGTGCCTCAACAAGTGCTGTCGCTAATGTCATAGCAAGTGCCTCAGCAACCGTCCCAGCAATGGCCTCAGCAAGGCAAACAAGGCAAATGGCAAGAGATCAAAGTAAGTTTTGTGTCTTTTGTGGTAGACTTGGTAGTTTGTCATTATATTCATTATTTGCAATGCAAGCTTGACACATGATATTTCACCTTAACTTATATAGGCAAATCAAGTCTACGGATTGATGTTCTCATCAGAATCAAGCAATTTTTATGCAAGGGTACATACTCTTTATTCTAAGCTTGCCCATGTAATAGCATTTATAATGGCCATCTAATTATCATCTTTTTTTTCTTTCCCATTCAAATGCCAGGGGAAAAACGAGCTAGATATGTAAGTGGATTTGCATTAATATCTGCAGTGGCAAGGAATCTGCTGCACTCCCAACGACATGAAGTTCAAGCAACTAATGGATCACAACCCATGGTGTCTCAAGAAGAAGCTCGGTCATTTACACCACCACCAATAGGGCAATCCCATCAGACATCCACTGCATCAGAAGTTGCTGCACCTAGAAGACCAAGAAGACAACAACAAGATCCGCGGTGACTAATTTTAATTTGGATTTTGGTAATTATGTCATTTAGGTTGTGTAATTTGAGATGGTTTATCACATTTGGTCATTTGGGACGTGTAATTTTAGACGGTATTGAGATTTGGATGTGTTGGATATTTGGAAGATTTATGTTATTGGGATTGGAATGAATTTAAATTTGGAGGATTTATGTAAATTTGAGATAGTATTGTGTTGTTGTCAATTCATTCAAACGAGAACATTATTGTATAGCCCGATCAGACTATTTATGTATTGTATAGCCCGATTGGGATCTTAATGTGTCCGATAGGGACTATTCACGGTCAGCTTTAAGTGTGAAGTGTGAATTGTTCGATCGGACTGATCCTTCACATGATTGGACTCTTCATCGACTCTGATCGGACTACAATCTGTGTTAAGTGTGAAGTGTGAATTATTCGATCGGACTGATCCTTCACATGAAGAGTCCGATCGGATTTTAACCATCCATGTCGCGTGAAGAAGAGTGAATTGTCCGATCGGACTAATAATTCACATAAAGAGTTTGATTCATGTGTGATGGGCCTCTTCATGTGTTCGATTGGACTATTCACGGTCCGCATTAGCATTAAGTAAATGTGAATTGTCCGATCAGACTAATCCTTCTAAATTTGTAAAGTTTTTGTATAAAAATATAAAAATCTATTAAACTCAAATAATTTTTGAAATTAATCAAAAGTAAGCATTTGCTTAAGAATTAAAAAAATCAAATTATATTAAATTAGAATATCTAAAAACTGCAAAAAATAATTTAAATTATTTTCATTCTTCAAATTAATTCATATTAAATAAAGTTCCAAGTAATTGTTAACACTTAAGTGTTAAGTGTTTGTTAAGTGTGCATTATTCGATCGGACTGATCATTCCACATGAAGAGTCCGATCGGACTATTCACGGTCCGCATTGTACTACAGATAACGCATACAAATAAGTCCATTGAGATTGTAATCACTTATCAAATAATCACTAGCTAATCAATTATGAGACCAATACATCCCATTTACACAGAACAACAATTATCGGCCTAAAATAATTTGATTACTATGTATCCCCATCAACTGGATTACTATGTTTATACAAGTAAAAGGCAATGACCTTCCGAAGTTTATGAGTGTCCTCTTTCATATGGTGCATCTCCCATGTATGCTCCCTATGATGCAATATGTCATCCACGTATTTGATTACAAAGCACCTGCAGCTACTCCTGTAATAGAAAAATAATGAAAGTAATATATTAGTTAAAGAATTTTTTTTTTTGGGGGGGAATCAGTTACAATACTTTAAATAAATGTAGTACCCGTCCTGCTGCTGAGGGATCGGCCCCTACACCGGATCAGGAACATCCACCTCCCATTTTTCGTATGAACGACCAATTGCCGTACAGTGCTTATAATAATCACTCTGAAATAGGAGAATGGGTAGGAGTTTAGACAATGGCTTCAATTTCTTGAGTCTTTTCTGCCTGCTTTCAATGGACATTGACCCAGGGTCATATACAATGATTATCCTATCTTTGAAGTAGATATTCGCCAGGACCCAGTGCTCGTTTTCTACAGCACATGGGAGCCATGCTTGCTTGTAACATGAACACATTAGTTATGTTTTACTAAATAAATAAAACGAAATGATATGCAAAACACTTATGTGGTCTACTGCCCACTAGGGGAAATCTTTGTCATTCTCCCCTGAGACATAACGAGACCATTCCTTGGAGAGCTTCACCTCATCAGGCATAAAGTGTTTATTTCCCTTCTCGAATTCGGTATCCCATACATATTGCATATACCCCTGTGAAGAAAAAAAAAGTTTAACTTTACTAACAAATAACAAAAAAGGTAAAACAGTAATATAATTTGAGTTCAACACTAACGAAAAGCGATGACAACACAACGGCGTAGTTTTCATCATATATAGAACTAGGCGGTGACTGCATATCTCTATTCAACACAAGTAGTTGTCAAAGTGTTGCCCTTCCAACCAGGTCATCTCTCCCTTTATCTGGCAGAGCATACTTGGCACAATGTGGTATATGTGCCCAATGGTACGCCTACAACGAGCATGAATTATTATATATGGGTACTCATATTGCTGATGTATAAAGAAAAGGTAGAGACTTTTTCTGACATACTGGATCTCATCTTTTGAGCCTACGTACTGGATGTATCCCGATGGGGGTATAGGACTAACATCATCCTCTCCATCAGCCCCAATGTGTTGCTTGGATACTTCATGGGCGATCATATTTTCACCATGATCTATCTCCCCCACCACTACATTTGTCTTTCTCCTCTTTCGTGGAATGGGATCGGTGAATGGTGTTAGACAAAATTTGGATGGATTCCGCTTTCGTACTGTTCGTTCGTCCACCTCCTCTTGCAAATCAACAAAAATACGTGTTAATTCGGTAGAGTTGACTGATATGTAGTCATATAGAAATGTATTTTTTTTTCTTACGATAGAAGGAGATGTTTGGTCCGCCTCATGATCATGAGCTTACAGGAAGTTATCACCAGCATCTAGCTTCTCCTGCATCTGAACAAAAAATTCACAGTAATCATATGCAAGTGCATCGAAGTTAATTGCATCTTATGACTTACATTACATGGATAGTCCTCCTCGTGCATACGATCAGGCTGGGTGTGATCACCACTATCTGGCTACTCCTACAACTCAACAGAAATTAATCGTTAGAATATGGTTTTAACATATACAAGTTAATTTGTATCTTACAACAAAAAGAGGTGTCTGGTCCTTATTGACATGAACATGCTGGAGCTGATCTCCACCAACTGGCTGATTATAACCGTCTCGATACTAATTATCATCATGATCGACGTGTTGCTGGAAAGCTGGACTGGCTGGGGTGAGTAAATAGTTAACACTGATTCAACCATCGTATCCAATCGCTCCAAATGTGTGTCGAATTGGCCCACCCATTTGTCCAATTGGCCAACCCATGTGTCCAAACAGTCCACCCGTATATCCAATTGGCCCACCTGTGCTTCCAGACTCCTCAACAATTGTAGCGCCTCACTGAGCATCTCAGTCACCTATACAAGGTTAAAAGTCGAAACTAAAAACAATTACAAACAAGCGAATTGTTTGCATACAAGAGAAACATTATGATAATAATCATACCATAGGCTTGTTCTGGACAGGCTGCGTGATGAAAGGAGTCCCTTACCGACGGACTCCTCCTCATTCTCCTTGTCCACTCCCTCCCCGTTCTCCATCCCACTAGCCTCCTCCTTCTCATCCTTAAATCCTTCCCTGCATCCATCAGCCTCCTCCTTAACCTTAAATCCCTCCCTGCATCCATCACGCTCCTCCTCAATCCCACCCTCCCTAACACCACTAGTCTCCACCACATCCTTCCCCCCACCCTCATTCTTAAAGATGTCGGGTCCAACCAAGTGCAGAGGGTTAAAAGACCTCCAAAAATTAGTGTCCCACTCTGTATCTGTTGATTCGATAGTCGAACTTGGTTTAAGTGACTGTAATATTGAAATATTTACACAGCTATTTCTGTAAACAAAAAAAAAAAAAAAAAGATAGGCAGAGAGACATTCATTGAAATTTACGTCAAACACTTACCAACATGGAAAGACATTCATCGTAACTTATTTGTTTGGGTCTCTTTTTGTATAACCACTTCATGCATCTAGAGATCTTGACTATGCCTTTTATTGGTACAACCCACATACTCGCCACCCATGGGGTTGTTTCGATTAACCACCACTGTAAAATGTGAAAGAATTATAATAAAAAATTTCAACTAACCAAAAAAAAAAATGTTTGTATATACAAATCAAGTGAGGATTGTACCTGAAACGCCAAAACAAATCCATAGAGGTTGACTTTGTTCCCAACCTGAGCATTCAACTTCCACCCGGTGGTAGCTAGACAAAAGTAATGTAGTCCCTGACTATATACGTACGTTTCCCAAGGGAACAACCTAAATGATTCTAAATCCTCCACCAAGCTCCAATGGAAATCTTCTACACTTGCCCACTCGTCGTGGCCCATTAATAGCATGTTGACCACGACAAGGTATCCCATCTTCAGTGCATCATCTTTATCCAGGTTAAGCTTCGTATCAAGTAGTTCATTTATGTCTTCCACATAAACAACCTCTTTATGTGGGAATAAACGTGCCCGTAAACTACCATCCTTGGCAGGCCTCGCTTGAGAGATTTCCCAGTTAATTGGGCCGAATCTAAGTCTAGTTATGAGGGTGAACTCCTACTTCCCATATCGACATGCCACGCTGCCCAGCTCGAACCACATCTCATCGGGGCGAGCGCTGGGAAATTTCACCTCCCTTAGAAGCACCTGAAGAATCAATTGTGGTGCAGTAGCTTGGGATGAGTGGGGGATCTGCATCAAATGTCCTAGTGGGCCTCGAATGAAATCCTCCAACACACCATACTTCACAAAGGACTCACAAACTAAGGCAAGATTATTGATGCAACGTGAGTAGTTGCTTGCGTACCGGGTGGTGGTACCCAGCTAGCATGGACATAAGTAAATGTCTGTTTCTTCTTCTGAACATCCATTTGTAAAAAAAAAACAAAAAACAAAAAATAAACATTAATTTTAAAAATCAACGAGTTGACTATTTTCATCGAACTCAATCAAACTATTCATCAGCCCGATCGGACTGTTGTCATCGGACTCTTGATGAATCATTCCTCGATCAATGGTTTAATGAGTTTCACCCACAAATTCTAATGCTAAGCCACTCCACTTTCTCAACAACAACAATATAAGAGTATATAAGAGTTTAGAAATTAAATGAGAAATAAATACAAAACAACTTCACTTAAAGGTCCGATTAAACTATTCATTAGCTGATCGGACTATTGTCATCGGACTCTTGATTAATCATTTCCTATCCATGGTTTAATGAGTGTCAACCACATATTCTAATACTAAAACCACACTTTAACAACAACAACAACAATGATACAAGAGTTTAGAAATTAAATGAGAAATAAAAAAAATCAACTCAAAAAAAAAATTCACTTAAAGTTCAGATCGGACTATTGTCACCGGACTCTTGATAAATCATTTCGGATCCATGGTTTAATGAGTTCCAGTCACAAATTATAATACTAAACCACACTTTAACAACAACAACAACAATACAAGAGTTTATAAATTAAATGAGAAATAAAAACTCAACTCAAAAAAACTTCACCGATCGGATTATTCATAAGCCTGATCAAACTATTGTCATCGAACTCTTGATGAAAATAATCAGAACTACTAATAATGCGTTTCAGCCACAAATGCTCATGTTAAACCCCACTTTAACAACAACAACAATAGAAGAATCATTATCAGTAGAAGAGAAATTAAAAAAAAAACTCAAGAAAACAACTTCACCTAAAGGTCTGATCGAACTATTAATAAGCCCGATCGGACTATTATCAATAGAAGAATAATTTCTGATTGGACTGTCCATCTGCTTGATCGAACTATTCCGATCACTTTCAAATCCAAATGGTTTTGTTCGATTCATTTTGGTATTTTGGGTTTCTCAAAAACACCCCAACCAAAACAACTTGAAGACAAGTCCGATTGGATTACATTTCAGTATTTTACATCCACAAATGCAAAAAACTACTTCAACAAAACTGAAATCTCATCCCACATTCAAAAGAAAAAAATGTATAAATTCTTTTTTACAAATTTAATGCAAAATAAAAAAAAAAAGTAGACAAGTCTGATCGAACTCTTATTCGGACGAAGATTAAAATGACTAAAGAGTCACAATGATGAATAGTCTGATGAATAGTAAGCCACTTACGTTTCATCTCCTTACTCCACCTTGTTAAGAAATCTGTTCGCCGATGTCACTCCTCGGTCTCGTCCTTTTCGTCCTTCGATTGCTTCCTCAAGGACATCGCCGTCAGCCTCTGATTCCTCTTCACGTTGATCGACTATTCAGGCTCTTTCTCTTCCAGGGTTTGGTTTGAATGTTCTGATTCCCTGTGGGTTTAACCGCGGTTAACCCATGTGGTTTTTTATTTTACTTTTGTTTTTACTTCAGTCAACGTGGTTTTTATAAAGCCACGTGGTGTGCCACATATGCCGCACGAGAATTCGATTTAGAGAGCTGGCTAAAATTGCAACTAATTTCATAAAATCGGTACTTTTTGCCAAAATTAAAACGATTGGATATAATCGCAAAAACCCGAAAACGTTTGGTTTTTTGGTGCTAATTTCCCATTTCAAAACAAACGATAGATTTTGTCAAAACTATTAACCAAAGAGAGAGATATCTAGTGATTGAATGCTTAATGATCCTTTTAAAGAAAGTTTTCAAGTAAAATTTATCGACCTGTTTATATATAGATTGTTATGATTTTGGATCAGACCACACAAATGAATACATAATTTAATGTGGAAAACTCAAATTGGGAAAAATCACAAGCAGAAAGAACAAAAATATCACTATTATGATATTGATACAATAATAATGATGATTTTAGGGTATTGGATACTTATTTAAAAATTTACCGCCCATTTATAGATGTATACAAAAAATGATTTAAACAAATTCATATTCTAATCAGAAAATGAACTACGAAAAAGATAAATCTTGATGAGCTTAAAAAAATATAAATCTTCAATTGTAGATGTAGTCCCAATCACAGTCAAATTTGACATCTTAATTACAGTCAAATTTAAATTCTAAATCACAATTATAACAAGCTCCACTTTATTATGAATTATTCATAATTATTTCTTCCAACAAAATTACAAAGAATAAATTTCTTTGGCGAATACCAACCAAATTCACACGACGACGAATACTAACTTGATAGAAATATTAGCTTAAGAGAGAGGGTGAGTTAAGCTTTTTCACCCTTTTAAAATTTAAACTTAAATAAATGGAATTGAAATAAGAATGTAGTAAAAAGAATAAAAAATTGGAATACACTAGATGTAAAGTGGTTCAACCTTAATGCTTAGTTCATTACTGTGGTTGCCAAAACTACAATAATCAAGATTTATAACGTGGGAAGGGTTATTGTATATCTATAGTTGACTCCGATCGATGACCTGAGAGAATTGGGCCTTCGGAGATGAGTCGACCTGTAAAGAAGTATGACTTCGGAGATGCTTGTCTCTCTAGAAAGGGTACTTCTTTGTGTTAAGTTTGCTTCGAAGGAATAACTTCCAAAAAGAGTGGAGGTACTTCCAAGAATGAGGTGATTGGCTTCCGAAGAGAACTAGCTTCTCTCGAGAATTATGCAGTTGGCTTTCGAAGAGAAAGGGCTTCTCTTGGGACGAATGTGATTAGCTTCCGGAGAGGATTGGCTTTTCTCTGGAAAGAAGTATGTGATCGATTTTCTGAGAGAATTGCCTTCTCTCGGGAAGGATTTTTCGCTCGAATATCTTCCTCTACATCCTTGCCAATACCAACTGTAATACCCGGTATTGCATGGTATTGAAAATAAATAATTTTTGATTATTTTGTCAGGGCTCGGGTGGTCTGGAAAGCCCAAGGGTCAATCCCGATAAACTAATTAATACAATTTCAGAATTGGCGACTGGGAGTGCCTCGGGACTTGGATGTCCAGGGAAGTGGGCAAGAGATTGATGAGCATCTCGGGATGAAGATAATGGCGCTGAAAGCAGTCCGATCGGGAATAATTTTTGAAATAAATTTTGTATAAGCCCGAGTGGATGCGAATACCTAATAGTCGGAGGGGACCTCCTGGAAGCTGAGGGGACCCTAAGGGTGGTTCGGTTTTCTGAGTAAGGCAACCCTTAAGTTTTTTCGGGTCGAATAAAGGTCCCGTGTGGGCGTAGGGACGAAGTTGGTATTCCCGAGTAGCGGTCGGCTATTAATTTTTGATAAATCGAGATGTGGTGTGGCTTGATGATAATTTAATTAAGCCTTGGAGGGTCAAAGTGTTATTATTAAAAGTCTCAAGTGTAATATAAATCCCTTAAGTGGGATTAAGGATATTGGAAAGTGAAATTATTGAGAAATTGGGGGGATTAAGTGTGTGATTAAGATATATATGGATATATATATATATAGGCGTGAATATATATATAGGAGAGCCGCGGGCTCTGCCATCAAAAATTAAAATTTTGAATTCAAAGATCAAAGAGGGAGAGTGAGAAATCGTGAGGGAGAGTCGAGAGAGAGAGAGAGATCGCAAGAGCGAGAGAGAGAGCTTGCGAGGGAGTGAAAGAGAGTTGCTCGAGATGGTGATGGGCCGGCCTGAAATCATGATCGGTGGCGGTCATGGAAGCCGCAACGCAGCGAAGCAGAGGCAGCCATGGCTGGGGGATGCGACGGCAAGCTTGGTGGCTGCAAGTGACTGGTGGCTTGTAGGGGAATCAGCCATGGTCGTGCGGTGGCGCGCGGAGGCGTCGATGTGGGCGGAAAGCAGCAAAACCGAGTGGCCATGGCAGCAGCTTCGCTGTTGTTCTAGTTGCTGGTCAGTGGTAGGGGAAGCACGGAGGAGGCTGGTTGCAGTCTCAAAGGCTCGAGGAAGCATCGGAGATGACCGAAGACGCGGCCATGGCAGCGCGAAGCTGTTGTTGCAGCAGCTAGGCACGGCCATGGCAGCGCACAGTAGCTGCAAATGGGGATCAGAGGCAGCGTTGGAGGGCTGTGCACGCGGGCTACGGCGGTTGACGCCTAAGGCGATGGTGGCGGGCGGTCGTGCGGTAGCCAAGAGCGGCCGGCGGAAGCGAGTGGACGGCGGCAGCATGTGTGGCCAGCGGCCATGCGCAGTGAAAAAGATGATGAATAGTGCGCGCGGGGGAGAAGCCAGCGGTGAAGAAGAAAGGAGAAGAGAAAAATAAAAGAAAAGAAAAATAAAATAAAAGAAATAATGAAAAGAAAATGAGAAAATAGAGGAAAAATGTCCAAAAATTCCAGAAAATTCTGGAATAATCTTCAGAAGTATTTTGGGGCTCGATGAGCATGCCAGAAGCTCGGAAATGGAGTTTTGAGCACAAGGTGGCCTCCCATGAGGCATTGCCGGGTTGGGCATTTTTCGAAATTGTCCTCCAGATTGGTTAAGGTAATTAATTAAAATTCTTTTCGAATTAATTTCCCCTTATTTGAGATGCTGAATTGCGTAGTATTGATTGAATTGAACCCTCGGGTGGGGTTGTTTGGAAATTATTAAACGGCTGATGTATGCCGTGGTTGGTTGTTTGGAGATAGTGTTGATGGTGATTTTGCGATGTGTGGCGAAATTGAGGGCATTGGGTTAAAGCCGGATGTTAACGGGTTGAGTTTTTGTGTGTTTGCCTCTAGGTTCGACCGGGAAGGCGATAATCCTAGAAGAGCTCGGAGTTCGGGCTGGCGTTCTCGCTGAGGCAGAGATAAGGCTTCGAGCCAGGTAAGGGACGGCCCCATGTGGAGGTGGCCTAGCAAGTGGGTAAATATGTCTGATAATGTTTTTATGTTGCATTGGCATGTAGTGGTTATACCTTGTGTGATGCAAGAACTAGTGGACCTGTGGCCATATGGAGGACTAGTGTGGTGGGGGCTGATAGGTTGATGCCTCAAACCTTAGTGGGTTGTGAGGATGAGTGGACCTATCCTCATTTGCATGCATTTGGCATACATAAACATGAATATATTCATATTTACATGCATTGCACCCTTACTGAGTCTTATGACTCGTGAGGTTTTACCTCATGTGTAGATGATACAAGTCCAGATGCAAGCAGGGATGGTGCCGGGAGGCTGTTGTGGCAATTAGCTTGTTGCCTGAGATGTGTTGTTGTGTAATCTCTTGTAATTTTTATATGTATTCATGTAATCGAATGTAAACGATATTGAGCACTAGATGTATTTAATGGTTGAAATCATCGTAGTGTGATAAATGATTGTGAGATTGTTCGTGGTATATGGCTTAGTTGGAGAGGCCGAGTTTCGTCCGAGTAAAAATCATCGAGGTATGTTCTCATAAATCCCCAATACTCAGCGAAATGTTTATTATGCTAGCTTTGTGCCTGGGTCACCTCTGGCTTGCTATGGGGCGAGCTGAAGAGAGGTGAAGCTCACTCGGGTTTCGGGTCTCGGTCCGCTGAATTTTTTCTTGTTTGTGTTGAGACCGATTCTTGAGTGGAGCGAAGGGAAGGACGAAGCCTAGTTCCCACCTAGGGCGTTTCCTATTGAAACATAGTCCAACCCTTCAGTTGTAGTTTGATAGGTGAGTAATCTGGTCGATTATTTACCGATGGCGCTCGTAAGTGGGAGCGGGTCGTTACACCAACAAAATGTTAGAAGGCTCGCGAGGATCTCTCACCCACGATGACCCTCCAATGCTTAAGTCGGTACCAAACATAGATAGTTGTAAATCAAAATGCAGTAAATGTGTATAGATTTTACCAAATGAGGAAGTCCTTTTTTTAGTCCTGTAGTTAGGTATTTATAGGGCGTAAATCCTGAGGTTCTTAGTGGGACATGTGTGCTACGTTGCCAAGCTCTCGAGGATCACGTGTCGCACATCCCAAGAAGGGTGGACATGCCCGGGGAGAGAATCCTTCCCTCTGGAAAGAAACTTACATTCAAAGAGAAACCCTTTCAGGAAAGAACCTTGCTTCCCAAAAAGAATCCTTTTATAAAAAAAAAAATCCCTTTCTAGAAAGAAACCTGTTATTGAAAGAAAAACCCTTTCCGGAGAAAACGTTGCTTCTCAGAAAGAATTCTCTTGAAAAAAAACCTACTAGCTGAAGAGAATCCCTCTCCGGAAAGAAACCTGCTTGCTTGAGGAACAGGTTGCTTGTCCAGAGAGACTCTCTCTATGAAGAATAACTCGATACCCGAAGAAAAGCTCTATCCGAAAACAACCCATCTTCGAAGAGAACCTCTCTCCAAAGAGAACTTTCTTGTCGCGAGTCATTTTCTATTTGTTCGAAAAAAATTTCAATTCCCCCAATTTTGAGTGGTACAACTACTACCTTGGTTCACAACTAAGGATTTGACAAACACACACCAAGTATATTTTATTATATTTTGTAACTTTTAACATGCTCAGCTACACAACTTTTATAGTTGGTTTTTTCTCACAAGTCTCAACCACAATCATTGTCTTTCCAAGATAAGGCATAACCTATTATAGTTGGCTTTTTATACTTGGCTTAGCCAAAACCAATACATAGCCTTTCAAAGGATCATGTAACCTTTTACAAGTTTCACAAATATTGTGAAATGATTTCTCAAGAGAAAAATATGAAATGAAACAATAAGTACTTAAGTTTTTCTCTTGAATGAGAGTTATAAGATTTGAATGAAAATCATCACTCTCTTAAAAAATAGTCTCACTAAAAGATTTTTGAAAGATAATGTAAGGGCCCACTCTCGAATATTCCCTCTAGCATAGAATATTCGAAAGGAGGTCATCACAGAGATGATATAGAACAAACCATAATAAAACAAACCACTCAATTTATTACTAGCAGCGGAAACTAAATTAAGATTCAATTACACTTCCAATATCTCAAGAGTTTGGGCTCAACGGCCATACAAAATAGATAAGAGACTCTAATGTTAACTAACAAAATAAGAGTCATTTCATCTCAAGTCTCACCAAAATGCTAAACAGGATCTTCAAGTTAGGACTCGTTCCTGTACACCACTATCCTTAGGCCTTAGTCCCATTGGACTCACCTCCAATAATAGCTTTCCCTTTACCTGGAATGGCAAAGAAGATCAAGTGAGACACAAGGCTCAGCAAGTTCTAGGACAATAAACAATGATCATGAATCAAGAGTAAGGTGACACCAAAAAGAGTACTCCAGAACTCGACTGACGTATACAAGTATCACAATTTAAGACTTGATCAATTCCAAGTTAAATGTATCATGACACCATGTACTATTATGCAAATGTGCATATAAATTAATGTTAGTATCAAATCTCATAGGCTCGCAAGCCATCAATTCACACATGCCCAAGCCCAAGTGCATCATGTAAATAGAAACTCACAAATAAATATGGAGCCAACCTGTCGGGCTATGGCCACCTCCTCCCGCGCTAGGTGCTCTAGGGTACCCTTTCCTTCGCGCAAAATAATAGGTGCACAAAATTTAATAACAATAGTATATATATCATATTTTGACATGCCATTTATGAAATCACGCAATGTTACCCACCTTGATGTCATGCTCTCAAATGCATAAATAAGTATTCACATGGTTTAATACCACGTATTGATGACAAGTACACCTCCACAAAAAGTCTCAAATTTATGATTTGAGTTCCCATGCAATTAAAAGAACCACATCAAGTACATTGGCTCTATTAATCTTTACACAAAGTGGCATTTAATTTACTGGTCACATTATAATGACTATTTAAAAAAAAATGCAAGGAAAATTTTGATATGAATTCTCATAAATTTGGGCATATTCAAAAATTATTTAATCGATAATTAAATTATGCTCATGGTAATATAAGATGGGTGCGTGGGTGTTAAACATGTGTATACATATATATATTATTTGGGTGCTTTTAAACTTACAAAGAGTATTAAACATATATATATATATATATAAATATATATATTTTAAGTGCCTTACGCTTACTTTTAACTTATAGAGAGTATTAAATATATATAACATATATATATACATATTATTTAAGTGCCTTATGTTTACTTTTAACTTACAAAGACTATTAAACATATATAACATATATATATTATTTAAGTGCCTTATGTTTACTTTTAACTTACAGAGACTATTAAACATACATAACATATATATATATATATATATATTATTAAGTGCCTTACGTTTACAGTGAGTGTGCTGGGAGGGATTTAAATAAAACAGAGAGGGAGATAAAGAGGCTGCACTGACGCGCATATTTGAACATATGTATGAGTATATAAATGATGGGTTGGCTGGGATAAAAATAGGGCATTCAAAGATAGCTAATCGGTTATGTATATGTGTATAGATGTATATGTGGGTCACTCGGCTGGGATAATAATGGAGCTGATTGGGTATGTATATGTATACAAAAATATATGTGGGTCACTCGACTGGGCCATCAATGGAGGCTGTTTGTATATGTATATATATAGAGATACAAGTGGGTCACTCGGCTGGGCAACAATGGTTGTTCATATATGTATATATATATAGAGAAAGAGAAAGAGAGAACTTCCAGTGAGCAGCTACTCTGTTACGCACAGAAGTATATATGTATGAAGATGTAAATGGGTCTGCTGGGAACAGGGCATCCATGGCCGAACTGTGTATGTGTATATATATATATATATGTAAATATAGATGGTTTGCTTGGAACAAGACATCCAACGGCTGATACAGCTACAACAATATATATATACAAATGGGTTTGCTCTTCTGGCTAACGCATTCGACAGAGGTGGTGCATATATATAAATATGTGTATATATACATCTCTATATAATTTAGCAGCTACGGATTCAATGAATGAAGATTTGCATCCTTATCTACCAAGGAGCCATTCACTTGAAATAAATAGGGCGATCCGAGTCCCCACTATAACTCAACAAATTTGTATGTATTTACATCAAAGGGCTTACAGCATGCTAGCAAATTGCAAAATGCTAAGAAGTTAAGTACGAAATGTAGACAATGTAATAGAGGTTGAGTAAGAAACTTGCCTGATAAAGATGCAAGCAAGAAAAGCTCCACTAGAGCAAAAATGGAAGGCAACAGTAAGTTGAATAGAAATAGAAGGGGAAGGTGAAGTATAAGAAGACGTGGGGAGTGAGGAAAGAAATGACACAGTGAAGAAAAGGAAAGGGCGATATACACTTAAAGTAGAAAATCTCTGCACACAGAAAGGATGTGCAAATTGCACGCCAATTCTGAAATTTTACCAACATGCCCCTCTTCTCATATAATAGACAAAAATATCTAGGGGCTTTATTGACAAATGCTAACTTAATTTATTTTCTTCTTTTTCTTTATTTTATTTTATTTATTATTATTATTATTATTTTATTTTATTTTATTTTTATTACACCACTAATTTCATTATTTTCGAATTATTTATCACCATGGGCCTAAGCCCAAGCCACATGTACTCCATATATATATATATATATATCAAGCCCATTAGGCTTAATTTCCAACCCTGGTCAAACTCGTGACCTCGTTAACTAGTTAATTGTGGCCCA
The DNA here is from genome assembly GCF_014633365.1 of Diospyros lotus. Taxonomy (NCBI): domain Eukaryota; kingdom Viridiplantae; phylum Streptophyta; class Magnoliopsida; order Ericales; family Ebenaceae; genus Diospyros; species Diospyros lotus. Next base: position 15,681,100 of record NC_068344.1, read on the forward strand.
CTACATTATTTCTAAATTCTAAAAATTAAACCCACACACTTATCTTTCGACCACATGAATTATAAAATAAAATTGTTCAACCTAAAATTATTGCTACGCCCTCAAAGAAGTTTCATTAAATATTAAAATACTTAGACCCACATCTACAATGCCCTTGAGCTAAAATTAAATATTAAAAACACCTAGACCCAGTTTAGGGTCATTACAAATAAGCTCGTCAGAAGCAAGAGAATTTTGAAAATGTTTGCTGGAGGCTTTTGAAGGTAGCTCTTTTAGTTTGTATTCAATTCTTCTAACCTTCTTCAAGCAGTTTCATATCTTATTTATAGATTTTTTGCATTGAATGATAGCTGACATGGCAGTTACAATTGAAATGTTTCAATTGTATCACAATTGCCATTTTTTGTCTCTATGAGCATTAAACAACATATATAAATTTACAAAAGTATGTCCATGTTGTCTGAAATGCATTTAATGAACTGAAAAGTTGAAATTGACAAGCATTTAATGAGTCCAATGGCTATATTTTTCAAAAAAAGACACATAATACTCGATTAATATTTTGGCTTAATCAACTAATATAGAAGTTTGCTCAATTGGCTATATAATGTAATCAATTCTATAAAGGGCTTACTCGAGTATGACTAAATCATTACTCGACTAACAAAGAAGCCACAAAAACTTTTCATAATGCACTTGATTACAAGGCTAGTTTTACTTGACTAATATAAGACTTCACTCGAGTACCAACATATGTTACTTGATTGCATTTAGGTCTAGAGACTTAGCTAGAAACCAACCTATCTTTATTCGACTAAAACATATATTTACTCAATTAATAAAATACATTTGTCAATTGAGAAATAAGCTTCACTAGAGTAAAAATGTGCTTAGATTATATAGCTTTGGAGATACTCAATTTTTCAGAAAATTTCACTCGAGTGATGAAAGATCCTTACTCAATTTAGTTTCAAGATAACAAAAATTTGCATAACATACTCTAGTAGGAACCTATGATAGTCGATCAGACCAATTCACATACTCGATTGTTTTTGAAAGTATGTTGAGTAATATTCAATTGAGTTTTATAAAAAAAAAAAAAAGGTTTTTTCATACATAATTGATTTTCATAAAAGTTTTCTCATAAGCTTTATTTGCGCATGGCCGTGCGGGCTCAAGGCACTCTGGGTGACGTCACTCGGAGGTGCTGGCCAGGCATGGGGGCAGGCATGGTTTATATAAGGCCTGCATGGCAAGTCGTGGCTATGCATACGGGGGCTCCCTGCCTAACCACATGACGTTGTCTCCTTTCTTTGATTCTTTCGTTTACTTTTGCTAATCCACTATGTCCACTTGTTTTATAAGGCATATCAATATCAAAATTGTTTGATAACATTTGTTTAATCTCAAAGAGCATACCAAGGTCATTATTGGCAAGTAATATGTTATCGACATACAATATGAGAAAAGTGAACTTGCTTCCACTGACCTTAAAATAGATGCACTGATCAACCTTGTTTTCCACGAAACCCAAAGATGAAACTTTTTCATCAAATTTTAGGTACCATTGTCATGAAGCTTACTTCAACCCACAAATGGACTTCTACAACTTGCACACCTAACATGTTTTTCCCTCTACCTCAAAACCTTCAAGTTGCTTCATATAAACCTCTTTACTTAGATCTCTATTCAAGAAGGTTGTTTTCACATCCGACCGTTTTTTAACAGTATTTTTTAGAATGTCTATAAATAGCCTCAAACTCGTTTTGGAGATCAATTCATTGCTCATTTTGCATATCTGAAGCACCCACAAGCTCCCAAACGCTCTCAAATAAAAATTCAAGCAGTCCAAAGCTCTCAAAGCTACATTTCACATCCATCAAAGAGTCGCAAGGAAATAGCAAAAAAGCATTTCAAGTGTTCTACGACAAATCCAAATTTCTCCAACCGAGGTTATTGATTTAATTATTTATATTTCATTACCTAGTATATTTGTGCATAATTGCTTATTTATTTGGGTCCAATTATGGACAAATATTTGTATCCATAAAAGTTCTTGTGGATTGTGTTAGTTTCCTAGAACCATTAAAATCTAGGTGTATCTAGTTTTCAATATAAGCTATGGAGAAAACTTTGGTGGTGGTTTTTCTAAAACCCTTTGTAATCTAGGAGTTTATCTAGTTTTCAAGGTAAACTAGTATGGAACCCTTGGTGAGATTAGTGGAACCCCAAGAGTAGTTGAGACTTTAAGAGAGTGGAGTAGATATGTGTGCAGATACCGAGCCACTATAAATTGTCTTATGCTTCATTTATTTATTCTTGCTATATCTTCTAGCTTGCAATTCATTAATCTCAAACTCACATATACATAGTTACAAAAGCTTAATTTGTTTAAAATAAAATAAAAATAATTTTAATTAAGTAAATTGCCAAAAATTTTAAACACTCAATGCACCCTCTCTTGAGTAGCCATATCCTAAGGGACCGACACTTTTCACACGTCTTCTTCTCTTAGTTTCATCTTCTTTCCTTCTTTATTTTTTATATATATGCGATATATATGTATATCATGTGGGAGGTAAGATGGTGGATGAAGTTGGGGTTGTTGGACAATCTATTAAGAGAAGAAGAGATGCAGTTAGAAAATTAATACCTGGTAGAACGGACAACAATAAGAAGATCCGACGAAAAATTTCATCGTGGTCATTGCAAAAGGCCAATGCGAGCAGCCAGCAAACAGTGTCTATGGTGTGGCAAGAATTGCTAGTGATTGATAGCGTACTATAACAAGTAGCCCGTGGAGGTTATGGTTCGTTCTCCAACAAGCCCAGTAGTTGTGACAATAAGAGTTGCCAACGATGACAACAATTGGGGTTTCTGACGAGCTTCTGGTGCGGCTATCCTATAATACCTGAGAATTTCTAAAGGACTCAAAAGTAATTTATCTTGGGGAAAAAATAAAATTTTCAAAAGCTTTGAGGTTATAGTGTAATTTCTCACAGTTATGAGTGATCGAATTAACTACAGAAAATACCCAGTATGTAAATATCGCGGGAAAAATGTATGTCATTGATGAGTGTCTAGAGATGTGATTTATAGCACAGAAAGCGGTCAGAACATATACGATTTCTAGTATACTTGTGATTCACCCAAAAGGACTGAATGATCGTAAGGGACATTTGGGACTCAAGTTTTGCATAAAAAACAACTCTAAAGTGGTTTCGGGATGAAACAAAAAGATTCACGGTCAAAACATACATTCGGGCTTAAGTGTAATTTCTTAATTTTGCCCGAGAGAGGTCTAAAAGAAGTTATTCCTGAATTCTGGGGGATGAAATGGAGAGTTTAGAACTTATGGGTCCTAATGGAATTGTTGGATAGCTCAAGGGCTTCAAGAAAAGGTCCAAACTGTAATTTAGAAAATTGAAAGGGCTAAAGTGTAAGTTTTCAAAAAGCTAGGAATGTGAACACTGCCAGTTGCCAGCTGCCTCTCCCATCGCCAATTTCAATCATAGATGGGTCTCCAACAGGTTGCAGGAGCTCCAGGGCTAGGCCTTGGGCCATTATGGCTAGCCCTTGGATGAGAATAGGCCACGGGGGTGGCCGATTTGCTCGAAATTTTGGCTATGAGATCGTCGAAAAATTGAGCCCATTTCGAGGTAAATCTCAATTATTTCAAGAGGCTCTGAGGCCATTAAATGGCTGAAATGATGAAAGGGGCAAAGGATTTGTTAGGAGTAAACGTTTTGAGGCGAAGAATCGTGTATAAATAAGAGTTAAGAGATGATTGAAAAATTGAAAGTTTAAACTAAAAAATTCCAGAGTTTTGAGGAATAATTGAGGGAAGAGGATAAGGGGTTTTTGTTCCCCATGTCTAGAGGGTTGTTTCTGGAGAATTTGAGCAAGTTTCATCAAGGTTTGGGTGGGATATAAAGCTTGGCCGAAAAAAACAAGCTTCACCGAAAACGGACTGTAAACGGCTAATTTGCGCCACCTCGACCGGTTGTTTCAAGCCAAGCTTGGTTCAATGGGGTTCGAAATAGTCTGTAGGCCAAGAAGGAAGCAAGAAATCAAGTATCGAAGCAAGCTAGAGGTCGTCGATCGTGAAGTGGTTGCCGGAAAAAATAATGCGTGTGAGGTGCACACGCGGATCCCACCGTAGCCCACACGATAGCGCATAAGGGTGGGTGAAGCTTGGGGTAATTCTAGAATTTTTTTAAAATATTTTTTTTGAAATTATTTTATGAATTATGGTGGGAAACAAATTGGAAAAAAAACCTTGAGAATGTATTTATTTTGGAATTATCCAGGAAAAAATAAGAGAAAATTATGAGAAATAGATGGTGATATTTTTTTTGAATAAATATGACAACTATGGTACGTTGAAGCTCAAAATTGAGTAATAGTACAATTATTGAGGTCTAGCACGAAAATCGAGGTTGAGCACGAGAATCAAGATGTTCTAAGATATGTTCGAGATGAGTAGTTCTACCCAAAGACTAGTTTTGTTGCATGTGGTTTTCCCAACAAACTTATACATGTTATGTTTTGCCTATATTGAGCATGATATTCAGGAAGGTTGCAAAGTTATATGTAATTTATGTGCATCTTGACATATTTGTACATGTATTGTTTCATCGATAGTTGTGATATTTCATTTGGCATAATGTTATTGGCATATCGATACTTGTGTCGGGATGAGATGTTGCCCTGATAGTGTTGTCATAATTCTCCAAGGGTGTTTGTCAGAATAACGTACAGGAGTCTGGAAATGACTGCCTAGGGTTTCATGTCGGGTTGGATTACTGATAGGGCTTAATTGTATGCATATTTTTATCTATTTTTCATCTTAACCTTATGTGATTTTTCCTACATAAAATGTGTGATTATATGAATTTTACATCATTTTAATCTTTTTTTGTAGGAACCCTACAATTGATATTATTTCGAAGATTTGGGCGTAAAAAGAAAAAAAAAAAGAGAAAAAGATTATAAAGTTAATTTCAAAATTAATATTTTAAAATAAATAAAAAGAAATAAATATTTTATATAATTTTTATTATTATAATATAATCAAAGCTATTATAATTAATAGTATATTAGATATTATATATTATACTATAAATTAAATTATAATATTTATATATATGTATTACATTACATATTATATATTATCTTATATTATTTATATATATAATATTATTTATTTATATATAATATTATGGCAGTGGCGTGAGATGGAGAACTTGGACTAGGGCTGCCATATGCATCTTAAATATATAATATAATAATAAAGGTAGTTAGGGGATGAAGGATTGTAGCGGTCGTGCATCATACATTATTATATATATACATAATAAGAGAAGGGAGCAGGGGACTTGGAGGAGAATTGATTTGGTAGGGAGGCTGGAGGCAGAGACTTATGCGGATTAGAGGAAGCTTGGAGAGCGGTGCACAACAAGGAAAAAAGAGAACGATGGACATAGTGAAAGCCGCTCATGTAATTACAGCGGCGTAGGAACATTCTCTTTTCCATTCTTCATTCATTTTTTATTTTTATTTTAATAATTTCATCATGAACTAATTTTATTTATCTAGGGTTTGAGATGAAACTTGTTATGAAATCCTGATTTTTATTAATTGGGTTTCTTTCCGTGATTTCAATTAATAGGAGAGCGGTGCATAGCAAGGAAATAGGAGAGCGGCGCACAACAAGGAAATTCAGGACATAGTTTGCGGCGAAAAATCGTGTATAAATAAGGGTTAAGAGATGATTGAAAAATTGAAAGTTTAAACTCAAAAATTCAGGAGTTTTGTGGAAGAATTGAGGGAAGAGGATAAGGGGCTTTTGTTCCCCATGTCTAGAGGGTTGTTTCAGGAGAATTTCAGCAAGTTTCATCAAGTTTTGGATGGGATATGAAGCTTGGCTGAAAAAAGAAAGCTTCGCCGGAGACATATTGTAAACGGCCAATTTGGGCCACCTCGGCCGGTTGTTTCAAGCCAAGGTTGGTTCCATGGGGTTTGGAATAGTCTATAGGCCAAGAAGGAAGGAAGAAATTGGGTATCCGAGCAAGCTAGAGGTCACTGGCCGTGAAGTGGCTACTGAAAAAGATAATGCGCATGAGGTGCATGCACGGATCCCACTGTATGGTATGTGGTATGATAAGTGGGTAGATTAAGACATTGGGTAGGAGATGAATTTCCTCTAAGGTTGAATGGCGAGGGATCATAACCCTAGGAATGAGCTTTCTAGCCCCAATGACCTTATGGTATGTGGTATGGATTTGACCTTAGGTGGGAGCTGAATGTTATGTAGGGTTGTGTGGCGAGGGAGCACGGCCCTGGGCGTGAGCTTTCTAGCCCCGAGAGTCGGTTGTGGTGATAGAAGAGAGTTACGGTGTGATGGAATATTTGCCTCATGATTTTAATTACATGTGGTTTCTTATATGCATGACATGGGCATGATTTGTTGACTTTACTCCTATCTTACCCGGTTGGGTTGCTTATATTACGTTTTTGTAACTTATCCATGCTTCTTCGTATCTCATATTCTTCGTTGTTATACTTGTTGGGCCTTGTGGCTCATTCCTTTGCTTTGCATCATTCCAAGTAAGGACAAGGATAAGGCCAAGCGCGAGTCTAGTAAGGGATGATCTTTGGGTGGATAAGCGTGTACAGAGCTCACCTAGAAAAAGGTCCTGGCGACTTTTGTGTTGAGGGGCTAGTGTCATCTAGGCCCTCAAGCGAGAATGTGTGTATATGTATGTGTTATGGTTGATGCTTGTGACATGATGTATCGTTAAAAAGGATGTAACCCTTCTTTTTGGAAGATGTATATGTGTAGTTACTTCATTATGGTGGTGCATGTGAGAGTTTGTGTGTGGCATGTATGGGAATTTGGTTACAGGTGGATTTTATATCATTCTATTAACGACTCTCTCACGAATCCTCTATGCTAGCGGGGGCTTCAAGAGGCGGGCCTTTACAACGTGTCCATTGGGTTTGGCAAGTTGTTTCGGTATTTTGCTTCTTCATGAAGGTTCAGATATTTTTTAGTCATGTTGAGAAACTTATGTTTCGTTGGTGAACAGTCTCATAAAATAAAAGAACGTTATGTATTAGGAATGATGTTTGAGAAATGATCATGTAATATTGTTATGGTTCAATATCATTTGGAGGTATCTTTTGAGTATGTTAGAGGTATCTAGTTGTTATCTTAAGTCTGAAGTGGATTTACATGTTGTTTTACCTTCTGGATATTGTAATCTATTAGCTGTTGGGAACAATGTTGTTTGATGTTATTATGTGTTGTTGCAAAAAATACAATAATTAAAATTTATGATGTGGGGTCCGCTCAAGCTCGGCATCTAGTGAAGTAAGGTTGTCGTGAGAGAAGTTGCCTCATAAGAGTTCGCCACAAAGATGCTCGCCACAAGATCCTTTGCCACAAGGATTTGTCTTGCCGCAAGGATTTCGCCACAAGCTCCTTTGCCATAAGGATCTATCTTGCCACAAGGATTTCACCACGAGCTCCATTACCACAAGGATATGTCTTGACACAAGGATTTCGCCACAAGATCCTTTACCACAAGGATTTTGCCACAAGCTCCTTTGCCACAAAGATTTGTCTCATCGCAAGGATTTCGCCACAAGCTCCTTTACCATAAGGATCTATCCCATCACAAGGATTTCGCCACAAACTCCTTTACCCAAACGGTCTATCTCGCCCCAAGGATTTCGCCACAAGCTCCTTTGCCCCACGGGTCTGTCTTACAGCAAGGATTTTGCCACAAGCTCCTTTGCCACAAGGATTTGACTCCAGCGCAAGGAGTTAACTTTGCCGCTAGGATCTGACTTCGCCACAAGGTCTCGTCGCAAGAATTTTAACCTGTTGATATTCAGAAATAGATTAGAAGGCTCACGGGAATTCTCGCCCATGATAACCCTTCGATGCCTAAGTCAGTATCAAATGCAGATAACTATTCTTGCAAACCGTGAAAATGCAGTCAATGTGTCAAAATTTTACCGAAATCGAAAAGTTCATTTCAATGTCCTATAGTTGGGTATTTATAGGGTGCGATTCTCAAGGATGCTTGGTGTTGACATGTGGCGCTTGCTAAATAGGGCTCTTGGCCTTGCTTGGAAGAGGCTTCCTACTGCAAGGTTGCTTGGTTTGCTGCAAGACCCTTGCGGCAAGGCTCCATTGGGCTTGCCACAAGGGTACTCGAAAGTCCCCTTGCCTACTTATTACTTGCGGCAGTGTGTCGTGAGCTTGTGACGTAGCACACTGCTGCCAGCTCGCCTCATATTGCTGCAATCATAATTGTAATTTTTCTCTAAAAATTCTCAATTTCTTCCTCCCTGATTCCCATGGCACAACATTTTAAAATTTTGATATACTTTATGTTTCGATTCTTGCTTCCACATATGTGATGATATGTTGGGATTTTCTTTGAAATACAATACTTAAGGTGTTAAGAGAGGTATCGTGAAAAGAGAATATGTATTTATATGTTGAATCCCAGCATAGTGACACACCTTGGAAAAGCATGGTGTTACATATCTAGCAAGAGTTTTCGGTGGTGCATTTACAACCATAGCCCCTTCTGTGATATCCCTATTTAGGTTCATGACATGGACAGTCCCTTTGGAAGATTAGTCCCAACTCTCATTCACCTTTGTTAAGATGGTTCTAACACGAGTCCAGTGAAGGGTTCCAAGGCAGCCTATGGGTAGACAGAATTGGTGTACCGACTCGTTCTCCCAGTCAAGCCGTTACTCGGGAAATCTCAGGATTCTTTTTTTTACATTCACAAGATTTATAAATTTTCTTTTTCCATCCAACCAATCTTAAAAACCACAATCTTCCCATGCTCAAAATCCCAAAATGCCCTAACCATACATATTTATCAAACAAAGATTAAAGGCTCAAGCTAAGTAAGTCATTTCAAGTCTACAATGGAAATAATAGGATCAAAATTCTAATAGATCGTTATGTATTACCTTAACATATCATGTTCATACATAATTGTCTCGTGACTAAAATAAGACCAAAATAAGGATTACATGCCAATCGTACAAAATGTAACAACGGAAGTAATTTAACATGCTTGGTCCCTTTCTTCAACTACTAGCCACGAATTTCTCTTTCCTGCAAGCCTCGGCAGGAACGTTGAATGTTCTAGGGGCATAACCCAGATTAGATGCTGAATCATCTAAGTGAATGGCATAAAAACAATTTCCATGAATGCATGAGTGATCATGTGCATGGCATAAATCAGACTCAACATGTCAACCTTAGGACATCAACTTGGCATACTTAGTCCCTATAAAGTAATTTGGCCACCGCCTGTGCGAACCACCATTCCCACGCTTTCCGTAGAAACGAACATCGCCGCGTCCACAAGAAGACCCCAAATCCTGACCCACCAGTCATAACAATTGATAATAACATATAAATCATGTGCCATGCATATCAGAATATCATGTCCAGTTAATGCATCACATAATGATCAATATGCGTAAAATAATATGAATTTGGAAATAATTAAGCCTCTCACAAGCTAAAGCATTTGAAATGGAATACTGTGAATATAGGTAGGTCAATCATTACATAGGGTAGTACCACTCACCTTCGAATAACAAATCGTCTTTTCTCGATATGCATGCTTGTTATGCCATAGAATTCCCGAACACCCACCTAAGGCTGTTTTGGTCATTGGGCATCTGGGGGTATTTTTGTCATTTAGCCTAGGTGAGTGAACCCCAAAAGTGGTCCCAAGCTCGAGTTTAAATGTAACACTTGGTGTTACCGGTGTTAAGAGAATAAGAAAGGAAGTGAGAAACTTCCAAAAATGCCCTTAAGAAGGTAATGGATTCTTAAGAATAAGGGTGCCCTAGGAGAGGGGTATTTTGGTAATTTGGATAATGAAGTCCAATAAAGGGTATTTTGGTAATTTTGGAGTAAATTCCATAAAGCAATTTGATTATGGAAAATAGGGAAAATGATAAATATTCAATTATTTGAGAAAATAATTAATTTTCCCTAAAATAGTGGATTAATGTGGTGAAGCCACATGGATGGTTGAGATGGAAACTTGGAGGCAAAGACTTGTGTCTAGTGGTGACACATGGCAAATTCTCTTTTAATGAGAAGGAGAAATTAAAGAAATGAGAAACTGGAACATGGTGGGTGGTGACACATGGCATAATCTTTTGGAGCAAGAATAAGCATTTAAAGAAAATTCAAAAATGGAGAGATAATGGTCTTTCAAGCATTTAACGCAAGCCATGGTGATGTTGCCTAAAAAGAAATTGAAAAATAAAAGAAATTAGTCATCCATTAATGGTGTGAAAATGGAGAGAATTTCTTAAATGGGAAATAAGTGATTTATGTCTTTCAAGACTTGTCTTGAAAATGGTCAAATTAAATTAATTGAAAATAAAGTGAAAATTCCCAAGTGATCCAATGGTTGTGCTTGAGTCTTGGAAGAAGAATGGATCCAATGGCTAGTTATGATCTTTAATGTCATCTAGTTAATCGAAAAGTCCTTCTCCGAGTGGATTCTCTTGAGCATTGATTCGGTGTGCCCAATGTCCATATAAAATCAAATGAGCCATTTCGTCTCATAAATAAATTCTTAGTTGGGAATCCTCAAGCCATTCTCTAAAGTTTTCCCCAAGTTTTTAGTGATGCACTAGGGTTCAAAATTCATAACCCAAGTTTTGTAATCAATTCTAGGTACACCAAATTCATAACTTAGACTTCCTAGGTACTTAAACAACCTAGAGCTCTGATACCAAATGTAACGACCCATTCTCCCAATCAAGCCGTTACTTGGGAAATCTCGAGATTTTTTTTTTTTTTTTTTTTTTTTACATTCAAGAGATTTATTAATCTTCTTTTTCCATCCAACCAATCTTAAAAACCACAATCTTCGCATGCCCAAAATCCAAAAATCCCCTAACCATACCTATTTAGCTAAGAAGGATTAAAGGCTGAAGCTAAGTAAGGCATTTCAAGTGTACAATGGAAATAATAGGATCAAAATTCTAATAGATTGTCATGCATTACCTTAACATATCATGTTCATACATAATTATCTTGTGATTAAAATAAGACCAAAATAAGGATTACATGCCAATCGTACAAAATGTAATAACGGAAGTAATTTAACATGCTTGGTCCTTTTCTTCAACTAATTGGCCACGTTTTTCTCTTTACTGCAAGCCCCAGTTGGAACATTGAATATTCCATGGGCATAACCCAGGTTAGATGTTGAATTATCTAAGTGAATGGCATAAAAGCAATTTCCATGAAATGCCTGAGTGATCATGTGCATGGCATAAATCAGACTCAACATGTCAACCTTGGAACATCACCTTGGCATACTTTATCCCTGGAAAGTAATTTAGCCACCGCATGTGGGAACCACCATTCGCACGCTTTTCATAGGAATGAACATCGCCTCGTCCATAAGGAGACCCCAAATCCTGACCCACCGATCATAACAATGGCATGATTTGAATATGGTAATAACATATAAATCATGTGCCATGCATATCAAAATATCATGTCCAGTTAATGCATCACATAATGATTAATATGCGTAAAATAATATGAATGTGGAAACAATTAAGCCTCTCACAAGCTAAAGTATTTGAAATGGAATACCGTGAATATAGGTAAGTCAATCACTAGATAGGGTAGTACCACTCACCTTCAAATAACAAATCTCATTTCCTCGATATGCGTGCTAGCCTCAAAATTTACACAAATCCTCAATTCCTTAAGCCAAATTGTGAAGATGAAATAACCTAGCCTCAGTTGCATGCACTTGGCATACTTAATCATGTTTATATTCATATTGACATGCATTGCACCCTTACTGAGTCTTTATAACTCATGAGGTTTTACCTTGTGTTGTAGATGATTCATGTCCAGATGCAAACAAGGATGGAGTAGGGAGGATGTAACGGCAACTAGCGTTGTTGCCTAAGATATGGTTATTGTCATGTGATTGAATGTAAATGTTGTTGATCGCTAGATGTATCTAGTTATTGTAATCATCATAATGTGGTAGGTGATTGTGGGATTGCATGATGTATATGGCTTTAGTTGGAGGAGCCAAGACTCAGTAGATGTTTGATGCGCTAGTTTTGTGCCTTGGTCACTTTTGGCTTACTGTGTGGCGAGCTGAAGAAAGAGAAGCTCACTCAGGTTTCAGATCCCGTTCCGTTGTGCTTCCTTGTTTGTTTGGGACCGATTCCTCGAGTAGAGCGAAGATAAGGACGAAGCCTAGTGCCCACCTAGGGCGTTTCCTATTGAAACATAATCCAACCCTTCAGTTCTTGGTTTGTCGTGTGAGTAATCTGGGCGATTATTCACTGGTAGCGCCCGTAGGTAGGAGCGGGGTGTTACAATCATTGAACATACCATGTCCAACAAGATACAGTTTCTTCTCTCAGAAACACCATTCAACTATGGAGTAGAAAGAGGAGATAACTGAGATATTATGCCATTGGACTTAAGGTAGTCATTGAACTCCTTACTCAAGTATCGATCTAATCGAAGTATTTTGATACTATTTTCGGTCTAGTTCTCTACTTCAGCCTTAAACTCTTTGAACTTTTCAAAGGCTTCAAACTTGTACTTCATTAAGTACACATAACCATACTGTGACAAGTCATCATTAAAGGTTATGAAGTAGTGAAAATGAAGTAGTGAAAACCACCTCTTGCCATTACAGACAAAGACTCATAGACATCTGTGTGGATTAGCCCTAACAATTCATTGGCTCTCCTACTCTATCCAACAAAGGGTAACTTAGCCATTTTCTCGAAGAGACAGGATTCACAAGTTGGCCCTGGTTTAGAACCTACTGGATCAATTAATCCTCTTTTGGCCAATTCGCTTATCCTTCTCTCATTAATGTGGCTGAGTCTTAGATGCCATAAGTGTTTAGGGTCAACACTATTACCACAAGAACGTTTCTTGTTGCTAGAAGATGCAACTTTTATATCCCTCTATCTTACACGTTCATGCAACTCTAATATATAAAGATCATTCACCATAATGCCCATGCCAATCATCTCATTACCATAATGAATAAAACATGCATTGCTTGAAAAGGATAATTCATAATTGTCTCATACAAACCTTGGAATGGAAACTACATTCTGAAAAGTATTAGGTAAAAATAAACAGTCTTTTAGAGTTATTACATGCCCAAAATGAAGAGAAACAAAATTTATCCCTGTAGCTAATGGCTCTACAAGAGCTCTATTCCCCACTCTGAGGACAACTTCCTACTTCCCAAGTGGACTACTCCCATCTAGATCCTACATGCAAGCAAACATAAATATGAGAAGTTGCTCTTGAATCAAGAATCAATGAGATGGGAGAATCACCAATCGCATTAATCATTTCAATAACATAGAAATAAGGTATACTTGAACCCTAGTTCTCCAAGAACTTGACCTTCAAGCTATAGAGATAAAACGGGCAGTTTCTCTTCCAATGCCCATCCTTCTAGTAGCGGAAACACTTTCCCTTTACCTCATTCTCTTTGTGCTTGTTCTTGGAAATGTTCCTCTTCTGCCCGATCTTTTTCTTTTTGTTGGAAGAACTCTTCTTCTTTTTAGAAGTCTTTAATGATGAAGCTATAGAAAGATCTCCTTCTTGTTTCTTGCCCTTTATCTGAGCCTGAGCAGTTGTTAACATATTTAATAGCTCGAGGAGCAAGCGTTCAAGTTTGTTCATATTGAAGTTAAGTATGAATGGGGCAAATGATTTCGAGAGAAATTGGAGGATCAGGTCAACCTATAGCTTGGCATCCATATAGAATTCAAGTACTTCTAGCTGACCAATCAAATTGATCATCTTTAGTACATAGTCTCCCACATCAATGCCCTCTGCCATCCTAGCTTTGAACAATTGCTTAGATATCTCATATCTAATTGTTCGACTCTACTCTCCATAAAGCTCTCACAGATTCAAAATCATGCTAGCTGCATTAGTCATATGCTCATGTTGATGTTGGAGCTCGTTACTCATGGATGCCAAGATATATGCCCTAGCCCTTAGATCTTGATCCCTCATTATTTCTCATTTTGCTCACTGCTCCTCACTTGACTCCTTAGGAAGAGTCTCAAGGACATGGTTATCCAAAATATCTTGAATTTTCTCCATTTCTAAAACAAGTTTTAGGTTGAAAAACCAATCCTTGAAATTTAGTCCAGTTAAAGTATTTTTGTCTAAAAGAAGCGCGATAGGGTTTGAAAGTGTCATTTTTGAAAAATACTGCATAAATGAATAAATGATTGTTAGTTTGATTTATCTTGCATAATTGATTTAGTTTCAATCTTAAACCAAATGGTACCTCCTACTCAATATTTCAAATCCGACAGTTCCCATGGTGAAGAACGTAAATCCTTGAGGAGACTCGTGGCGGGTGATAAAGTTCTCTCCTACATGAATACCCTACAACGCTATGGTGGTTTCTAGGGATACTCATATATTTAAGTAAACAACTCTTGCCTATCACTTCTCATGCGAGGTTTGATCCACTGACCCCCATGCCACCCATCCACAACACTGTGGTGGTTTTTAGGATGATGACATGTTTAGATTTGACATATCGTCTCAGCCAGTGATCCATTTGAACACCTATGATCACAACACTATGCTGGTTTCTAGGCCATATCCATGTGGGCTAACCAGCAACATCTCATACTTAGATAGGCAATCCAGTCAACTCTCACGAAATGCACCCTCAATGCATGGTGGTTTCTTGGGTCCACCCAATCGAGTGACGAATTCCTACGATGATGGAGGGCCACGATAAATTTTATTTACCTTTCTAATATTGGTTTGCACATTTTTGGGAAGATTTCGATCTTTATTTTTGAAAGGTCTCACTTTGCACATGCATTAATTTTTTTTTTTTCATTACGTATCACATATATAACTAACTCATGCATTCAAAAATAAATCTAATTTATTTTGGAGGTTTCACTTTGCACGTGCATTTAAGTTTTCCATCATATATCTCATACATAACAAACTTATACATACATACAAAGTAGAATGATCATTGACTTTATGCTTATTAATTAAATCTGAGCCTCTAGACTTAATTAATAGCATTCCTAGAGACATTCATTCAATGCACATCATATGTGCACGACATACATCTCATGAGCACAACACTCTTTTGGCCTTCTTGCTCCTTAGCATCACCAACTCTTGATGGCTTTATCTTCATTTTACATAGAGAAACATACCATACATTTTTCTAAGACAAAATTGAAAAAAATAATGACTTATGTCTCATTACAATCCCGAATGGAATAAAATAAATTATTACAGACCATTTCTCAAATACCTATAACATCCATCCATTCATACATACATACAATCACATTGCATCTAAGTCCATGATCATCCGTCCATTTAATCGCATTGAAAAATATGGAAATTTGATATAAAATTCGTGTTAATGTAATATGCATAATTTTTTGGGCTATTAATATCTCATATCATGAGCATTAATTAGTTTTGTATCATAGCAATCTCATTACATCAAAATAGAAACCAAAAATCTCAAAATTTTCTAACAGTGCTTATAACGGTCGATAGTTCAAAGAAATTGTCGACCGATCTAAGGTAAGCTATCAATCGATTCTAGGTTTTGCTCGGAATAGTCGACAACTTCTGTCGACCGATACTCTTTTGACTATCGATAGATCTGCCTCTAGTCGACAAATTTGCAAGGTTAAAGCCAAGATCTGTTGATCGATGGCTCCAAACTATTGACCGACAGTGCATGATCTTCAGAATAGAGAGCAATTTTTCCATAAAAACACATACATATTGCAAAAACACAACCATAGATCGATGAAATTGAGCCAAGGCTCTAATACCACTGATAGGTTAAGCCAACTCTTGGTGTATCAATGCAAGGGTTTTATCAATTTTCAAAACTTTTTAGATAAACCATACAAATGTAGTAGAAATAAAAGCTAGAATCACCTTGCAAGACTCGATATCAAATGATCTTATGCATTACAACTGAAACCATACCATAGGGTGTTTAGTAATATACCTCATGTTGATTTTACATCTAATGTAGAGGTTAGAATCCTCCCTTTGGTAGCAATGGCTTTCTTTCAAATAACTTTTGAACACTCATTCGAATGACTAATCTTACCCCCAAAAATACAAGGGACCTAGTTAGTCCACGCTCCAAGTAAAAGATGAAACTAACAAGAATTCATATGTGCTAGCCAGGCTTCTTATTGGTGATCCAAGCTGGAAATGGGTTCCAGAAAAGGATACCCGATCCAATAGACAATCTCTTTGGATGGGATTGCTACTCTAAGAATCAAGGGATTAGTGGAGCAAGAAAGAGAGCAATAGGAAAGGAAGTAGGCTCTAGAATGAGAAAAAGATAGAACAACCAAGAGAGAAAAACAGGGCATCAAATGCAGTCGCAACCCCCAAACCTTTCTTCTTCTTCTTCTTCTTCTTCTTCTTCTTCTTCTCTTATATACCAAGCCTTAAAAACCCTAATATGCTCAATAATCGGTCAATAGCCAAGGAGAGAAAGAGAGAGGGAAAAAGTGGGAGACAAGCCCACATCATAAAGAGCACACCCCATCCCCTTAATCATTCTCTCATAGGCTATCTTTTCCATTCCAAAGTAGAAACAAGAAAATGGGTTGTGAGATTCACAACCCTTTGCAATAGAAATGGTCAACAGTTCAACCGCTTGGTAAGAACCGATCAACAACTTCTAAGGAACTGTAGACCAATTTTGTCAAGTTTTTGCAAATTGCATTTAGACCCGCCATTAACTCTTAATGACCCTTTTGTCATCTCATGATGAAATTGAGGCCCCCTGTTAACTATTAACGGCATGCCTATTAACTCTTGACAATTGCTCCTATTGATTTAATTATTGAGCCTAATCCATTAACTCTTAATGGTGACATCATTAACTCTTAATGATGATTACAATTTTCATCGTTTAGTCAACTACTACACCTAGATATGTGTGTGACCTTCTAAGTTTACTACTAAATAGCAATTGAGACATGTCAAACTCTTTGACGCTTACCAAACACTTTGGTCTACAATGAGGATCTCTCTATCTCCTCAATGTACCCTAAAAGACCTTAATTGATAACAAGCATTATGTCTGGGTGACCCTACCAGTAATGAAGTCTAACTTTTTTGAGAACCTATTAAGGCTTCTAATTCCCATGTACTATAATCCCTCCATCGACTAACATCTCGATCGAGTGAGAGTCATAGACTTATCGAACTCACTAACTCGATAACTATGTCAAGAATCAATGTGGTGTGATTAAGATGACACATTGGAACTCCTTTCGACAATGAAAACACTTTCCAATCAAGTGTGCCCTGGAGAGGGATTTCTCCAATCAAAACTACCATTGATTGCATAGGATGTTCACCTCATGCCGGAGGTCAACGAATTCCATTAGCAATCACTTACTTCCATACACTACTACATAGAGACCACACAATGCATCTCCCATCCAGTAACATGATGGTTCTTAGTAATGACAAATTTTTGGCACTAACATACAAGACAATTGTGTCACCTCTGGTCTAACAATAACACAATTAAAGTCTGTGATAGATCATAGATGTAATACCCCATATTTTTGTGAGGTTGCCACTAGGGGTGTTCAAAACAACCAGTGCACCGCGAAAACCGACCAGACCGAACCAAACCAAACCAGACTGAACCAGTCAATTTTTTATTTTGCAGTTGAAAACGGTTTGAATGCTGTACAAACCGCGCAGTTCATGATTTGTACAATTGGCAGTTCAGTTTAAAACTGAACTGCCCAAGAAAATATAAAAAATTTATTATTATAAAAGCCATCCCCAACAGGCTATTTTCATAATTCATTACTAAACAGGTTAATTTGATAATTTGTTTATTTTCTAAATAGGTTAATTGCATAATTCATTGCTAAACATGTTATTTTCTACTTTCAATATTGAAATGTTGTATGTTGAATTACACTATTTTATCTTTATTTTCTGCACCTAGTTATTTACCTTTGATTGTCTCTATATACCAATATTTGTGTCTTTATTTACCATTTTAAAGTAGCATTTTTAGTGGTTTTAAGGCTCACTTGTACCAGATTTTCAAACCACGGTAAATCGCACCCAAACTAGACAGTTTGGTTTGGTCAAAAAATCACACCAGCGGTTTGGCATGCTAAAAAAGGTTCAGACTGATCAAATCGTATTGCGCACACCCCCAGTTGCCACATAATTTAAGTGAGTTTAAAATATCAATTGGAGCTTTGATACCTAAGGAAAAAGGTATATCATTGACGAGCATCTCAAGGCAAGATTTATGATGCCAACAGAAATTGGATTCGAAATAGTTTTCGGTACAACTGTGATTCAGCCTTGAAAATCGAATGATCATAAGGGACCTCTGAGAAATCAATGAAACCCTAAGGGGGCTCCAGTTTTATGTAAGAATCAACCTTGAGGTGGTTTTGAGATGAAACAAAGGTCTTGTGAGGGTGCAAGGACAGAATCATCCTTATCGAGTAAGCCTTGGAGTTATTAATTTTGTATTTTAAGTATCGTAATGCAAATTAATTTGATGTTTGAGGACGTAATTGCAATTAGAGAATTACCTAAATGAAATAAGGATGAAATTTGGGTTCTAATGTGTAAGTTCCCTTATAGCATAGTGTAATATATATGTGCATGTGCGGCCAATCTTCTGTGAAGCTTCAATGGCCAAGATTTGCTACAAGATGGTAAGCTATTAGCGGCAAGATTTGACGAAAATCTATAAGAAATCTGGAGTAGTTGAGGTAAAAGATTGAAGACAAGATTGATGTATAATGTATACATATATATGTGCGTGTGTGCGTGGCCAAAATTTAATGTAAAGCTTGGATGTTGCAATAAAGTATTTCAAATGGAAGTTTGGAATTAAAGTGTGAACATGAATGGTTCTAGGACCCAAATGCAAATACCACAACTTGTAAAAGGGATAGCTTGTTCCCAACAAAAGGAATAATGAATCCTTATCCTAGAAGCCATGTGTTGGAGAGATAGGATTGGTTGAGAATTTTCCTAAAGTCTTAAAGTCTTATGATTGTAATGATTAATCTTACACCAAAAGTCTTGGAATGGCTTAACTTGGAAGACTTGACTTGGAAGACTTAATTTAGAAGACTTGTGTTGGCTTGCAAAAGAAGAGGAAATTTCAAGTTAAGGCCACGTGAGGGTTTGGATTGGAAGAAATGGAGGCTTGTTTTGGAAGATAGAATCAAAGAAGGAAATTTCAAAGTTTGTAATGATGGATTTTTATCCTAAAAAGTCTAAAGTTGGAAGATTAGGATTGGCTAGGAATTAGCTTGCAAAGGAAGAAGATGATGGAGCTTATCTTAAAGGTATATTTGGAGGCCTAGGATTGGAAGAAGTAGAAGCTTGCATTGGAAGATTGGAAGAATTTCAAAGTGTAATAATTACTTGGGTGGAAAATGAGAAACTTGGAGGCCAAGTAAAATCTTGAGGATCTGGGAAATTAAAGGCTATATAAAGGGAAGGAGTTAAGGCCACGCGAAAGCTAAGGAAAGAGGAAAGAAAGTAAGTGCAAGAAAAATCAAAGAAAAACCAAAGAAGAAAGGAAAGAGAGACTTGGATGGAAAACCTCCAAAACAGAAGGGAATTCGAAGAGGTAAGCTAATTTTCTTTCCATAAAATCGTAGAGCATGAAAATAGGAGTCCGTAGGTTCAAATAGAGAGCAAATCGGAGTTAAAATGAGCAAGATATAGCTGTTTTAATCTTAAGTTGCAAAATCCAAAACAAGGAAGGAGGAGGCTCGTGACCACCCTTCCGAGGGCACGTGAGGGCGTGTCCGGGCTCCGTTTGTCCTGAAATTTTCACTGTTATTCTCCTAATTTAATTATATACAATCCCCATGTAGAAATATTTAAGGTTTGGTTCACCTAAATGCATGATTTCTGCAGAACAACCCCTAGTGCTCGAAATCGGGCTGTAAAACCATGCTATCGAAGGGGAAACGGTCAAGGTGAGTGGTTCTCGTGCATGCTTCCTCTTGATCATTCTTGGTTTCATTTGTGCATCCTTCCTCTTGTGCATGCTCCTTGATTCCTATTGATCACTCTTGGTTTCCACTTGTGGATGGTTGTTGCTTACATCTCATGTTTCCTTATTTTCGAGCATTTCTTTCCTATTTTGCTTACATCACGGAATTTATTATTATGGTTCGACGATGGGATTAAACATGACTACTCTTGCTCGTAACTTGTGGATTGCATATCATATTTTCCTTGGTTTGTGCACCATGCCTACAGGTGAGGCCGTGCCTACTTAATATTTCTTAGTTTGTACATATTCCTTCTACTTTGTCTTCAACATGTTATTTAGTGATAGTCGCTATTAGTGGATCGGGAACTTGTATATGATGGTTGGCTGCTTATTTGTGAAATGTCACGATGATCGGGGAGCAATCTCGTGCCTAGAGGTGGGGTCGTGCCTAGAGGTGAGGCTGAGGGATTGAACCACGATCACGTGCCTACAGGTGGGGCTGAGATGTTTCACACAAGTGCCGACGGACGTGAGGGGTTAGACCACGATCACGTGCCCAGAGGTGGGGCTTAGCCTAGAGGTGAGGCTGAGATGTGTGACACAAGTGTTGGGAGGGATGATGGTGACTCGGGGAGGTTTTATATTGATATGATCTTGGAGGTTTATACTTATTTTTGCATGTTTCCTGGAAAAGCTACATATTGCTCTTGCATGCATAGTTTCTTTCCTTGTACCGCTCACTTAGATGTAATTATCTAACTTGGGTGTTTCATACCCCTAAGACATTCATCGTCCAGCTTTGTCAAAAGTATCAAGTGTTTCAGGTTGCAAGATTCAAAGCGTGGGCAAGGAGATGGAGCTTCGCTAGCTTTGGGGTTTTGGTTTTATTATGTACCCTTGTAACCTAAGTGATATATTGTGAATAGCAGTTAGGGTACTCAAGGTTGTAAGAGGTGTGTGTGTATGTGGGTGTTCTATATCTGTACCTATAATGATGTGATGAGTCATTTTTTTGGAATGTTGGAAGTCATAAGCATTTCTTGTACTTGGAAATGAAATCTAGTGGAAACCCCTTTATTCAGCTTTGGTTAAGCTTGCAGGTTCAATCCAATGCTTCCTTTGGTAAGGGTTTCCATAACGCCCATAGGTGATGTTTTAATAATATTTCAAGTTATTGCGTATTTGGAAAAGTGGGGAGTTACAAAGAAGTTGTGAGATTTTGGAGAGAAATGGAAAGGAAGAAGAGGGGAAATGGAAGCAA
Organism: Diospyros lotus; assembly: GCF_014633365.1. NCBI lineage: Eukaryota > Viridiplantae > Streptophyta > Magnoliopsida > Ericales > Ebenaceae > Diospyros > Diospyros lotus. Next base: position 15,702,487 of record NC_068344.1, read on the forward strand.
CGAAGGCAGCTAGCAGGGGCGGTCATGGCAGGGTAACAAGCTATGCAAGGTAGCAGTGGCATGTTGGTGGCCGGTGGCAGTCAAGATAGGGACCGGTTGGCCGGTAGAGGGTGTTCGAAGGTAGCTGGAATGGGCCGCAATAGAAAGAAGCATCCATAACCCCAAGTTGTTGTGGCTGGACAGCAACCAACGGCGGTCGGCAATGGCTGCAATGATGGTCGGCGAGTTTGGCGGTGGTCCGGCGAGGATAGTTGGTAGTGTTATGCGGCGGCTGGGCATGGCGAACCAGATAATGTGCTGGAAGAAGAAGAAATGAGGAAAGAGAAGAAGGAAGAAGAAAAGAGAAAAAAAAGAAAAAGAAACAGGAAAAAGAAAATAGAAGAAAATGAGGAAAAATGGAGAAATTTTTTGAGAAATTCCAGGAAAATCTAGGAATTTATTTGGGGTTAGAGGGGCATGCCAGAAGCCAAGAAATCGTCTAGGCACGAGAATCGAGATCAGGCATGAATTTCGAGGAATCTTGAATTAAGTTCAAGGTGAGACTTCGGTACTCAAAGTCTAATTTTTGTGTAAAGGTCCTATTACATGAAACATATTTTGTGTAACATTCCTGTATGAAAACTCCTATTGTTCTCTTGCATGAAATCATGTTATATATATGAAATGTGTTTTACTAGAAATATATGTTGTTGGCTTTCAACTATTGCATTTATAAAATTCGTGTGGCTATACTATTGTACCTATTTGTTGTTGCCCAAGGACAAAAGTATGGATATCCCCCGAGAGGCATTATGCATGCGCCATCGAGAAATCTCTCGTGGGGAAGACAGTGAGTCTAAGGGACAACGGATGTGGTGTTTGCATGAGTTCTATGAGGTCTGGTCGAGGTGAAATGGTTCGGGACCTCCCAAGAGACACTATGTGTGCACCGTTGAAAAAGCTCTCGTTAGAGAAGGATGACATGTTCACGAGGCACTTCGGAATAGTCCTCGTTGTTTACTCATACGTTTTATACTTGTTAATGCATTTTTATAAACTGTTTTGGAGTTATCACTAGAAGGTTCATCTTCTAATTGGACTGTTTCCCTAGAATATTCAAACGTTCCAGGTTCAACAAATGGCTTTAAGGGAAAAGAAATGGTTGAAGAATAAGCTAGTTTTGCTGATTGTAGCATGTTTTAACATGTTTTTAAGTATGTATGAGAAATTCAGTTAATGCGAACCTTAGTGTGTTTTGATTATATTTGAGACGTTCGGTTATCATTTCAAGAGATGATATCCATGTAATTCGTTTTATAGACATCTTGAACGGTTTCCTATATGATAAATAAAGCATTATGGTTCTGTACAATATCAGGTTCGATCTAGCTTCCGTATTCGTAATTATATCACCTGTTTTAGTTATTTGTTTATTGGGCTTGTTAGGCTAAGATGGTGAGATTGGGATTTTTAGGAATCATAAGTTGTACATCAATGGATGTGGTGAAAAAAAAAAAGGAAATTCTTGAAATCCTAAGCTATTTAACGCACTGGAAATCAAGGGTGTTACAATAGATCCTCTCAGCCATGTGATCCATCACATGCATCACATTCGATAAACGTTCAACTAACATTTACCCACATGTCTACTATATCCATCGCATACATTATGGCATGTGACTAACCATCTTTTATCATTAATATCTCATACTAATCAAAGATAATAGTTCATGTGTCAATTCGTAATTGATTAATCATAGCCCACTTCTGAGATATCTAAGTACTGAGAATTAACCTTTAAGAAAACCTTAACTCAAAAATCTTTATCACATATTTTTAACACTTAAAAATAAGACTATTTTCAGGAAAACTAAGGGTTCATTCATATGATTGATTGGTGTTGTTACCAAAAATATAATAATTATAATTTGAAATGTGGGAATGTTGGAGTTGTAGCAGACGGAGGCGAACAGCTGGCAGGTGTCTGCTTGTAGAAGTGTGAGTCAGGTAGATCTGTTCTACTATTATCTGGGCGAAGTTTTGAATAAGCCCTCGGGAGTATTTTTGGTAGCTGATTAATCCATCCGTGAGTAGCCTATTGTGTGTTTAAGGCATAACTGCGCTCACAAGAACAAGTTAGAAAGCACGTAGGGATTCCTCACCTACGTATACCCTCTGATGCTTAAGTCAGTACGTGACAGAAAATAGTGCAATAAATAAAGAATGCCATTAATGAATATAAAGATGTATCTTTCTTGGCAAGAGAGAATCCGGTCATAGTAGTTTTAATAGATGCGAAAGACGAACCTTTATGTTAGGAGCACTCGGATAGGCTTAAGAGGAATCCCTCCTGGAGGACTGAACAGCTTAGGGAGTCCTCGGGGCAAAGGTGGGTCTTACGGCGAGCTGCCAAAGCAAGTTCTTAGCCTTTGAGTGGCTTACCCGGGCAAAACCCTGGGGTGACAGGGAATACATCTAGATATTGTATGTTACTCTGAATTTTAGCATATATTCGAGATTACATCCCATTTACGCAAAGTATGAATTAATTCCTTTAGGAGGTGTCGCAATGCAGTTAATTAATTCCTCCCTATTTAACTTAATTAATTGCATACACAATGTATAATTAATTAATTATACCAATGCGATATACATATATTAAATGTGAAGGGCAATTGGAGAGTGCATGAACTAAGCCCAATGTGGGCCCACTGGGCCTTTGCCTGAGAGGAATGCACGGATTCAATCAATGGTGCATGCTATGTGAGTAAGTCTATATGATATGTATTCTATATTTTTAATTAATCATATACATGATTTATGGGATGCAATTAGAATATTGTAAGGCATAATGTAATACATGTGCAACCCGATTGCAAGGGGGAGTGCTTGGGAGATTATGAATATTATATATTTAATTAATTATATACATCATTACGGATTGAAATTAGAATATTGTAAGGTATAACATAGTTTAAAAGGGCCCACCAGGCATTATGGCTTGAGGACAGAAATGGCTTGCTATGAAGGAGGAATTATTGGAATTGGTGGCATGAAGCACACGTGGCCTAAGCAGGAAGCTTGGCACGACAAGAGAGGGGCAGCACTTGTGGCTTGCAAGAGAATGCTGGCTCACACTGCCATGGGAGGAAACAGGCAATTTGCGAGGTTGTCATAGGGGAAACAGTGTGCATGAAGAAGACGATGGTTGGAAGCAACTAGGACAAAAGGTCACACTAGCTTCATGAAGCTTGTGACGAGGCCTTGCAAGAAAAAAAGTGGGCATGGAGAAAACCACAACCTTGGGGAAGAAAAACATGTTGTCATTGCTGAGAAAAGGAAGATAGTGTTGAGAGAGAAGGCCTTGTCGAGAGGAGTTGCCGCAAGACCCCTTGTATTGCTGCCTTATCGAGAGGAGTTGCAACAAGGAATGTGGGTTGCCACAAGGAAAATGTTGCAGAGAGAAACTTAGGTACGAAGGGAAACGTTACAATAAGAAGGAATGTTGCGGCAAGACTACCGCAAGAAGGTGCTGTCGAGAGGATGTGTTGTCGCAAGGAGGAATGTAGGACCAGGATATGTTGCTACAAGGAGGCTAGAAGGAATGTAGTGGCAGACTATCGCAAGGAATATAGGAATATTGGAATGTGGCGACAAGAAGATAAGGAGGAGCTTTGGGAACCATGCCAAAAAATCCCCATATTGTTAATTTACTATGCAATTTATAGGGAATAGTGCCACATTTTCTCTTGGACCATTTTGCCCCCAAAATCATGAATATTTACATTATAAGCATTATTAATTATTTTCTTGCCATTTACTCATGATTTATTCTTTGAAAAAAATACTCCAACTTGGAATTACTCATTTAAAATACACCCACTTAGATTTATTCATTAGAAATACGCTAACTTGTATTTATTCACTAAAAATACCCCTAGGTGGACTTTTTTCTGAAAAATCTATGGCACAACAGTTGGAAAAATACGACTGTAAATATGATCTTAAAATATGAAAACATATTTTATTACATTTGTAAGAATTACATTATTAGTTCCATGATTACAGTCACCAGATGTCATCTAAATCTAGCATTAGGGCACTGACACTACTAATAAGTACATTGCATGTACATAATTAATTAAGCACATAATATGTATATAATTAACTAAGCTAAATGGGGAGATATCAATTAAGTTATAAGCCTATCTAGTTGCACTATAACTTTTCTCGAAGGAATTAATTCATACCTTGTGCAATGGGGATGTAACCTCATAAATATCATACTAAATTCAAAATAATAGACAACACCTAAAAGCATCATCTATCATCCTAGAATTTTTCCTGGGCAAGCCACCTAAAGGCTAAGAACTTGTTCCTGCAGCTCGTCATAAGGATCATCTTCCCCTGGAGGAATCCCTAAGCCACTAAGTCCTCAAGGGGGATTCCTCTTAAGCCCATTCGGATTTGACCTAGGACCACAGTCCTCATGCCCAATGGGTACATGATCATCCTCGACATCTAGTAAAAACACTATAAAAGCCCTTATCTCATTGGAAAATGTACCTCTTTTATATTCATTAATTACATTCTTTATTTATTGTGCACCCGGTGGAACCTCTACAAGTTCTCCTGGATAACCATTTCCTTCACAAACTAACTTAAGCATCGAAAGGCATATGTGGGTGAGGAATCCCCGTGTGCCTCCTAACTTGTTCTTGTGAGTGCAATTCTACCCCGAACACACAGGAGGCTCTTCCCGAATGGATTAATCCTCTATCGAAAATGCACTCAAGGGCCTATCTGAGATCTCACCCAAAGGTTCGTTTGAGGATTCATTCGAGACTCCAACTAGAGGTACCCCACATATACTGCGAGGTAGTTCTCCTGTGCCATGGCGTCCTTCCAGACCTCCCCTATCATAGAAAATCATAGACCAGAGACATTCGCTGCATATTTCCACAAGCAGATACCTACTAATTATTCGCTTGGCTTTGCCGTGACTGCAGCATTCCCGCACTACAAATCTTAATTGTTGTATTTTGGAAACAACACTATGCAGCTCCTTAAGATAGCTCTTTATCCACCTGAGCTTACTATCGAAGGGCGTGGAATCTTATCCTCATCTAGCTTACCATTAAAACCTTATCGTGAAATATCAAGTCAAGGAGTGATTCCCAAAACAACTTTAATCTACACTTGATGCGCCCCATCTCATACTCTTGTTTTCGCTTAAAATAACTCCTTAAGGGGACCACCCTTTTAGATATCCCCTTAGTGCATCCCATTCAGCCTCGCCGACTCTAATTCCTTTGTCTTTGCTTGAGGACATAAGGGCTATTTGTGGGTTTACCCCATCTTATTATTCAAGGTGCTCCTCTTACATTAACGCGACATTCCATCTCTGGATTGCCCTACGGCTTGCCACATTTCCTCATCTTCTCTACATATTTCTACAAGCTTGCGCCTTGTTTCCTCGCTCTTGGTGCTAAAAGCATGACACCTCATCTCCAACTCTTTCATTTCCTTATCAAAGGTGATGCTTGTCTTGTCCTAATGATACCTTATCGTGCCTCCTCTAGCACTTCTCTCCAACCCTTGCTAGCCATGCGTGAAAGTATGCATCGATGACTACCTGTCGTAAAGAAATCTATAACCATAAACAATGCTAGATTCGAGCCAAGTGACTCCTAAATTCTGACCCTAGCAACTAAAATTCGTGAGCACACTCCAACCAGGCCTCTCCGGGAGATCAGTTGACATGACAAAGACAATTTTAAGAGATTAACCACCATGACCAAGAGGTTTTCGGGAAAACAAAAGCCTTGACTGAGATAACTATCTTGGAGATTGAATAGACACCACAGGGAGATGAGAAATTCTCCAAAAGACCTGAAGAAAATAAAATGATAGGAAGAGTGATTTCAGGGCACAGAGACAAAAATTAAACCTCTAAAAAACTCAACAAACTTTCAAAGACCATGCTGGGATTCAAAAATAACAAAGATGACATTCAAGAAAACTTATGGTAAAATTGGAAATGGCTAAAAGTTAAAGGGAGACCGAAAGCTACAGTGACAATAGAACATCGAAAAAGAGATTTCATGTGGCTAAGAGAAATAGAGAAGGGAAGTAGAGGCCACCTACAACTCAAGGCCAGGCATAATAGCAAGTGAGCTACAAAGCAATGCTAAAACAAGTAGGAGACAAATCTGAAACGAGTCATTAAATCAAATCTAATTCCACATTCGAGAAGGAAATTGATGCAGAAGTCGTCTAGTGAATGAGGTGAAACTAGTAATTGAAATAGGTGGAATCAAAGCATCCAAATCTGATCTAGAGTTGGGTTCCTGAAGGAATAGATCTAGAATAGATATGGGTTGCTAAAGAAACCAATCTGGGTCCAGATCTAGGTAATGAAGACTTAATTTTCATTCACACGCAAAAGCTCAAAAGGAAGAACAAACTAACTAACCTGAGACAAGAGATATAACTCAAGGCCAGAAGCACAAAAAGAGAATGGGAGTTCTTACTAATCCAATGAAATGAGGATCCAAGAAGCATGTTTCGTCATTTAAATGCCTTAAGCCCTAAAAAGAAATCAAAACCCTTGAATATGCTATAGGACGATAAATGCACTAAAAAAGTCAAGAGCCATCGCTCATAGTTCCAATAAACATGTACACACGAAATTGGGGAGCCACAACATTCTGACAAGAAAGACCATTAAGATGTTTGGGGCTCACTTGCATTAATGGATGAAGGACTAGCCCTGAACACACGTGGATGTTGAAGACTGTTAAGATGTTTAGGGGTCATTTGCATCTACGGATGAAGGACTCACCTAGAACACACACAGATGTTAAAGACCATTAAGATGTTTGGGGGTCACTTGAGTAGACGGATGAAGGACTCACCTCAAACACACATGGATGTTAAAGACCTTTAAGATGTTTAGGGGTCACCTACATTGATAGACGAAAGACTCACCTTGAACACACACGGATGTTTAAGACTGATAAGATGTTTAGGCATCACTTACGTAGGCGGACGAAGGATCACCTAGAACACATCTAGATGTTGAAGACCATTAAGATGTTTAGGGGTCACTTGCGTTGGCGGACGAAGGATTCGCCCCGAACACATGTGGATCTTGAAGACTGTTAAGATATTCGGGGGTCACTTGCATCAGCGGATGAAGGACTCACCTTGAATACATACAGAATAACGAAGACCTATTAAGATGTTTAGGGATTACTTACCTAATAAAAATTATTTACATGCATTAGATATACACAACAGAAGTCATAAACACTCACCATATACAGCTTGGATATTTAAGCAACACGTTATTTCATCACATGAAATATAATAAGTAGATACCTGAAGTTTGATGTCAGGTTGGGTACAAAACTTGTTTCTGTACTAAGACCAATCCACCTCACATTGTGGTGGTCCTATGTTGTCTACACCTAATGCGTTGTCCGATACCATTCCGATCACCTCTTCCCGTGCTAGACTAAGGATCCCATATCACCAGCACCCGTGTCTCAATTTTTTCGGGTGACAATCATGCACCTATAATTTTTCACGAATAGAAGAAGACAGAAGTAACAAAGGAATTACAGAGAGAAGCAAGCAATGAAGCCTTTATTAATCTCCTTTAATTTACCTATTAATTTCATCTGCTACCTCACCACCCCTACCTCTCAATTTTGCACCATGTGTAAATTGTAATGCACTAAGGAGGCTGAGGTAGCACCGAGAGTCGACTCCTGCCTGTTGGCCAATCGACCGCCGAGGTAGTCGACTCTCTTCTATTGGATTAGTCGACTCTCAGTTCTCTAGCAAGTTAACTTTTGACTTGCCACGTCATTAACGCTTAATGACATAACTCAGACACATCGGGTGCATAATGTTAATACCAGACGTAACACTATATGGTGTATGAATTTTTAGGTCCACTCTTTGGCTAGCAATCAGATAGCATCGAAATCCATTTTGGTATCGGCCAACACCTTGACCCATCACAGGAATTTCTTCATATCCCGGTGATGATCTGAGGGGTCTTGGATAGCTCCTAGCAACGCTCCAAGACAATATAAGTGATAGTGAAGTCTCATTTCAAGTAAACCTATTACAGTTGATGATTACCGTGTGTTATAATTCTTCCATCACCTAACGTTCTGACTAAGTGAGGGCCATGGAGTGATGAACTCACAAACTCAGTAACTATGTGTCTGATCTCGTCAATGTGACTAGATGACACCTTAGGAAACACCTTTCTTGATAATCTAATTACCCTAGTTAGGGACTATCTCATCTCATTAACAATAGATCACATAAGACATTCACCCCATCAATTATAACGAGGGTGACGAATCTTATCCCTAACACTTATCTCCATATACCAGCAATACGAAATCACATAGATGAACCTTTCCACCTTGCAATTGGATGGTTCGGCGCATCAGCAAATCCTGCATACTGATACACAAAACAACCGCGTCGGTTTAAGTCTAAGGATCAGCTACATTATTGTAACTAGATGACATGACTATTATCCATAATACCATGTGGTCAATCATTAGCATCACATTCAGTATGTTGTTCCCAACAACCACCCACAAGTTTACTAGAGACATCCCCATGTCATATGTCATGTGACACACCATTCTCTTATCAATATCTCATATTGAAGAAGATAGTAAACATTGTGTTAATCCATACTCAACTAATTAGAGTCCCATTCGATTAATCTAAAGATCAAGAATCATTTAAGAAGTCCTGTTACCAAATCAACTTATCACAGTCTCAACATGTTGAGAATAAGATTCTCAAACATGTGATCTATGGACTCATTTATATAGCAAACTGGAGAGTTCATGAATGATGATAAACTTACATTTTATTAATATATACAAAAATACAATAAATGTATTAATTATAGGCTCGCTAGATGTCATCCAAATATAACATTAGGGCATACAACACTAGCACAAAGGACTCACCTCGAATACATGCAAATGTTTAAAAATCGAAGCGTGAATACGCAAGAACAATTTAAACATTGAAACACAAAGGTGCAAAAATAATCTAAAACTTGAAGAGCGAATGTAACGACCCATTAGAGGGTCTAGAATTTATTTAGAAATTATTCAATTTCTTATTTAATTTTGTTTAAGAGATTTTTGCCAATTAAATATTTAATGTGGCAATTTAGTGAGATTTTTAAAAGAGAAATTAGCTTTTAAATGACATTTAATTATGTGGAAATAAATGCAAGGACATAAAGGTAATTTAAAGATTTTTATGATAAATTCTTATTATTAGAAATTATTTAATTAGGGAGATTTTGGTGTATTGGAGAATCCAAGCGTAAGGTGAAATTGAGAAATCTCCAAGTTAAATTAGGATAAGGATTCCAAGTTATAGAGGGAGTGTGATCTAGGGCACCTTATGTTTATATATATAGCCCATTAGCTATATTCTTCTTCATGCCGCTAGAAGAATCAGGGAGTTGAAGGAGTTGTAGCAGTGCTTTGCGTAGGAGATTTCTCATTGAAATCGTTGAGCCGATCCAGGATTATCATAAGGCAAGTATCTTCTCTATAATCCCTTCCATTACAGATTCATGAGTATTTCATTCTCAGATTTTCAAGGCTCTTATTGATTCTCAGTTTTATCAGAGAAGTATATACAGATATATATATATGCACGAACAGTGTGTGCATGAGCTAGTTATGAATGTTTCTTTACAACAATTCAATCAAATATTACCCTTGAATCATCCTTGATATTGTTCTTGTCAATTGGGATTTGTTTCCCCAAGATTTAATGGTGTAGTTTTGTTAATATTTGAATCATAATAGAGTCTCTATGAGCGTTCATTTCTAGGTTATTAATTTGCAGATATCCGGATGTGACCTTCGTATCCGGATGAATTTTTCCAACTATGTGAGTAACATCTGGATAGGCTTAAGGCTATCCGGAAGAGTCAAAAAGGTTTCTGTGAGTAACATCCGAATAGCCTTTGTTCGTATCTGGATGGCCCTTATGATATCTGGATTGTTTGATCCACATCAGGATATGTCCAAAGTTTAATTGCAAGTGATATTCGGATACCTCGTATCACATCCGAATGAGTCTTATAAGCTTGTGAGTGATATCCGGATACCTCAAGTTGTATTCAGATGCATCCGGTGCTTGTTGAGAGTAATATCCGGATGTATTGATTTGCATCCGGATGAGTTCCAAGTTCCTTACGTATGATATTCGGATGGTTCTTCGTACATCCGGATAGCTCATATCCAGATGCTTTCTTCATGTATCCGGAAGGTCTAGCATATCCGGATGCCTCTTTTCATATCTAGATACCTCTCTCTAAAATTGAATTTCATATTCGAATAGTCTCTTGATATAACCGAATGTCTTAGTGAGATATCCAGATGACCTAAATCATATCCGGATGTCCTAGTTCATATCCGAATACATCCTAGCATATCCGAATAGCTTCTGATTTGAACGCCAGTGTATCCGGATGAGCCTTCTTCATATCCGGATGTCTTTCCTCATACCCGGATAACCTTCCTGATATCCGGATGGCTTTTCCAGAAATTCAATTGAACGTCCAGTAAAGTTTAATTCACGATTTTATTTTAATTAAAATATTCAATATTCTTAAATATTGAATTCTCATGCCAAGTATGATAAATTTAACATACCCATACCATAATACATAATTCATAGAATCTTTGTATTCCAATATATTGATGATCAGATTACATGTTTAGTATTTATTATGACATGATCAGCATTATTTTGTGAGGTAATGTGCATACATCTTGGTATGAGCATTGAGCATGAGTTTATATGGAGCACTTCATATCATGTGCTAGCATGTGTATGAACATTGCATTCAGTATGCGCGCTAGGCGGCTTGTCCGGGGGGATCCCACTAGTTTCAGTTTTAATTTATATTTTGCTCACCTGGTGACAACTAGAGGGTTAGGGGCATATTACCCACAGTATATGCTTACAGTTTTTATGAATGCAGGATTCAGATTAGTCAGGTATGTATTACAGATTGTGTGGGCCTATGAACCGAAGTTTCATACCTGCATTTAGTTTACAGTTTATGTGCATTACATTTTTGTGAATGCAAACAGATAGTGATTATACTCAGTACAAGTTCAGTAAGTAATTTATCAGTATCGATATTTTTCGATTCAGCTTCAGTTATTCTTTTTAGCTTATTACTTGTTGAGCTTTGTAGCTCGTACTCTTCACTATTCCAAGTCCTAGTGGGGGAGTACTAGATGCAAGGCCTAGCAACAGTGGTCAGTAGTGTGTGTACGTGAAGTTACTCAAGATCAAAGATGTCTGGGAGTTTTGTTAGTTTATAATGTCTTGATAGTTTAAGATTATTTTATATTTTAATTAAGGGATTGTCCCTCGGACAGAGTTTTTGGTTTCGAGTTTATATTGACTCAGAGTTTTTATTGCAATTTGATTGAAATGTTCAATTATGGTATCAGGTTTCAGTTTATCAGAGAGTTTAGTTTATTTTATCTATTATCCCTGTAGCACCTCTTCTCGGGCAGTCCTAAAAGAAGGGTGTTACAACGAAGACGGGAGAATGATTTTAAAGCCTAAACGCAAAAGCATGAGGACAGTCTATAAATCGAAAATGCAAGAGCGCAAGAATGATCTAAGATCAATAACAACCATCAAAATGAAAGAGAAATAAGGCAAACCATGACGCAATATACTTTTCCATCTGAGAAACTAGAATGAAAGAGTGGGGAATAATTGTTGTGTCATACGCAAAAGTACATTAAAAGACCAAAAAAGGCCTAAAAGCCCAAAATAACTCTTTGAGTTAAAAGGCGTAAATTTCCTCATAACCGAGGGAGAGGGGTCTTGCATAACACACAAACTAGATAACTCCAACATTCAAAAATCCTTCTGAATATTCCAAGAAAAAGGATAGACAATTATCCATAAATAATTCTAATTCTAAAAGGATTTTGGAATATTTGGATAAATATCATCCATAAGAATCCTAATTCTAATGGGTTCCAAAATGTAATAATCCTAATCCTAACGGGTTTCAAAATGTCAAGATAGACATCATCTGTAAGAATTCTAATCCTGAACTAATTAGGATTACTTCATACCCCTCTATAAATAGACAATCACTTATTTTAGAAAAGATATGTAGCATCTCTCTCCCGGATAATCCTGCTAGCATAGGAAATCCAAAATAAGGTCGTCATAAAAATGGATACAAAAATAATAACTCAGATGAAACACCCATATTTTTTTTTGTACTTACTCACTGATCATTATGAGCAAAAATAATACATTTTCAACGACAATTTGATTTACATATCCTTTTGGGCACATTGGCCATACAAATCAAAATACAAAGGCATTAATGAAAATTTACAAAATAAAATCCTCACTCTACATGCCCACCAACAAAACTCTCCCAAGGACCTTTTCGGTTGGGACGTCTCTTGTCTGCATAACTTTTCTATCTAGCCTGAGTTGCTTTCATTTAGGCCCTAATGGTTTTGATCTTCTCTAATGCTTGCTCAATGACTTCCGGCCCTAACAATGCTCGATCTCCAACTTCCTCCCAACACATAGGCAACCTACATAGCCTGCCATATAACGCCTCATAGGGTGGTATTCCTATACTGGCATGATCACTGTTGTAGGCAAATTCCACTAATGGAAGGTGATCGTCCCAACTGCCATGAAAATTCAAGACACATGCCTAAAGCATATCCTCGAATGTTTAGATAGTTCTCTCTGTGTGTCCATCAGTTTGTGGATGAAATGCAGTACTGAACCTTAACTTGGTCCCCAAAGCAACATGCAAGGCTTTCCAAAAGCGAGAAGTAAATATAGGATCCTGATCCAACACAATACTAAACGGAATACCAGGTAGTCTCACTATTTCTTCAATATACATCTTGGCCAAACAATTCAAGGGATAAGTCTTCTTAATTGGCAAAAAGTGCGCTGATTTTGTCAAATTATCCACTATATATCACCCAAATGGCATCATTCCCCTTTATCATTCTAAGCAAACCCGACACAAAGTCCATAGAAAATGTTATCCCACTTCCATTCTGGGATAGATAACGACTGCAATAAACTCGACGATTTCTGATGTTCAGCCTTAACTTGCTAACACACAACGCAATGCGAAACATATTTCGCCACATCCCTCTTTAGGCCATCCCACCAAAACTGTCGTTGGAGGTTCTGATACATCTTCCTCGTACTAAGGTGGATGGTGTAACATACCTTATGAGCCTCAAATAAAATCTCTTGCCTCAATCCCTCATCATTAAGTACACAATCTAGCCCTGAAACAACAATAAACTGTCACCCCTCTGACTGAATCCAACAAGAGTGAATTTCTCCACATCTGTCAAAATCTGAGCTAGTTACTAAACCCGAATTTGCTTAATCAAATCTAGTTGCATTCTCATAAATGGATAATGCATAGTAGGCCGCTCATCAACAATAGAGATGGACATCTCATCCATTTGCTTCAACAAAATCCATTCCTAACCATCATAGCTACTATGGAAGCTTATGTTCCACTCAATGCATCGACCACCACATTGGCTTTTCTCGGGTCATAGAAAATTTCGTAGTCATAGTATTTGAATAGCTCAATCTATCTACATTGCCTCATATTTAGCTCATTATGGGAGAAAAGATACTTTAGGCTCTTGTGGTCCATGTAAATTTCAACCTTTTCACCATTTAGATAATGCTTCCAAATCATGAGTGCAAAAACAACTATCGCTAACTCCAAGTCATGAGTTGGGTCGTTCTTCTCACGCTTCTTCAACTGTCGTGAGGCATAGGCATTCACACATCCATCCTGCATCAACACACAATCCAATCTTGTATGAGAGGTATCACTATAAAGGGAAAACTTATCCCCGCTTCTCGAAATAGCTAATACCGAAGTCGTAATCAACCTCTTTTTCATATCTTGAAAGCAATTTTCACATGCCTCATTCCTTTTGAACTTAACTCCCTTCTAAGTCAATTTAGTCATAGGCAATGATAGACGAGCGAAACCTTCAATGAATCTCCTATAGTAACTCGCCAATCCCAAGAAGCTTCTAATGCCAGTTACCATAATCAGTCTTGGCCAGTCAACAATAGCCTTGATCTTCTTGGGGTTTACTGAATACCCTAACTGAACACAACATGTCCTAAGAAACTCACTTGTCTTTGCTAGAAATCGCACTTGCTAAATTTGGCATTCAATTGCTTTTCTCTAAGCCTCTATAGGGGTATTCTGAGATGGAACTCATGTTCTTCCAAACTTGGGGAGTAGATCAGGATATCATCAATAAACACTATCACAAAACAATCAAGATACTCCTTGAAGACCCTATTCATCAAATCTATGAAAACTATTAGGGCGTTCGTCAACCCAAATGGCATAACCACAAACTCAAAGTGGCCATATCAGGTGCGAAATGTGGTCTTTTGCACATCCTTTTCTCTGACCCTCACTTGCTGATACCTCAACTTCAAATCAATCTTTGAAAAGACTGAGGCTCCTTGAAGTTGATCCAATAAATCATTTACATGTGGAAATGGGTATTTGTTCTTCATAGTCACTTGGTTCAACTACCGGTTGTCTATGCACAACCTCATCAATCCATTATTCTTTCTTACGAACAACACCAAAGCATGTAATGGCCGGGGTCCACATAGCAACGTATTGTCTAGTTCAGGTCGCAACCAATCCCCGATTTTATCGCTTTGGGATTTAATCCCAAAACCGGTGTTACTATGTAGAACACCCTCATCACTTATATGCTCAGTTCCCCTCCTTTGCATGGTCGATGTGGGATTCACCTAAAGTGCTTACATGCACCCCCCCTTGGGACTCAGCATTCTCACTGAGGTTTGCCCTACCACCGCGCTCAAAGGCTCGGGGGTCGGCTCTGATACCATTACTGTAACAGCCGGGGTCCACATAGCAACGTATTGTCCGATTCAGGTCGCAACGAATCCCCAATTTTATCGCTCTGGGATTTAATCCCAAAACGGGCGTCACTATGTAGAACACCCTCCACATTTATATGCCCAGTTCCCCCTATTTGCATGGCCAATGTGGGATTCGCCTAAAGTGCTTACAAAGCATCCCAAGGCAAGGCACTCAGGCAAATAAATCCCTTCTCGATTAATTCATGCAACTAAATCTTTAACTCTTTTAATTCATTGGGGGCTATCCTATATGAAGCCTTAGAAATAGGTTGAGTTCTTGGCATCAATTTAATTGTAAATTTCCCTTTTCTTGGAGGCGGCAAACTTGGCAATTTTTCTGGAAATATGTCAAGAAAATCCCAAACCACTAGAATATCTAACAACTCTGCCTTGTTTTTCTTACCTATTGTCACAAAGGCTAGATATGCCTCACATCCATGTCGTATCAGTTTCTCAACATTTTTTACTGAAATCAGGGGCGTAGAGATCATCGACTTGACACCTCGATACACTATAACCATAACCGGTTGTTGAGGCAACTCAAAATGAATAACTTTGCGTCGACAATCTACCTTGGCATAATGTTGAAACAGCTAGTCCATGCCCAAGATCAGATCAAAGTTTTTCATGTTTAGCACCATAAGATTTCTCGGCAATTATTTATTATGAACCTTAATCTTATAATCCCTATACACTTCGCTATCCACCATTTCTATATTTCTCGGCGTAGTCACAATCAAATAGTATGGTGATTAACGGTTAATTTTGTAAAAATTTTATTATAATTATACCCTTATTTTAACCTTAAACTTGGGTTTAATTGAATATTTTGTGACTATATGAAGTTTATATGAAAAATGAAAATTAAATTAATATCAGGGCATATTCAAAGATTTAAGAAATATATAATAATAATAATAATAATAATAATAATAATAAAGATATATATAATATATAATATATTATAATACATAGGTAATATATATCTATATATAATACATATACGTGTATATCCAGGAAACATATACATAAAATATAATATAATAATACATATCTTCACTTGAATTGGAATCAGTATGCGTGATACATATATATATATATAATATATATAATATTAATTCAATTAGATTGCATGCACTTGAAGGCCCAAGTTGAGCAGCCACAGCCCAAATCATGACCAATTGAAGCCCTGAAGGCCAACTGATCGGACAGCAGCCCAGCCGCATGTGTGAAGTCCAATTTCAGCCCAGCTGGGTTTCTCTCGGACAGCAACACGGAGAGGGGCGAAGGAATACACGGAACAGATGCCCGGACAGCAGCTTCCAGAAGCCAATAACGCGGTCCCTCTGCTGTAATTTTACCCAATTTCAAGGGCATTTCAGCGGCTAGGCTAGAGATTTGAGAAGTTAGGGCGTGTGATATATATACGCAGAGTCTCGCACAGAAAAAAAGGAGCCCCCATCCGCCATTGTTACAATCAGAATAAGGGGGCAAGGATTCTCGGCCAGAGAGGAAATACGCGAGCAGTGCAATAAAGGGAATAAGGGGCTGGAATGGCACAGTGAGAGGAGAGTGAGACTGTGCGGTGGGAGGCTGTGTGTGAGTGATATATATATATATATACACGGCCACAGTGCGTGGACAACAAGGAGGAAGGATGAACAACAGCGCTGGAGTGAGGACAGTGCGCTAGAATTTTACGCACAGTGGCTGGAGATTGGGACGCACAGTACTCTTTGTTCATTTAATTTTAGTTATTTCATTTTTTATTAATTAATTTTTATTATGGGATTACTGTTTCTCTTAATTTCAATAGCTTTAAATTTCAGTTAGCTTTAATTTTGTCTTTAAATTAATGCTTTACCATTTCCATTTACTGTAATTAATTTCTGTTTTTTAAATATTATTTTTTAATTTCTATAATTTTAATTCCAATTATTTAAATTCTATTATTTAAATTCAGTAATTTATATTTTTATCATTTAAATTTTTGTCAGTTAATTTTTAGAAATGAAGTTGTGCGGCTAATAATTATCGGGCCAAAGCGAGGACAATGTCCAAAGTCAAAAAAAATTCGAGATAACCGAACTTCATTATTAGTTGAGGTGATAAAATCGATTTTTAAATTTTTATCAAATACTTGAGTTTGAATTGAGATATATATTTAATCTGGAATCTTCATGCCATGTATATAGGATGCCCAACCTAAAAATATCATTATTCCCAAGCTTAAGTGTATTTTATATATATTTCAATTTATGACGGTTACTTAAATTAGAGTTAGTATGCCATGTATGTTGGTTATTAAAATTAAAACCATCATCATGCCAAAACGTAATTAATATCAAAGATCTTAAAATTAATTTAACCCGATGATACTCGCTTTTGTGAGTCTTGGGAAATATTTGGATTGGCATTGAAATTGTCTTGACCCAAGACATTTTGTTTTCAGTACCAATTTGATTAAAATTTTTAAAATTAATTAATTGCTTTGATTGCCTACACACTTTGATTTAATTTATGCACTGTTGTTTTGTTTGCATAAATCAGTTGAATTGGTCTAGCAAACCTATTCGGCACCTAAATTTTTTTGCTGCTTTTATTTCCCTCTTAAAAAAGATCTCCTTGTGAATCGACTTGGACTCTCATTCAGTAAATAAATTTGTGCTATAACGCACACTTGTACATTGACGAGTATAAACGCCTTGTGCCTGCATACTTGTTTTCTTCTTTGTTTGTTTTTGTGTTTTTGTTTGAATTAATGGCACAAGGTTAAGCGCAGTCATATGGTAGCAAGGTCTTCGGAATAAGAATACGACACACAACTCGAGGAATAATAAATGAGTGTGTGGATCCTATGTCAAACAAAATATGTACATCAGCATCATAAAAGCAAAATAATACCTCCGACTGTATCATTCCCTTTCTTAGCCTCTGTTGCGATCAAGGAAAAAACCCACCCCCTAATATGGGGTTTGTCAGCTCCTATAGAATGGTTCACCTATGGTAGTGCCAAAGGTGAAGTCGTCCCTTGGACTCTAGGTACTGCTAGCCTATGACCTTAACCTCCGTGCCTCTGGCTTCCCTGTTGTTGCTATTAGTTACAAGCATTGGCCTTGTGGCTTTTTTTACCACATCTATAACATGTCACCTCTTTATTATCTGCCACGCCCAAATTCTGAGAGTAATCCTTCTGCAAATGTCATGTCTGCCCACATAGGTAACATGTTTCTTTAGCAAGACAGCATGGCTTTCTACTCCCCCCACAAGTTTTGCATGGTGAGATCTTTGTTGGATTTTTTCCTGAATTTGCCTTCCATTTTCTCTTTTTGTCATTCCCTTATCCATGAGAT
The DNA here is from genome assembly GCF_014633365.1 of Diospyros lotus. Taxonomy (NCBI): domain Eukaryota; kingdom Viridiplantae; phylum Streptophyta; class Magnoliopsida; order Ericales; family Ebenaceae; genus Diospyros; species Diospyros lotus. The sequence goes on from NC_068344.1 coordinate 15,720,855, forward strand.
GAACCAACTTCCTTAGAAGCTGCTTATGCCATCCTCAACTCATTCATCTCTTTTTCAATGGTGTAAGCCCTCTCGACTAGGGTAGCATAATCCATGATCTTGGCACTGGCTAATAGGTATCCGATCTCTACTCAAAGTCCTCGCTGAAATTTTGTTGCTTTCTTCTCCTTAGTAGATACTAAGTTTGGGGAAAATCTTGTCAAATATATGAACTTTGCTTCATACTGGGCCATCGACTTGTTTTCTTGTGTCAACTTAATAAATTCATGGGTCTTCTACTCCTTAATCCATGCAAGAAAATATGTTCTATGGAACACCTCCCAAAATTCCGCCTATATTGGTTTTCTTTCCCCATACTTCTACTTTGTGGTTTTCCACCACCTTTCTGCATCATCATGAAATAGAAATGTAGCCAACAGGACTTTTTGGGCATCATTACACCCTATGACCCGAAAATGCTTCTCCATGGATAAACTCTCCGTTGCCAACACATTTGTGTCCTCCATGAAATTCTAGGGGCTTGAGGGCCATAAAGTTCTTCAAACAACTAACTTCCAGCATTACCATTATTTCCTTGAGCTTCTATTTCCACTTTTTGAGTCACTGGATTGGAAGTTTGCCCAACATTGCCCTTATTCGGAATCGGTTCAACTCCCGCCTCTTGCGGTGCTTGACCTTGCTTTATTTGATGAGCCATGAAAGCCTTGAAATACCTCAACATTCTTGCAACTGCACACCCCAACTCACTCATCTCCTGACGTAAGTCTACAGTACTAGTCTCCTATAGAGTAACAAGAACAAGTGCAGGCGGTGGAGTAGGGGCAACTTATCCCCTACCTCGGGATCGAGTGGGTGATCTACCTCATCGGCTACTCATTTCCGGCACAACCAAATTATCTTAAAGTATAATCTTAAATTAAATCCTTACTTTGAACTACTAAATTTAGTCCTAACTCTACCCGACACTTCTTATGTGTACAAAGACTCATCTCATCCCAACCTTTGCTCTAATACCAAGACTGTAGCGGCCTTAACCCATTTCATTTAACTTTCAACTCTTGGCTCAAACCTAATTTAGCCTACTGCTTAGGATTTTTCAATTCATTGCTAAGGCCCCATGCCTTGAATTCTCAATATCTAAATCAATTCATTTATGTTGGCTTTTCAACTTAAATTTAAATTATTGTTTGATGACTTTTCAACCATTTATGCCACATTTCCACTTAAATTTTCACTTACATTTTATTTTCCCCCAACTTAGCATTTTTACTCATGGTCTTATTAATCACAATATTTCTAACACTTAATTCTCAATGCTAATTTATCACATATGATAAATCATAATTCAAATAAAACTCTGAACCTACTAACGGGTCGTCACAAGATATATCTTTAATACTAATTTCAATATAATCTCTATCGTCTTTAGTGTCTAATTTAAGTATCGAAGTATTTGCGTGAGAACTTTCTTGCGCCCTGTAACTATTTTCTTTCTTGTAGGTTCATGGAATTTGACGATGATGTTTCTAGCTAAATATATTTATTGTTGTATCTTAACAATAACAAGACTATTAAAAAGAATTAAAAATTTATTATAAAATTAAATTAATCCCAAAAGTTTAAACCATTTTAGCAGTTTATATTTTTCTTTATTTACCTAAAAAATGGATAATTTTTAAATTTCATATTAATCTCTATTTTTATATAATGTCTATCACTATGTAAAATACTAGAGAAGTGAATTGTGTTATGAATGTATAAGTAAAAAAATAAAATAAAATTTTAGTTAAAATATAAAAGTTCAAATGAAGTCTCATTTTTAAGGGTTGCTTGGCAATTTGAGTTTAATATTTAATTTTTTGGGCAAGATTTATATGAAAATGTGCCTGGGTACAATATCAAAGTTGTTCGTAAGTCTATTGTAATTTGGGAATCATTGGTTGAAATTAAAAAATAATTCTTTGTCTGGTATTTTTTTTAAATAGAATGTATAAAGGACATTTAAAAAAAAATTAATTTATATGCCAAATTTATATTTACTTTTTTTGATAAATACATTTAATATTTAATTAAATAATAGAATAATTGATTAAAGAGTTGATCTTCTATTAGGTTAAAAGATAATAGAACCCTTTAAAAGTGGCTCAAACAATAACTAATATCTCATAATAAATATAAAATTATGCATTTTAATACACACAATTACAGTTGGCCCCCTATATTAAAAAAAATGACAACAGATTAGTTTAGTTTCCTATTTTACCCCCCCCCCCCAAAAAAAAACATGTGTACACAATGACCAATTATGAAGTGTAAAAAGACATGTTGGCTGTGAAGCCTCTGTAGTGTAGACACTAACCCAACAACCTCTTTCTCTTTTAGATAAAGGATGAAATAGTGTTATTTTCACGGTCAACCAACCATGTGGTAGCACTAGCCTGGGAACAGCGACAGGGGTCTCCCCGTTATTTAAGCAAACGTCCAGGGCGGTAGAGTGGATATTTTTGAGAAACCTTCAGGCCCATCTGCGAATATCTCGAACCTTTGAGGCCCCACGTGGTAATTTTTCCAAATTAATAGCACCGTTTCCCCTAAAGGGCCTTAAGGACAGGGACGCCACAGCAACAGCACAACCCGAAATTCAAAACGGATAATAAATTAGTAGTAGAAAAGGAAGGGCGGGTTCGTAATTATCCGGCCCGACGAAGCGCTTCCCGGAAACGGAGCTTTAAAGCGAGAGACACTGGAGACAAGTCGTATGTTAGTTGCATTGATAGTAACATCATGGTAGGGGGCTCTCGATAGCTCAACAAATTCTCTGAAACCCAAACCTCTCTTTTCTCTTCTTCTCCTTTCAGCCCCCAGAAATCGCCCCTTCTTACCGCTTCTTTCCACTTCTCCGGCGACGCCTGCCGCCGCCGCGGCGATCTGCCGCTCCTGCACATTGTCTGAAAGTGTGATGCTTTTATGCGCTCGAATATAAAGCTATTATTACACGTCTATGTGGTTGTATGTGCCCTGTTTCTAGGTTTTGGGATTCGCCGTGCTGGTCAGAGAACGCGAATGTGGCTGCTTGGAGTAGAGAGCGAGAAATGAGGTTTTCTTGTATGCTGATTTTTGCTTCGAGTTCGGGGAGGAATCGAGCTTTATTTCAGATCTAGGGTTGTTGATTTTGATTTTGGAGGGGCCTGGAGGTGCATTTGGTCTGTGGCACGTGGTTTTGAAGTGTGGATGGGAAATTAGGGTTTTAAGCTGTGTGCGGGGTGGTTTTGCTAGTTTGTTTGTTGGTAGGGTTTGGATTTGGGGATGAATCGGAGTTTTCGGGCTGAGGAGTCCCAAATGCAGGGGTCAATGACACGGAGGCTGCCGATTGGGGGTCTGAGGACGTCGACGATGAAGGAGAAGGAAGACGAACTGGCGTTATTTCTCGAGATGCGAAGACGCGAAAAGGAGCGGAATGATCTGCTCCTCCAGAATTCGGAAGAGCTCGATGCTCCCCTTGGTATGAACTTGTATGATCTCACTTTTTGTCAAATTTTTTGACTGTTGATGTTTCTGATTTAAAAATTTCATGTTTTTCAATCAGCAAAAAAAAAAAAAAAAAAATCTATTTTTAATCATTGGTTGATTAAACTATGGTTTATTTTGTTTCAATATGAAAAATTTTGTTTCCGAAATGCATTAAATTCTTGTAGTTTGAAAAAGAGAGGAAAAAAAGATCTTGCTAATTGGGTTTAGATTTTTGGATAGAAATATGTGATATATCTAGCACGATAATGGCTAATCTATATGATATGTTTCTAAGTGATTACGCTTTGAAAATTCTTGCCATTGTTGTTTTTGGCTGGCAGGATTGGGACCGGGCACTTCTCCCTTATTCAATATTGCATCTTCTACACCTGCTCGCAAGACTGGTGCTGATGATTTCTTGAACTCCGACAATGATAAAAATGATTATGACTGGTAAGAGTGGTATCTTTAAATTTTTTTTACCAACTTTCTTTAAAAGGTTCGAACTTTTTCTACATGTTTTGATGTTGGGAATAGTGTGCATGTGCTTAAGATAAAAGGGTTCATTGTAAAGATTTGCTAACTTTGTGTGTATTCGTTATGAGAAAACTCTTATGCTCTGGAAGACTATAGATGCATTATTTGCGTTTCTGCTTTAAGGTTTAGAACCATTTTTATTGAAGCTGAGAAGAACAGAAACGAATCATTGCAGCTTGACAATTTAAAATTGATTAACTTATCCTTGGGTGCTTGCCACAAATTAGCATGCCAATTTCATTCATGTTGGTTTCCATTGTGTCAAAAACCTGCTATTTTACTGTTCTTCTTGCTCCCAAGTTCTAAAATCCTAAGTTCTTATTCATTCCAACTTTCTGGTTATTTTCAAAGTTTTAAACAACCTTCTTTATCATTTGAGAAAATAGAGTTGGAAGAAAGAAAAGAAGAAATAATGTGCAGATAATTCTTACGAGGGACTACTGGAAAATATTGAATGATTTTATTAACTAGAAACTTCTTCTGGAACAAAAAGATGATTCAACCTCAGTAATAACTCCTAGATGCCTCTGTTTTAGAAGTTAGATGAAGAGTGGCTACTGTACTAATAACTCCTAGATGATTCTTCCAGTTTCACACTCTAGATCTGTTGGACAACAGTATCAACTGAACCTTGCAGATACTGTAACTATTCGCCCTGTCATCTTCACTCTTTTAGGCATTGGGAATATGGGATTCTGTTGGAAATTAATGACTTTTCTTTTTGTCATTTTTCAAATTAATATTTCTTATTACCAATCAGAAGTAAATTTTAGTTCTTTTAGGCCTGTTTAATTGCTATGGCCCAATTTTGGCTTGTGTATGGTGGACTTAGATTTCTTGGTTCTTCTGAGGAATTGGTCAAGTTGTTGCACATTGATATAAAACAAGTTTCTCCTGGGATAGTAATTAATATGATTTTTCTTTTGTGTTCAGGCTTCTAACTCCTCCAGGAACTCCTCTTTTTCCTTCATTGGAGATGGAATCACAGAAAACTGTCATGAGTCAGATTGGAACTCCTAAAGCTCGCCCTACTGCATTGAAATCTAGAGTAAGGGTAACATTTGAACTTGTGGTCTTTTATTTCTCTGAGATAGATAATAGACTTTAGAATTTGGCATTTTGTGAAATAATTGTAAATCAGAACTGTGATGCTTCTGTTATTATTTAAACTTCTGGTCCATGTAATAGGCTTTAAGAATCTATTGAATGGCATATAACAGATTTAGGGTTTTCATTTGTTATTTTTCTCAAAACCAAAGTAGACTCATAAATTTTTTTATCTGTTAGAACAATCTGAGGGTCCACAATGGTTTCTTTATTACTACCTTAAACCACCACTGGGAAAAAAGAAAATGAAACACACTAACATTAAAAAAGCTTGCTGGATGGTACATGTCCGCACAGAGACAGACAGACAAAAAAGCTTGTTGTCGAGGGTGTGTTGATCCTGCATTGGATGTGTACTGTGTAACCTTGGGCTACTGAAGGGGTTATAGACAGCACCACCCTTGACATTACACAAGAAAATGCCACCCTTGACATTACACAAGAAAATGAAAATGTCTGAACTGCTCATATATTTGATAACTTAAATGGTGTATTCTGGGAAGTACATTCAAGCTTTTGAGATTTGTCTGAGGGTTTATAAAATAAGTGAACTCTTTAGCATAGACTTAAATGATCCATAAACGCTAGTGCTTCTGCTCATAACGTCTTCTCTTTCTCTCTTTTGTGACATATCCTAGTTTCTATATGCTGGAAGTCATGAATTTTTGTAACTCTTTTATCACTGGTTTGACATAACTGCAGCTAGCAAACCCCCAGCCAGAGCTTCCAGGCAGGAGCAACTTAGCATCTAGACAGCCAACATCATCTCCTGGGTTAAATACTTCAAGTACAGGAGTTCGCAGGCCCTCATCTTCAGGGGGTTCAAGGCCTTCCACACCAACTGGACGCCCCACATCAGCCTCTGCAATTAAACCTACAGTGGCCATAACTAAATCCACATCGGCTTCCATTTCCAAACCTACAACTACCACTGTCTCTAAACCTTCAAGGTCATCTACACCTACTTCTAGGGCTACATTGCCTTCAAGGTCTTCAACACCTACTTCTAGGGCTACAGTGTCTTCAACTAAGCCAACTGCCCCAGCAAGATCATCCACTCCTGTGTCCAGGAGTACTGCTAGATCATCAACACCAACGTCCAGGCCTACCTTACCAGCATCCAGACCTACATCAAATACTGCAAGATCTTCAACGCCAACATCTAGACCTACCTTACCATCAAGAGCAGCAACACCAACTCGTAGAGCAGCTGCTGTTCCTACTTTAGCAAGTTCATCTGCTCTTCCAGTTAAGTCTTCTTCTTTGGTAGTGAAGTCAGGTCCTGCAACAGCTGCAAAACCGGTGCCACCACGCACTAGTTCACCAACAGTAAAATCCAGACCGTGGAAGCCTTCAGAGATGCCTGGTTTCTCCCTTGATGCGCCACCAAATTTAAGGACCTCCCTTCCTGACAGGCCACTTTCAGCCACTAGGGGCAGGCCTGGAGCACCAACTGCCCGTTCTTCTTCTGTTGAGCCTGTTTCTAATGGAAGGGTCAGACGGCAATCATGCTCTCCATCTAGAGGCCGACCTCCCAATGGCATCATCCATAACAGTGGAAGCTCTGTTCCTGCAGTCAGTCGTATACATGCTAAAGCTAATGACAATGTGAGTCCTGTTTTGATTGGAACCAAGATGGTTGAAAGAGTAATTAATATGAGGAAACTGGCTCCACCAAAGCAAGATGACAAGCATTCTCCTCATAGCAACTTATCTGGGAAATCTTCATCTCCTGACAGCTCAGGCTTTGGAAGAACATTGTCAAAGAAATCTCTTGATATGGCTATAAGGCATATGGTATGTATTTTCTTCCTTTGGTTATGGAATGATAAGCTACGGTAAGTACGGCTAGGATTCCCAGTGTCTGCATGATATACTCTAATACCATCTTGATAAGTTTAATTTTCTTATTCACATTGACGTGGTTCTCCCTGAATATAATCCAGCCAATCTTATGTCCAATGTTCTCAGAATTTACCCTTTATTATTCCTCTTTATGTATTATAGCTATGCTGACAAGAACAGGTTTCTCTTTCAATAGAATAAATTTAAGGGGTCTTCTTATTGACTGTATATTCACCTGACCAGGATATAAGGCGAAGCGTTCCAGGTAACTTAAGACCACTGATGACGAATATACCAGCGTCCTCTATGTATAGTGTGAGATCGGGGCCTGCTCGAAGCAGGACCATTAGTGTATCCGACTCTCCTCTTGCAACAAGCAGTAATGCCAGTTCTGAAGTGAGTGTCAACAATGGCCTGTGTGTGGATGCAAGCATCGATGATGATATTAACAGTGATAAAGGTGCCCGATCTCCTGCCAGTGTCCGGGGTAGGTGATGATTGGCGCCCTTTGAGCCTGTAGATTGGGACCTTCTATGCTATGATATTAACTGGTGGTCTTATCCACTTTGTGATTTTGTCCTCGATCTCAATGGGCATGATAGCTCAAAGGCAATTGCTTTCTGGAGAAGAAAATAGCTGACGACCCGGCTCCTGTGATTGGTGTAAAGTCAGAATGGATTCCATACCTAAGTTCATCATACTTGTCAAAAATACTGTTGTACTTAACTCAAATGCTGTGCCATCTTTGGCCCTCATATTCTGCAACCATATAGTCGTCCTAGTCCTAGATGCCGTTGTACTACTAAAATTCAAATCCTGATCCGTCTTTGAGCCTATTTTTCTGGTTCATTCTGAACTTGCTTGAGAATGTTGGCATTATGGTTAAGGATATGGTATGAAAGTAATGTCCAATTAGCCTCTATATTTACAGTAAATTTGTTTCATGAACCAGTGCTGTACTTTTCTTCAGACATTTCAAATCTTCTTGCCCATGCATGCAATAAGTGGACAAAACGCTGTGTTGATTTGCTTGAATTGAATGCAGAATACAACCTTATTAGTCGTTTAATTTGGGAGACTAAGCAGGGTTTGCCTTGATGCGTAGAATCTGTGCCCTGCTTTAACGATGGTGGGACATGATTTTAGAGAAGCAAGCAAGCAACCAACCAAAAACAATTTGGTTTAGTTAATGAATTGAAGAGAACTAACCAGTTAATGTGGGGTTTGGGTCCCAAGAAGTGATGCAAGGCAAAAGCAATCAGAAGATAGAAATAGGTGAGACTGAGACTTGGACTGAGAGAGGCCATTTGGAGTTTGGACCACTGCCCTTGGAACAGCAGGATCTGAGGAGCAAAGAGAGAATAATAGCGGAAAAAGTAGAGGTATATATATCTGGATTAAGGCACGACTGGGCGGGACCAGTACTTGCCTGTTGCCTGCCCACAAAATTCAAGCTTTATGAATGAAGCTTATATATATATATATATATATCAGCATCACCATATCAATTGCAAATTGCAATGGCCACAAGAAGGATTTCATCAACACATCTTTCCCTACTTGCCTTTGTCAACATGCCAGCAGCAATGTGGACTACGACTTTTCCAGTTGAAGTCTGGATGAGACAACTATTAGCCATGTGAGTCCAATTATTGAGGCATTTTAATTGTATATATCAATATCAAACTGAAAAATAGGGAATAAATATAGAAGGGTGTCTTAATGCACAAAATTCTTGCTTTGCGAGGAGTACAATAGATAATTTTTATATGGCTGTCGACATCAGGCCTGTTAGATATGGCCTGAGATCTTGTGTAAATCACTTTTATTTTCTTAGCCCTTTTAAACATTTTCCACATATAACATCAATTGTTGTCTTTGTGACACAACGGTAGATTTGTAATTAAAGAATCTTTAATTAGATTTTTCAAATCTTACAAGAAAGAACACAATTAGAGGGCACAAAAAAATCCTACGCCTACATCATTTAGAGGGAGGGGTGGTTACTTCACTTCTTGGGAAAGTAGTGGAACTAATGGTTGGCCTAGCTGGCAATTTATGCTAAGTCAAGGGAATTTGTGGAACTTTATGCTACTTCACTTCCAATGCTTAAGTCAAGCATGCAAATTTGCAGAAGGCTCGTCAATGGTATTGAACCTAATATTAGAGATATATTTTTTTAGAATGAGAGTTCACTTACTTATAGAGGAGCATGCGAATTTTGTGATAAACATTCTCGGTATTTTGAGATTAACTAGGATTAGAACTTTTATGGATAATGCTTATCCTTTACTGAATTATTGGAGGGATTTTCAGATGTCAGAGTATATCATGTTCGTGTTTTTCTCGAGACTTCCTTACAAGAGATAAAGGCTTCAGGGAGACCTTCCAATCTCTAGAAACCTTTCTTGTTAGCCTTTTTCTTGAGACTGTTGACAGTTTTCCAGATACTAAAGATAGTCTCTTGAGTTTCTTCTTGAGTTTCGAGTTTACCTCTTTCTCTTCTCGAAATTGAAGACAATCTTTCAAAGATTGAACAATTTGTTGAGTTTTGAGGCATATACCTATTGTTGCTTGAATACAATAACTAAAATTTGTTTATTCGAGAAAGCCCAAGAAGTTGGTAGAACTTGGCGTAGAACAAGGTCATCCGGGGAAGTGCCAGGAGAGGCTCGATCCATTGTCTACGAGAAGCTAATTGTCTAGGAAAGGATTGTAGGGACCCTGCTCTCGAAGATCCCACCACCACTAGGAATTCGAAAGGATGTGCCAAAAAGGTTGATATTCATCAATAATATCAACCTTAAAGCATACATAATTTTTTAAAGGATATTTAGAACTTTGAAAAACATTAAAAATTACCTCATCTTCCCCAACTCTCAAAGTTAGTTTACCTTGTTACACATCAATCAAAGCTCTTTTAGTAGCAAGGAAAGAACGACCAAGAATGAGAGGTACCTCTCTATCTTCCTCCATATCAAGCACAATAAAATCTACTAGAAAAATGAAATTTTCCACTTTGACAAGAACATCTTCAATGACTCCTAGTAGATATTTTACAGACCTATCTATCAATTGCAAAGAAATAGTTATAGGCTTCACTTCACGTAAACCCAATTTCCTAAAAACAAAGAAAGACATTAAGTTAATACTTGCACCAAGATCACATAGAGTTTTATTAAATTTAGAATTCCCAATATTGCAAGGTATAGTAAAACTCCATGGATCTTTTAACTTTGGAGGTAATTTGTTTTGAATTATAGCATTGCACTCCTCAGTCAGCATTACTATTTCATGGTCATCTAACCTCCTCTTCTTGGATAGAATTTCTTTCAAAAACTTGGCATAGCTTGGCATTTGAGCTAATGCTTCTGCAAAAGGAATATTAATGTGAAGTTTTTTAAACACATCAAGAAATTTCAAGAAATTCTTATCTTCATTGTGTTGGTGAAGTTCTTGTGGAAAAGGAACTGGAGGAACATAAGGTTTGACTAGCTCTTGCTTGTATTCCTCTTGTTTGTTTTTTTTCTTCATTGTGTGATTTTTCTTGAGGTAGAGGCATTGTCTTGGTTGAATTTTTCCCATGCCTTTTTGTTATTGCCCCTCTAGCTTTTTGCCACTTCTAAGAGTGATGGCTTTTACATGCTCTTTAGGATTTATTTCAGTGTTGCTTGGTAGTGCACCTTGAGATCTTGTTGCCAATGTGTTAGCCAATTGCCCCATTTGTACTTCCAAATTCCTTATGGCAGCTTGTTGATTTTGGAAGTTTGTTTTTGTCTCTGTCATGAACTCTGTTGTGGCCTTAGTGAGTGTTGGCACCAAATCTTCTAAGGATGTCTTTTTTTCTTGAGGCTAAAATCCAGGTGCAGGTACCTTTACATTATTTTGATTTTTGCTCTATGAGAAATTTGGGTGATTTCTCCACATTGGATTGTAATTATTGAAGTATGAATTATTTTTTTGTCGATTGGAATTTGAAATATAGTGAGCTTGCTCCGCACTCAATGTTGCAAAAGGATTTCCAGCTTGATATTTGCTTGTAACATGTTGCCTAACACACAATTCACAAACCTGCATAACATAATGAACAACATTAATATACTCAATTGATCTAATCTTTTATAAATAGAGTCTACCTTAGCATTTAAAGCAATAAATGCTTCAATTTCATGTATCCCAGCTGGTCTTTCTGGCATAGTTCTTTCTGAAGGCCATTGATAATTATTTGCACCCATTTCTTTTATCAAATCATAAGCATCTTCGTTGGATTTGCTCATCAAAGCTCATCCAGCTGCTGCATCAATGGTGATCCTTGTTGGATGGCTTAATCCGCCGTAAAATGTTTGGACCAATAACCATTTAGGAAGCCAGTGATGTGGAAACCTTTTCAACAAGTCTTTAAATCTCTCCCAAGCTTCATACAAAATTTTCATATCGACTTGGCTGAAGGTTGTGACGCCATTCCTCATCTTTGCAGTTTTTGCTAGTGGAAAAAATTTAGCTAGGAATTTGCTAGCTAATTCATCCCAAGTAGTGATGGTACTTGCAAGGAGTGATGTTAGCCAATTCTTTGCTTTATCTTTTAAAGAAAAAGTAAATAACCTTAATCTAATGGCGTCATTAGATATGCCATTGTGTTTGAATGTGTCACATATTTCCAAGAAATTTGTAATGTGAACATTTGAATTATCACTGGGTAATCCACAAAATTGGACAAAAGTTTGGATCATTTGACTTATGCTGACTTAATTTTAAAATTGTTGGCTTGAACGGTCGGTCTTGTAATGCTTGAATTTGTGCTATTTGTTAATGGAACACCATATTCCCTCAATGTTGTATTCACTGCTTCGTTGTTCATGGTTGCTTGTTCTACTACTTTTCTTTCTCTCCTTAACCCACGAATAATGCGTTCAATTTCAAGATCAAATGGAACAATCTCAAGGTTTCTAGCACGTCACATACACAATTAAAGCATAACACCTAGTTCAACAAAAATATAGAAAATAATAACACGTAAGCAATAAGAAGAAAAAAATTTAAATTGAAATCAAATAAAATGGAAGGTAAGAAATAAATAAAAAAATTAAATACCACAATATAAAATAAAAATATTAAACGTAATATTAAAATACAACTAGAATATTTAATTTTAGTAAATAGTGTAGCCAAATTTAAATAATAGTTTTGGATCTAAATGCAATAATAATAATAATTAAAACATAATTATATGCAAGTTATGCAACGTCGCAGAGATATAAAACAAATATAACAATTAATAAACAAACAACTAGAATAACTTAGATGACTAGAGTGTGTAGTTGTTAACTATGATGTTTTAGGTTCAAGCTCTCTTTCTAGCATCTCTAAATTTTTTTTTTCACACTTTATTTTAATAAACAAACAAAGTATAAAATATAATTGAATATTATAATGACAAAAGAAAAAAAATTGCAACTAATAGTAAATCAAACAGCTTAACAAGATATAAAAAAAAAAAATAGATATAAATTTCTTTTTTTTTTTACAATTTTTTTTAATTTACTATTATGGGTTATGATGGAGAAAAATAAGTGTGCCAATTTAGGTGAGTATAGTTGATGGTGGCCAAGATGATGGAGTGGGTTGCTAAGGTTTTACTTTATATATAAATTTTTTATATATTTTTTTGTTGCTTTTTTAAAATCAAATATATAACAATAAAAATGGAAGATGAAACACACAAACACAAAAAAATAATAGTAAATTAACTAGAATGAGAATTGATAAATGGAATCTAAATAGTAGCTAATGGAACAAGAAATACTAAAAATACAACATATATACTAACACATACACAAAAGATAAAATATGCAAAATTAAAAGAAATATTAATACAGAATAAAATAGGTTTAAATTAACAAATGAGTTATTTGATAGTGATATTATCAACTGTTAATCCCCAGCAACGGTGCCAAAAACTTAATGGCGATTTTTCGCAAGTGTACGGATCGCACAAGTAATAAAATAGTGAGTAGAATATCGTTCCCACGAGAATTGAGTGATAATTACTAGAATTATATTAATCCAAATGTTATTTAAACAATTGGTTAAGGGGAATTAATTTAAGAAAATAAAATAATAACATAGAAAGTAAATATGGAGAATTTCAAGATTTGGAGAGCACTAGGATATTTCAATTTCACCTAATTAACCTAATTTAATTTAAATGGTTGATAATATAAATTTAATTAGTCATGTAATGATAATTAACCATACAAGTCAAATTTTTACTTTAATTCCAATTTTATTCTTGTGGTGTTTATTATCTAGATCAAGTTATAAATTTTTCTTTTTGATCTAAATCTATATCAACATATCAATCAAATATTGACTAAGTATTTGATAGCATTAAGCATAATAATAAACACTTGTATGAATAAAGAAATCAATCCATGAAAATCAAATTATCATAATTAGACTACATCAAAACACCCTAATTATAGAGTTTAGTTCATATTACAAATGATAGAATCCATAACAAAACAAATAAACATAAATATAGAATTTAAAGGAGATGGAAGAAGAGAATAAAACTCTTTTGATATGTAGGATTTTTTTCTCCAAAAATGTTGTTACCAATTCTTGAAGAAAATACAAGAATTCTTCCACCAAGAATGCTCCAATTCTCTAATCCTTCAAACTCTCTCACCTCCAACTCCCCATTTTTCTAGCATTCCTTCTCAATTTATACTCCTAAATTTCTTATTTTCCTTAATTTTTTCCTTAAAACATGGGATACCCTACCTCCATAATTTCCTCTTCCATGTTTTCCTCTTTCATGTATTCCTCTCCATGTTTCATGCCACCCATGTTCACTCAAAAGGTTAGTTCCCATGTTCAATACAAAATAATCCCTCAAAATATCAAAAATTACAATTTAGAGATTTTTGTAAGATATGAGCTTAATTTGATTAAACTTTTAGGCTAGGCTGCTTTGGTCCAATTGGGCCTAATTCTTCATGAAATAGGTAGTGCAAATAACCCTTAAAAGGCCTCTTAATCTATCCCCAAATCAGCCCAACTTGGAGAAAATGGAATGAAAAATTCATAGGTAATACTGAATTTTTGACAACTTTGACCTTCTGTCACTCCAACAGCCATAACTTTATGTAAAAAATTCAGATTTAATCACCGTTTGAAGTGTAGAAAAGTAGATATATAGAGATCTCACATATATTTTTTTCATAATTTTTTGACATTCCAATTGGTACAGATTTTATTTTTAATTGGATCCTTAAGTAGCGAAAATCCACAACTTTTGCTCTTCTTTCTCACTTTTCCTTCAAATCCTGTCAACATGATAAATTACCTAAAATTAATATAGAAAACATATATAGGCACAAGAATTAAACATAAAATCAAGTGATAATGGTATAGAAAATATGTAGAAAATATTAGCACATCAATAGACATAAACTTAAATGAAAACATTCCCAAACTTTTCTCGATTAACAATAGAAGCTAAAATAAGTGCTTACATCAAATCCAAGATATTAAATCCATTAGGGCTTAACTATCCACAAATCTCAAAACAGAATTGAGTTCAATCATAACAAAATGAAATAGTCTTTTCCCTATACTAAAAATATTCCCAAAGATCTTTTAGTATAGGGATATAGAACTTGCATCCACAATGAAGAGAGAGATTAAGAACTTGCAATTGAAAGATAAAAGGGATATAGAACTTGCATATGAAAGGAAAAAGAGAAGTAAGAACTTGCATCCACAATGGAGAGAAAGATTAAGAGCTTGCAATTGAAAGAGAATGGATATAGAACTTGCATCAGGATAAAGGGGAACAAGAACTTGCGAAGAAGATTAAGAACTTGCCTCTGAAAGAAAAGAGGAGTAAGAACTTGCAAAGGAGATTAATAACTTACCTTAGATGGATATAATATCATGAACCGTGCCAAGAACAGAGTCGATGAAGGAAAAAGATGGTGGAATCGAGCTGCTAGAAAAGAAAGCAAAAACGCTAGAACTTGCACCACCTCCAAGGGCTTTGAAAACCAGAGAGAAAGAGAGAATGAGAGAAAACACCAATGCCCTATGGCTTATACCCTCACCCTTCTTATAGCCTTCGAAAACTAGGGTAAGAAAGGAGAAGGAGAATAGAAGAAGACGAATCCTTTTTACATCAAGACTCATAATCTACTTCTCCTTTTTTATTTATACTTATATGAACCATGAAATAACCCCTTTTTATTAATATAATATATCATATAACCCTTTTCCCTTCAAATCCCAATTCAATTTTGAATTTTCAACATAAATTATAATTCCATCTTACTTTGACGTTTTAACATAAATCATAATCCCATCTTCTTTTGACTTTTCTATATTATTATCACTTCATTTATATTTATTTATTTATTATTATTTTTTAACTTTTCAAACATCACACATAATTCCTCAAAAGCATTGACCAATTAATAACAAAATGACACATACACAATAATAATGACTAAACAACCTAGACCCACCAATGGTTCATTACAAGGATGGTCTAGAAGAAGATTCTGCAAGGCAGAAAGAAGATTAGAAGGCACTCAAGGATTTCTCCTGCACAAGTCCTCCGATGCTTAAGTTAGAAAATGGCATGGTGTTGTGAGGATGCAAGAAAAATGTATGCAAGCATGTGATTATGAGTTGCTAGGGAGAAAGAGGTTTCTCTAGGGCAATATGGGGATGTTAAAAGTGAAAAGTCAAAAAAAGAAAGGTAAAAAACACAAAGGGTCGGAGGGTATTTATACCCTTTGGTTCTTGATAGGGACATGTGGCACACGTGCACGAGGGACACATTGTTGTTTAGGCTGCAAGATGCAATATTGTCTTGGTTGCACATGGTGTTGCCCAGAGGTTAAACTCAAAAAAGGCATTGGTAAGAAACCTTCCTGGAGGAAAGAGATCATGTTTTAGGCAGGCTACGTTGTCTGGGATAATGTAGGGAAAAGTTACTTAGGAGAAGGTTCTCTCTTGTTCTTCCTAGGAGAATGGCTCGATCAGGTGGATTGTGACATGTAGTATGCCTCTCCAGGAGAATTCCTTATTGTTATCTAGGAGGACTTGCTTGTTGGTCCTTTAGGATAACTTCTTCTCCTAGGAGAAGTTCATTCTCTAGGAGAAAGCCCCCCCCGGGAGGATAGGCTACAACAATGGTTCCCCATTCTTATCTTTGACTGAAAGTCAAAGGGAAGAGTACCTTGAGAATGACAGAGTTGTCTTATAGAAGTTGTCAATTGCTTCGGTTATGAGCTTCACTTGTCTGGGAGAAGTGCTAGAGATGGTCATCCAGGAGAAATGCGTGTTGTTGGTTTGGGAGAGTTACGCTTGGTTGTCTAGGAGAGGTGCAATTGCAATGATTATGGGCTGGTTGACCTCCTAAGGAAACAGTCTATAAATTGAGGCAGTCTCCCTATAGGTCCCAACTTTTTGCTTTTGCTTCCAAAATTCTTGTGTTTTTGAGTTTTCTTAAAGTACTCCACTTTCTAGTCATCCCAAAGAATGTTCAAATTTGTCCCAAATGAGTTATTGACCAGTCTGGGAAAGGATCACCTTGAAAAGTTGTCCTAGAGAGTTGTTTTGGACAAGTTTTCCCCAAAGAATCTACATTGTTTCAAACAACTTCAAGTCTCAATTTAAGGTAATTTGACAATGGCAAGGATCAAGATTATCTAGAGGTCTAGAGACGAAGGCGCCTCAGCTTCCAAGGTGGTTATCCGTCTGTCCTCTGTATAAGTGACATTGAGAGGCTAAGAACTACCATCGACATACCATACTAATGGCTGCCAAGGAGGCCTAACAAGAAAGAAATCACATGGAAGGTTGAAGGGTAAGGAATCTTTGTTCACGAAGATAGCTTAAGCATGGGCTTAAGGTTCCCCCTCAACTCATTTGGGATGCAGTTCTTACAGGAAAACAAGTTGGTACCAGGCCAACTACATCCCAATGGGTACGCTTAGTTAGTTAGGTTCTACATTCTTTGCAAGGAACAAGGTGGTGTATAGCCCTCTATAGTTAGTTAGTTGTTTCTTTCACTTGAGAGTCATGAAGGGGTGGAAGGCATTCATGGGGTTGCAGAAATCGAGAAGCAACAATGCTGTTGTGGGGTGCCCTAGAAAAATCAAAGCCAAAAATCCCTAAAATATTCTAAGTAGTTTAAAGACCCGGATGACCTCGAAGAGTATTCTAGAGCATGAGTTTACCGGAGCCTTTAAAGAGTCTCTAGGACATTCCAGCCTTTTGTATCTTAAAGGCCTAAGACTCATTTAGAGTCTCTCGAGCCAAAACCATCTAGTGACTCTGAAGAGTCTTCGGATCCACCCGGACGATACTCATTAGGGGACTCGGACCCCGAAGATACCTCCAGGCCTTCGAGCCTGATTTGATGCATATTCTCGAAGAGTTGAGAGACTCTCATCTACATAACCACGTGTAACATGGGTCCCACCACCAAACCTCTATAAATTCTAGCCCATTCCACAGTGAAAAAACCTTTTGGAATCCTTGAACACACTTGGACATGAAGACTTAGACTCTTGAACTCTCACACACCAAGACTCAGAACCTGAAAACTCTCACTCTAGACCCCACATAACGTTTTGGGAGACTCTTATCTCGAGCGTACAACATACCTGCATACATACATCTGCATTTTATGTTTGAAGAGATCTTTGTCGGGCTTAGGCATTGGAGTGCCTATGTGGGGAAGATTCCTGTATCTATCCTAATTGTCTTTGTGCTGCAGACATAAAGCCATGAGCCAAGCTTGTCAAAAAAAAAGAAGAGGAGCATTGCCTTAGACAGGTTACCCGCCCTCAAAGAAGAGGTTGACAAGCTCCTAAAACCCAGATTCATTCGTGAGGTCCACTATCCTGATTGGCTCACCAACATCGTCATGGTAAGGAAGACTGGTGGAAAATGGAGAGTTTGCATGGACTTCACTAATCTAAATGAGGCATGCCTGAAGGATTCTTATCCCCTGCCATGCATCGACTGCTTGGTGGACAATACTTCAGGATACCACATGTTAAGTTTTTTGGATGCTTTCTTTGGGTACCATCAAATAAGCATGTTTTCTCCCGATGTTGAAAAGACCTCCTTCATCATCGAATAGGCAACCTACTATTACAAGGTTATGCCCTTCGAGCTAAAAAATGTAGGAGTAACTTACCAGTGGATGGTTAATAAAGTGTTTAAGGACTTTTTAGGAACCACCATGGAAGCCTATGTCGATGATTTAGTGGTCAAAAGCCACTTAAAGGAACCACATGTGGAAAAATTGACACAGGTTTTTATGATATGCCGTCGATACAATATGTTACTCAATCCAAACAAATGCACTTTTGGCATTAAATCGGGCAAGTTCCTTGGCTACCTTATCACATAACATTGAATAGAAGCCAACCCAAAGAAAATCCAGGCCATTCTAGATATGCAGTCTCCCTCTAACATGAAGGAGGTTCAATGACTAACTAGCAGCCTAGCGGCCCTTAGCCATTTCCTTTCTAAGTCTACCGAAAAGTGCTTACTGTTCTTTTAAGTGTTATTTTTATCTAACTTTTGTCTTAACTTTATGTTATTTTTTCCTATTTAAAATGTGTGTTAAGTGGTGTTCCTTCCGGCCCAAAAGGATGGTTGGAGGTGGGCTTGCAATGGCAAGGAATGGGCTTTGGCGATCAGTTCGTCGGGGTGTGGCTGACACTTGCAAGCACTCCGATGTTCAAGTAAGTAAGAGAGTAAGTTGGTAGAGTGTTAGTAGGCTAGAGAAGAACATACCTGGGCTCTTGGTAGAGCTGGTTTATAGAAAAAGAGGAGAGGTCCTTCTGTATGCATGCGTCGTGCGTTGCAGGGTGATGAGACTGGATATCCAGCGCCAATGGGGCTCCTTAATGGCAGTATGGTGCCAACGAGACCTTCATTAATGTGAATGGGATCCGCCATTAATGAGGATGGGATCTTGAGGGGGCTCTAGAGTATTTAGCGTGTGTCAGTAATGATGTTGTTGTAAGCTGGCACAGGGCCATGGTTGAGCCAAGGCCGAGGGCCAAAGGTCAAGATTGGGCCAGTATGGTCCACAACCCCCCAGGTCAGATGTTCAAGAAGCGAGCATTCGAGCTAAAAAAAGGAAAAGCTAGGTGAATTTGTTGCTTAGCAGAGGTTGGTGTTTGGACCCGATCGAGTTTGGGTCGGGATTAGGCTTTGGATATGTTTGAGGCTCACATCCGGGCTAATGTATGGGTTAATGTGTGGTCGTTCTTGGGCCCGAATTGTTGTAACAAATCTTTTAATTAGATGAACAAACTATTATATGAAATTGACTTCTAAAGAAAGCTTGAATGGAAGCTTAGTTGTAGTATCTGCTCAAGCTGGTCGCATTCCATGATTTTGGCAAGGGCTACCCTGAGAGCTTGGCAAGGTGGTAGACTTCATTACTGAGGTTGTTAACGACCCAGTAAGGACCTTCCTAGTTGGCATCGAGCTTTCCTTACCCAGGTTGTTGCCTTGGGCTTTCAATTTTTCTCAGGACCAAGTCTCCTTCTTGGAATCTTCGAGGCTTGACATTTTTATTATATTTTCGAGCCGCCCTTTGCTTGGCATCTTGCTCACAGATGTGAGCTTGGTCTCGAATCTCTTGGTTGAGATAGAGGTTGGCTCTTTGCTTTTCGTTGTTGATGTCATCCTGGAAGTGTTGGCGCCTGGAATTGGTTCCCCGACTTCTACTAGTATCATGGCTTCGGACCCATAGATAAGCTAAAAAGGGGTCTCCATGTCGAAGTTTGAGCTATTGTGTGGTGTGACCACAACACCATGGGTAGTTCTTTTAGTTATGTGCCATTAGTGTGGTTGATTCATTTCTTTAATTCGACTAAGATGATTTTGTTGGCGGCCTTAACTTGGTCATTGGTCTGTGGGTGCTCGACTTAGGTGAAGACCTGGTGAATGTTGAGCTCTTTGCAAAATTCTCGGAGCTTGCTGTTGGTGAACTGGGTACCATTGTTTGAAGATAGCATCCCAGGTAGGTTGTATCGGTAGATGATGTTTTTTCAAATGAATCTTTTAATCTTTTCGGCGGTGATAGTGGCCCTGAGGTGATCGAGAAAGGCTCGAGGAGTCTATCCCCCATTTGTAAAATAGCCAAGGTCTGCTGAGATTATGAAGCTCTTCTGGTGGCTTCCGCACACTTTTTCATGCACCTTGACCATGATGTACATAGACTGGTTGGTGTCAACACATTTGAGAAGTGGTGTGGAGAAGCCTCTTTTGTACAACTGATCCCCAAGCAAGATAAATAAGCATGTTGACTTTTAAGTTTCCTGGCTTCCTTGGCATTGGCGGAAAGCATCTCGTTTTGTGGGAATTGGATGATGGTGGACCCCTAGAATTCTGGTGCCGTCTCCACTGCTTGAACATTGGTTAGGTTGATAGTGGGTGAGTTCAAGGCTACTTGAATGATAGACAGTTGTTTCCAACCTTTTTGGTGCTAGCCAGTTTCGAGAGCAAGTCTGCCCACGAGTTTTGTTCCCTAGGTATATACTCAATTTCAAAGTATTAAAGAAACTAGGCTAAGGTTCTGACCTTGTTGAGGTATCGACCGAGTTGCAGGTCTCTTGCCTAGAATTTTCCTTTAAATTTTTTGGT
Source organism: Diospyros lotus (assembly GCF_014633365.1). Taxonomy (NCBI): domain Eukaryota; kingdom Viridiplantae; phylum Streptophyta; class Magnoliopsida; order Ericales; family Ebenaceae; genus Diospyros; species Diospyros lotus. Next base: position 15,741,534 of record NC_068344.1, read on the forward strand.
CACCAACTAGGAATCACTCTTTGCGACCACCCAAGCTGCTCCCATTTCCTTTGCCAAATTTAGTCCGACTATGAGAACCTCATATTTCGCTTGGTTTTTGCTTGCCTTGAAGTTAAAATTGAGAATTGGTTAATCTATCCTATTGAGTTACTTAAAAGATGTAGATATTAAAAAAATATTTATTTATTCATATTAATTTTTTTAATTCTATTTTTTATTTTATTAAAATAATTTTTTTAATTAAAATAATATAAAAATCAAAGAATTCCCGACCACGCATGGTCGAGGAACCCAAGGTTCTCCGACCCTGAATTGGGGTTCCCTTTGTTGATGGCCGTAGTCATGTGTGTTTGTGTGTATATATATATGTGTGTGTTTATATACACGTATATGTATATATTAGTAATTTTTGTTCTTTTTATTATAAAACGTTAACAAGTATATAATAACTTTAATTTAAGTTTTTTATTCAGTATTTATAATTTTTTTTTATTTGATTTGCAATATTAGTAAACATTATAAATCTTATATGTTTGTTTCTTATTTGAGTTTTGTAGAGAGTTTAATACAATTAAAATTATTACAAGTTATTCACAAATTTTAACATAATACATATAAATTATAACTGTATTTTAATTTTAATATTATTTATATTATGTCTTTAGAAACAGATATATACTAGTATATATATATATATATATAATATACTGCGCAACAGTTGCTCCTAATTCCAATCTCTCAATCTCATCTCATTTCTTTAATATTAAATGTTCACTTTTGACTTTTCAAACTCAAATAATTTCAATTTTATTAATTTAATAATAAATTTATTTATTTAATTAATTCTTATAACATTATAAATGTATAACAATTATACATATAATATTATACCTAAATTAATTATATACTAAGAATATTTTTTAGAAATAATATTCTATTATTATTAACCATTAACTTTTAATGGTGAAAATATAGTCAACTAGATCAGATTTACTAATTCAGCGCATTACCTACTTAGGGTGTGATCTTCTAGATTCACAATTTTGTAGCAATCAAGATACGTCAACTCCTTGACGTTGGTTGAACCCTCCAGCCTACTAAGAAGATCTCTCCAAATCTCCAAAGTACTATTGAGTCAATTTATTCTATTTAATTTTTAATTAACTTTTGATGATTAACAAAAATGTTATTTTGTATCTAATTATTTTTGATTAATTTATAAAATATTTTAACACAATATATGTATTATCAAAATTAGTATTTTCTATTAAATTTTTTTTTGAAGTAAGTAAAAATTCATACAAATATTTTTTTTCCAAAATTTAGACAAAAAATAATTTTTTCATTATTGCTACAATACTAGCAGTGCACTACAGTATTTAGACCGTTGAAACAATAATCCAACCGTTAGTGAACTGTGCGCTACAATGATAATGAACAGTATTTTTTAAAATGCCTATAAATAGTCCCAAACTCATTTAGGAGATTATTCATTGCTCATATTGTCTATCCAAAGCACTCAAAAGCTCCTAAAAACTCTCAAGCTAATTTTCAAGCAATTCGAGGCTCGTGAAGCGTTATTGCAAATCCATCGTGGAGCCACATGGCAAGAAGGAGAAAAAAGATTTTCAACTCTATTCTGAATTTCTCTATCAAACTTGAGGTTACAAATTTATTTATTTATTTGTATTTCATTGCCTTATAAATTTGTTCTTAATTGCTTATTTATTTATGTTCAAGTGCGAACAATTACTTGTAATCATTTAAATTATTGTTGTGGATTATATTGGTTTCTTAAAATTGTTAAAATCTAGGTGTATCTAGTTTTCAAGGTAAGTTAGGGAGAAAAGCTTGGTGTAATGGTTTCTTAGAACCCGTTATAATCTAAGTGTGTATCTAGTTTCCAATATTGGTTAATGTGGAAACCTTGGTGAAATTAGTTTAGTGGAACCCTAATGGTGGTTAGACCTTAGAAGAGTGGACTAGGTGTGTATAGAGATATCGAACCACTATAAATTGTCTTGTGCCTCATTTATTTATTTGTGCTATATCTTGTGGTTGTTTCCATTAATTATTAATATCAAACATAATTTATTATATTTATTAAATATATATTATTAAATAAAATTATTTATTAAAATTAATAAAAATTTTAATCACTCAATTCACTCCCCTTCGTGAGTAGCCATACCCCAAGGGACCAATAATTTGTATTGGAGCAAACTTCTAAAATAGTTGAACTATAGTTCATACCTCAACTTTAAAAAATTTAGATGGCCTCATTTACTAATCAAGCCATAGTCAAAGGACCTTCACCCTCTAAACCACCGTTTTTTGATGGCACAAATTTTATTTATTGGAAGATAAGGATGGAGTCATATTTATTTTCAATAGATTATTATTTGTGAAAAATAGTTAGAGATGGGGTTTCACTACATCTAAACCCAAAGAAAAGGATTTGAAGGAAGAAGTCATTAAAAAACTCCAAATGGATCATAAAGCTAAACACATAATTTTTTGTTCAATCATTCATAGTGAATATGAAAAATTATCTGCTTGTTCTTCATCACATGAAATATGGAGAAAATTAGAAATAGTCTATGAAAGAACAAACCAAGTGAAAGACACTATGATTAACTTGCTAATGTCCCAATATGAGGAGTTTAAATTACTCCAAAATGAAAATATTAGTCAAATGAATGATAGGTTCCAAAAGATTATGAACAACCTAACAATGTTAGGAAAAGTAATTTCAGAAGTAGATCTAGTTAAAAAAAATTTTAGATCCATATCCTTAGATTGACAGCCTTTGGTAGCTGCAATATCCCAAGCAAGAAACCTTAAAGAGTTAACAACGGAAGAGCTCATAGGAAATCTATTAACTCATGAACTAGTATTAAATAAAATGAATGAAAATATAAAGGGTAAAAAGGATAAGAAAACCTTACCCTTAAAAATAAATGAAGAAAAGGCACATGTGTGTTTTATGGTTTAAGAAGAAGATGAAGAAGAGGAAGATAACATGGAACTTGAAAAACTCGAAGAAGCATATAAACAATTGTATAGAAAGTACCAATCTATTAAGAAAGAATTAAAAAACACCAAGAAAACTCTTAAAGAAGAGAACGATAAATTAAAAGATGAAATAAAGAGTCTAATAGAAAAATCACAAGAATCAAAGAAAGAAAATGAAAATAAAATAGATAATCAAATTAAAGAAGAAAACAAATCCCTAAAAACTCAAAATAATAAATTATTAGTAGAAAAGAATGCTATTGAAAGAACCTTAGCCACATTGATCTTAAAGAAAAATTCAAGACCCAAACCAAGACATAGAATACCTAAGAGAGAATGTAAACAACTTAGATGGAGACCTCAACCTAAGAAAAATAGTGAAGTGCAAATGTGGATATCCAAAAGGGTATTCCAAACAATGAGAAATCTGGATCACAAAACTTTAAATGTTGCATCCCATTCAAATGCATTAAGAGTAATTAAATTATTTGATCCAAATAAAGTAAAGTTCAAGGGACACATTTATAGATGGGTGTCTAAACCTAACACGTGATCTTATCAAATATGTAGATATGTGTGAGGACCACAATGGGCAACAAATGGTATATGGATAGTGAATGCTCATAACACATGACTAGTGGGAGAGATCTATAGATCTCACTAGAAGGAAGGTATGTCACCTTCTAGAGATAATGACTAATAGTAAAGAATAAAAATATTCTTTTGTGGCATAAAAGATATATTAGGTTATGCAAATCCAAACTTAATTAAGAAAATTTTGATCTAGTGGTTAGGCTTCTGACATGAAAATCAGTGAAGAAATTTTTTGTGATGCTTGTTGTCAAAGTAAGCAAACTAAAGCCTAAATCTATGAGTGAAATATCAATCAGTAAGCATCTACAACTTTTACACTTAGATCTATTTGAACCTACACAAACTAGAAGTTTGGGTGGAAAACATTATATGTTGTAGTAGATAATTTCTCTAGGATTACTTGGGTTATGCTTTTGACTTCAAAGGATGAAGTTTTTCAAAACTTTGTTAAGAAGGCTAAAAGAGTTGAAAGAGAGCGAGATGATAAAACTGTATCTGTTAGAAGAGATCATTGTTGTAATATTGAGAAGAGATTATTTATGGAGTTTTGAGAAAAGTATGAGATTCTTCATCAATTCTCCACACCTAGAACCCCATAACAAAATGGTGATGTTGAAAGCTTCTTAACAAAGCTTTAAAAAACTTCTTGCAAACCTACTAGGGCTCTCTTTTTCGTGCACTATAGTCCCTCCATTACTAACATCCTGACCGAGTAAGAGTCATGGACTGATTAGACTCACAAGACTCGATAACTATGAGATTTAGTCTTAGGTTGATTGAGATGACATATCGAAACTCTTTCCAACATCAAAAGCTCCTTTCCGATCGTACGTGCCTTGGGCAAGGACTTCTGATGGTGATTTTTCGCAAGTGTATGGATCACACAAGTAATAGAGTAGTGAGTAGAATATTGTTCCCACGAGGATCGGGTGATAATTACTAAAATTATATTAACCCAAATGTTATTTAAACACAATTGATTAAGGGAAATTAATTTAAGAAAAGAAAATAATAACACATAAAGTAAATATGGAGAGTTTCAAGATTTGGAGAGCACTAGGGTATTTCGATTTCACCTAATTAATCCAATTTAATTTAAATGGTTGATAATCCAAATTTAATTATTCATGCAATGATTATTAACCACACAAGTCAAATTTTTACTTTCGTTCCAATTATATTCTTGTGGTGTCTATTATCTAGATCAAGTTATAGATTTTTCCTTCTGGTCTAAATCTATCTCAACATATCAATCAAATATTGGCCAAGTATTTGATAGCATTAAGTATAATAATAAACACTTGCATGAATAAAGAAAACCAATCCATAAAAATCAAATTATCATAATTAGACTACATCAAAACACCATAGTTATAGAGTTTAGTTCATATTACAAATGATGTAATCCATAACAAAACAAATGAACATAAATATAGAATTTAAAAGAAATGGAAGAAGAGAATAAAACTCTTTTGATGTGTAGGATTTTCATCTTCAAAAATGTTATCACCAATTGTTGAAGAAATCTTCCACCAAAAGTGCTCCAATTCTCCAATCCTTCAAGCTCTCTCACCTCCAACTCCTTCAATTTTTCAGCATTCATTTCTTCTTTTCCTTAATTTTCTCCTTAAAACATGGGATACCTACCTCCATGTTTTCCTCTCCATGTTTTTCTCTTTCATGTTTTCCTCTCCATATTTCATGCCACCCATGTCCACTCAAAAGTTTAGGTCCCATACTCAATACAAAATAATCTCACAAAATATCATGAATTACAATTTAGGGATTTTTGTAAGATATGGGCTTAATATAATTAGACTTTTGGGCTAGGCTTCTTAGGTCCAATTGGGCCTAATTATTCATGAAATAGGAAGCCCAAATAACCCTTAAAAGGCCTCTTAATCCATCTACAAATCAACCCAACTTGGAGAAAATGGAATGCAAAATTCATAGGTAATGCTGAATTTTTTATAGCTTTGACCTTCTATCACTCTAACAACCATAGCTTTTTATAGAAAATTCAAATTTATGCATCATTTGAAGCGTAGAAAAGTAGATATATAGAGATCTCACATATACTTTTTTTAGAATTTTTTGACATTCCAGTTGATATAGATTTTATTTTTAATCGGGCCCTTGAGTAGCAAAAATCCATAACTCTTGTTCTTCTTTCTCACTTTTCCTTCAAATCCTATCAACGTGATAAATTACCTAAAATTAATATGGAAAACATATATAAGTATAAAATCAAGTAAGAATAGTATAGAAAATATTAGCACATCAACTTCTACAATCACCAATCGACTCAAAATGCATAAGACATTCACCTCCATTCAATGGAGGATAGTAGATCCCATTAGCAAGCATCTTCCTCCATACACGACTACACAGAGACCAGGCATAGAGCATTCTTACCTCTCACATCAGATGGTTCTTCTCAACGGGGAATCTCCGACAGTAGTGCACAAGACAACTCTATTACTTCTAGTTAAAGGATTAGATACACAATCGAGAATCAACAATAGATCATTAATCTCTAAAGCCACGTGATTTGTCGCAGGCATCACATTTAGTGGATGTTCTCCAACACCCACCCACATGTCTACTATATGCATCCCATTTAATGTGGTGTGTGACTCACCACCCCATTTCCATTAGCATCCCATGCTAATAATGGTAGTAGCTCATGTGTCAATCCATGATTGATAAGTCATATTCCCCCTCTAATAAATCTATGGATTGGGACTACTTTTAAGAAATCCTGAACTAGACATCCATGTCATATAGTCTCAACACCCTGAGAGTAAGACCTTTATCAGGAAATCTAGGGACTCATTCATAATAATGAGATGAAGAGCTTATGAATGAATATATGACCATACAAGATTATATCATTAGGCTCATTACACATACAAGACATCATGGAGTGATAAACTCAAAAACTCAATAACTATGTGTTTGACCTCATCAGTGTGATTATATGACATCTCAAGAAACACCTTTCTTGATAATCAAATTGCCTTGACTAGGGACTGTCCTATCATATTAATAGTAGATCACATAAGACGTTCACACCCTCAATGACGACAAGGGTGACAGATCCTCTTCCTGAGCACCTGTCTCAATGCACTAGCAATATGAAACCACATAAATGAACCTCTCCACCTCGTAATTGGATGGTTCGACACATTATCAAACCTCACACACCAATACACATGACAATCGTGTTAGTTCAGTCTAAGGATCAACTACTCTATCGCAACTTGAAGACATGACCATTATCCACTATACCATGTGGTCAATCATTAGTGTCACATTCTGTGCATTGTTCTCCGACAACCACCCATAGGACTGCTAGCAATATCCCAATGTCATATGCCATGTGACACACCATCCTCCTATTAGTATCTCATACTGAACGGGGTAGTAACCCATGTGCTAGTCCATACTTGACTAATGAGAGTCTCCATTCGAAGAATCTAAGGATTAGGAATCATTTAGGAAGTCTTGTTACCAGATAATCTTGTCACACAGTCTTAACATCTTAAAAATAAGATTCTCAAACAGAAGATCATGGGACTTATTCATGTAATAACTAAAGATTTTATGAATGAAGAAAACTTGCCTTATATTGATATATACAAGGATACAATAAATGTACTTATTACAAACCCACTAAATGTCATCCAAATTTAGCATTAAGGCACACAACACTAATAATCTCCCATTTTCACTAATATTATTTTATAATAAATCTATAACTAGTGCTTCACCATTTGCGGGTATCAAAAAGTCATCTTCTCTAGATGTCGATCTACCTGTGATTGAGTCATAGCCTTGGTGAGTGGGTTAGTAGTATTATCCGCTGAATTTATTCTCTGCATCTACACCTCCCCACGTGCTATAATCTCTCAAATTAGATGAAACCAACATTCAATGTGTTTGGATTTTTTATGAGACTTAGGTTCCTTCGCTTGAGCAATAACTCCATTATTGTCACAATATAAAGGTACTAGTGATAGAATGGACAGAACCACACCAACCTCGAAAAGAAATTTTTAGATCCAAAAAGCTTCCTTAGCAGCATCACATGCCACCTTGTACACGAATTTAGTGGTTGAATCTGCTGTGATTTCATGCTTGGAACTTTTCCAGCTCACAGTACCACCATTTAAGAGATATATGAAACTAAACGTTGATTTGCGATCCTCAACATCCGATTGAAAATTTCAATCTGTATACCTATCAATATGGATATCACCATCTCCATAAATCAGAAACATATCTTTAGTCCTTCTCAATTACTTCAGAATATGCTTCACTGCGATCCAATGACTCTCACTAGGATCAGACTGATATCAACTAACAATGCTCACAGTGTATGTAATATCCAAATCTCGTACATATCATTATAGACATAATTACTCATATGATCCCTCTCTTCAGGAGTGTTTTGGGACATACCTTTAGAGAGATGAATTTTAGCCCGGATATGCTACTTCCATTTCTTAGAATTTAGCATGTTAAACCTCTTTAGCATATTCTCTATGTATAATCTTTGGAGAGACCTATCAATTTCTTAACTCTATCTCTATAAAGTTTAATCCCCAAAATATAGGTAGCATTTCCCATATCCTTCATGAAGAAACACCCTAGACAACCAGGCTTTAGTAGATGTCATCATGTCCACATTGTTATCCATGATAAGAATATCATTTACATACAAGACTAGGAACCCAACATTGCTCTCACTAGCCTTCTTATATACACAAGGTTCATCCAGACTTCTCATGTAACCAAACTCTTTGATCTCATGATCAAAATTGATGTTCCAACTTTTCGATACTTGTTTCAGACCATATATCGATCTCTTCAGTAAACACACCTGATATGGATAAGTAGACTCAAGACCACGCAACTGTTCCATATAAATCTCTTCTTCAAGAAACCCATTCAAAAAATCCTTTTTTGACATCCATCTTCCATATCTCATAGTTATAATATGCGTCAACAACTAACATAATCTTGATGGACTTTAGCATCGCGATAGGTTAAAAAGTCTTGTCATAGTCAATTCTTTAACGCAGTAATATCCTTTATCCACCAACCGAGATTTATAGGTAGAAACTTGCCCAATAGCATCAATCTTTCGCTTAAAGATCCATTTTCACTCGACAGGAACAATTCCCTCAAGTAGATATACTAAGACCCAAACCTAGTTGGAGTATATAGAATCAATTTCTAAATCCATAACTATCTACCACTTTGAGGCGTTGATATCAGATATAGCCTCCTCATAGGTGGTAGGATCAACTAACTTGTCACTATCCCCATACAAGAACAATTTATGCATCTTCTCTATCGATAAACCATACCATCAATTTAGAGGTTGGGATACTCCACTAGACCTATAGGGAACCTGTGGATGATCAACCTAACTAGATTCACCTTGCTCAATAATTTGAATTGCTATCTATGGAACAAAAGACTCATCTTTCTCCAAATTTATTTTCTTACCCATGCTATCTTCCTAAATAAACTGTTCTTACAAGGAAAAAACATGTCTAGCAATCACAACTCTTGGGTCACCTAAAAATATATATATAATATCCTAAATTATTTGTAGAATACCCCATAAAATGATCCTTCACAGATTTAGGATCCAACTTCTCTGTCCTCAACCTCTTTACATGAACAGGACAACCCCAAATCCTAATATGCTTAAGACTCGGTGGTTTCCAAACCCAAATCTCATATGGTGTGGTTGATAAGCTTTAGTTGGAGCATGACTTAACAAGTAAATCGCAAAAAGAATGGCATAACCCCATAGCGAAATTGGCAAATCCGTGTAGCTTAGCATAAATCTAACCATGTCCAACAGAGTTCGATTTCTCCATTCAACTACACCATTCAACTGTGGTGCATACTGAGGCGTTAACTGTGAAACTATACCACAAACCTTAAGATAATCAATAAATTCAGTACTCAAGTATTCACCTACCTGATCTAATAAAAAAATCTTAATACTTTTTCCTAATTGGTTTTCCACTTCAGCCTTGAATTCTTTGAACTTTTCAAAGATTTTAGACTTGTACTTCATCAAGTACACATAACCATACCGTGTTAAATCATCATTAAAAGTTATAAAGTAGACATAACCACCTTGGATCATAACATTTATGGGCCCATATACATCTGAATGTATTAACCCTAACAATTTAGTAGCCATTTCTCCTGGTCCAACAAAATGAGACTTGGTCATTTTTTCAAGAATACATGACTCACAAGTCGACCTGTGAACCTAAATCGGTAATAAACCCTCGATGAGCTAACTTCATAAGTCGATTCTTGCCGATATGACCCAGTCTAAGGTGCCACAACTTTTTGGGATTTATTGGATTATCTCGAGAACGCTTCTTTTTTACTGTGGTATTGGAATTAACAACAATTTGCTGATTATGTTCACATGCATGTGTTTTTAGGAAGTATAGACCATTCACTAGCATAGCTTTGCTTAAACACACATTACTATAATGTATGTAATAAAAATTATTAGCAAACTTGAATTCATAATTCAACTATGCAAGCTTAGGAGTAGATAAAACATTCCGTTTAACATTCAGAATAAGTAAACAATCATATAAATTTAATACATGCCTAGAAGGAAAAGATACAGAAGCAGTCCCTATGGTTAATGCAACAACGCTTTCCCCATTACCCACTTTGAGAACCACTTCGCTTTTCCCAAGCGTCCTACTTTGATTGAGATCCTGTGTAGACAAACATATATGAAAAGTCGCACTAGAATCCACAATCCAAAAAGTAGGATATCGACAAATTGTAAGATTAGTCTCAATAACACACAAAGAAAAAGATATATCTTGACCCTCTGGATGCCTACCCTTTAAGATATGTAGATAGTTAGGGTAGTTCCTCTTCCAATGTCCCTTCTATCCATAAAGGTAACAATTACCTTTGCTCATAACCTCCTTACCCCTCGACGTAGTCTGTCTTCCACCCTTCCTCACCCTGAGAACACTTATCTTCCTCTTCTTAGATTTTGGTTTCTTCTAGGAAGAAGATAAGGCAACAACGAGAACTCCTTCTCTGCCTCTACCCTTCATTTGTGACTAGGTAGTTGTCAACATATTTAACAACTCAAGAAGGGTACACTAAATTTTATTCATATAAAAGTAAGTGATAAAGGAAGAAAAATATTTTGGCAACAATTGCAAGATCAAGTCGATATGGAGTTGAGGATCCATGGGGAATTCCAGGATATCCAATTGATCATGTATCCAACGTGGTCTCCCACATCAGCCCTCTCAACTTTTTCGATATCTCATACTGAGTTGTTCTATTATGCTCACCATAGAGGTCCTTTAGATTCTGAATCATGCTTGTAGCACTCAAAAAAGAATTGTGATGGGATTGCAAGTCATTAGACATCGAGGCGAGATTGTAGTTTCAGGCTCTCAATCCATGATGCCTCAGATTCTCCCAAGTTACCCTCTCTTCCTTGGTCATCCCTTCATGGATTTCCGTAGTTGGAGTATAATACTAGGCATTGTCAATCTTTTCCATACTAAACACTATTTTTAGGTTACGAAACCAGTCAGAAAAATTAGGGCTAGTGAACCTATTGGTTTTAGAATATGGGTCAACGGATTTATACCTGCCTTTTTATCTGCAAAAAATAAATAAATATATTAGCTTGTATCTTTCTAAAAACTCCATTTAAATAAGGGAGTTCATATTAAATAGGTACTGCTACTAACTTTTTAGAATCTTGCACTTCCCAAATAAGAAACGTGATCCTTCTACATGATTCAATAGCTAGTGGTTGAATTCTCTTTCATAAGAATGCCACTCACATTTTAGTTTTTGAAGTACTCTCATAATTGAGTAGGCAATACTTGCCACCACATCATATGTGGAGCTCAACCTTCGATTTCTAACCCACCATAAACCTCACATTTTAGTTTTTGGCCTAATGGACTAGTTAGATCCCACCAACTATCTAGTTAAGTGCAATGAATTGAACAACACCCTTCCTCACATTTTAGTTTTTGGTTAGGTGAGTCTCGTTTAACACCGCCCCATCTCATAGTTAATAGGAGAAATCAATCTTTCATAAAATGCACCCTCGCATTTTAGTTATTAGGCACACCCAATCAGACTGATGAATCCTTACAATAGTGGAAAGCCATGATGAATTGAATTCATCGCTTAAATCTAATATTGGTTTGCTCATTAGAAGATTTTTGGGACTTCTATCTTAAGGTCTCATCATTCACCATTCATTCCATCACACAATCGTTGCATAATAAAATGAAAGATAAAATAAATAAATAAATAAATAAAGCAAAATGACCATGGGCTTGGGCATAGTATAAACCTAAGCCTCCAAGGTTTACAACAAAGTTTCCAGGAACGCGGTACACTTTGGTTCATGGTACGGGTACGGGTTCGGGTACGTGGTACGTCACCTACTTAGATGCGTGGTACGTAGGGGATAGGCTTAGTTGGTGGGCTATTTTGGGACGTGATACGTTTGAAAATTTTGCTCGGTTCGTTCTTTACATTATCAAATTCATATATTTAATAAGTTTAATATAATTTCACAATTTTTCTTTTTAAGTTATATAAAACTTAAACAATGTTAATTAGAAAGAAAACTATTATATATATATGCACACACTAAAGAGGCTACTTAATTAGCGAATATTATTTATTGACTTATGTTTAATTAAGTTAAAATTTTGAAAAACAAAAAATGTTGCATTGGTGACCATAAATTTTGACTATTTAGGGGCCCATAAATTGGAAACCTCCTTTTTTGTAAGGGCCTATTGCCCAAGCCCAACAGCCCACCCCCTCCTTCTCTACAAAGCTTCGCCCCTGCCCTGCTCCCTCTCTTACTTTCGTTGATTCGCTCTGTAATACCCCGAGAGCGCAGAGAAGTTAGTATATATAGAGGATAATATAAGAAACGAAACAACACCAGCTGGATACCTTTTGGGCTGTATGTTGGCAAGGAACTCCCAAGTTAAGCGTGCTTAACCTGGGGTAATCCAGGGATGGGTGACCCCTCTGGGAAGTTCGCGTAGGCCCATCAGGGTAAGTTGTTCCGGTCCTTCCTAACCCCCCTGGGAAGTTCGCGTAGGCCCATCAGGGTAAGTTGTTCCCAGTCCTACTAGGATGGGCCTACGCGAACTTCCCAGGGGGGTTAGGAAGGACCGGAACAACTTACCCTGATGGGCCTACGCGAACTTCCCAGGGGGGTCACCCATCCCTGGATTACCCCAGGTTAAGCACGCTTAACTTGGGAGTTCCTTGCCAACATACAGCCCAAAAGGTATCCAGCTGGTGTTGTTTCGTTTCTTATATTATCCTCGATATATACTAACTTCTCTACGCTCTCGGTGTATTACATTCTCCCCCCCTTAAGCACATGACGTCCTCGTCATGCGACCTTACAACCGGTCCCAGATCTCCCCCCCTTGCATGGCCGATATGGGATTCGCCTAAGGTGCCTACACGCACCCTTCTCAGGACTCAGCCTCCTAGCTGAGGTTTGCCCCACCACTGCGCTCAGAGGCTCGGGGGTCGGCTCTGATACCACCTGTAACGACCCGATCGAGCGATAGGAAGGACCGGAACAATTTACCCTGATGGGCCTACGCGAACTTCCCAGGGGGGTCACCCATCCCTGGATTACCCCAAGTTAAGCACGCTTAACTTGGGAGTTCCTTGCCAACATACAGCCCAAAAGGTATCCAGCTGGTGTTGTTTCCTTTCTTATATTATCCTCGATATATACTAACTTCTCTGCGCTCTCGGGGTATTACACGCTCGCTACCCTGCCTTTCTTGTTCTGTCACTCCCTTAGTCGCCCTCGCTTTCTCGCCTCTCACTGCTCTGCTTGGTCCCTCGCCCTCGTGGCCGGTAGCTCGCTCTCTGTCGCTCACTGCCTCTCTCTCGCTTCATCGCAATTTCGCACCCTCTCTGGCTCGGCTTTCGTCACTCGCCCTCTGGCCGATGCCCGATTGCTCACTCTCGCCATCTTGCCTTTGCCAGCCAATTCGGGGGCCCATTTTATATTTCACCTCAAGGCCCCAAAATTTCAAGTACGAACTTGATTTTCAACTCCAGTTCATTAATTGTAGCATCTCAGTGCGGGCACTGCTACGAACCAGTTTGAAAATGCACCGCGAACTAGGATGCATGAACTAGTTCATGGTTTTTAAGAGAGGAGAATGAACCAGGTAACTATGGTTTACACCACGCCACACATCACATCCAACTTGACGCAATGGACTGCTTGCTTCTCTACTTCTTGATTCTGAATTCGTCAACTCCTTGATGTCATCTTCATTTACAACATTTGTAAAATAAAGATTAAAAAAAGCTACTCGAGGCTTAAGCCTTAGTACATAACCAAATGAATAACTATTACAAACTGAAATAAATCAATTGAAGCCCCTATAACATTCATTCATTCACACTAACCCCATGGTCATCCTGAACATACATCCGTTTTTCTTGCTATTTCAAAACATTTTTATCACATGCATATGCCAAATATTGCAACTAGACATTCATACATGCATAACTAACACCCCAAGTTGATGTCCTACATGAATTACCACACAACCATCAACCATGGGATGGTCAAAACATGCTATCTAGGTGCTGCAACATGTAACAGTCGACTTTACCTTTGGAAGTTGACTTTTGCATACATGCATCGAAAGTCGACTCTATGTTCTTGAGGAGTAGACTTTCCCGACTCTCTTGGAAATAGAATTTTAAATCTGATTTTCTATAGCTTTCAAAGGCTAACCAAATGCTATAATTGGCACATACAATCATCTATATGCATTAATTATCCAAACTGAGGCTCTGATACCACTAGCGGAATACAATAAACACACACCATATACAACTTGGGTATTTAAATAATACGTATATTTATCTTATGAATAATAATAAATGCGTACCTGAAGTTCGATGTTAGGTTGGGGTACATAAACACTTTCTGTACTGAGATCGATTCCACCTCACGTTGTGATGGCCCTAGGTTGTCTACACCTAGCATACAATTTGGTACTGTTCCAATCACCTCTTCCCATGCTAGACTAGAGGTTCATGTATCACTAGGACTAGCGTCTCAAAATTTCCTGCGTGACTCTCATGCAAAATTTATAGAGGAAATAGAGGAGGAGCAAGACGTAGTGAAGCAGTGAATTTTGATTCTTCAATTTATTCTTCATGGCTCAAATCAATTGTTGCCTCATCCTCAGCCCCTCCAATCAGCCAACACATGGCGCGCAATTGAGAGCCTTGATGTGGCACTAGAAGTTTACTTTCTAATCCTTGGAAGTTGACTTCCGACGCCACAAGAAGTTGACTTCTGCTGCAACAGAGAGTCGACTTCTACTGTAATACCCAAGAAATTGGAATTATTTGAGAATAAATGTTTTATTAGAAAAATAAAATTTTGGGGAAGATTGGTATCTGAATAGCCCAAAAAATTGATCGAAGTAACTGCACGGAGTGCCCTGGTGTAACACCCGGTGTTACCGGTGTTAAAAAAATGAGAAAGAAAGTGAGAAAATTCCAAAAATACCCATGAGAAGGTGTTGGATCCTTGAGATTGAGGGTGCCCTATGAGAGGGGTATTTTGGTAATTTAGATAGTGAAATCCAATAAAGGGTATTTTGATAAATTAAAAATAATTCCTATGTGGAATTAAGTGAGTAGGTGAATTAAATCCCAATTTTGTAATTATGTGGAGATAAGGGATTAATAAATTCAAAAGGGTATTTTGGAATTTGAAATTTAATTCCATAAAGGAATTTAATTATGGAAATAGGGAAAATGGTGAATATTGAATTATGTGAGAAAATAATTAATTTTCCCTAAATTTGGTGAATAAATGTGGGGATGCCACATGGATGGATGAGATTAAAGCTTGGAAGCCAAGAATGGTGTCATGGAGTGACACTTGGCAAGTGGTGGTCCAAGTTAAAAGAAGAGTTAAATAAATGTAAAAGAAATGATATTAGTCATTCTAGCATTTAATGAAGGCAATGATAATGTTGCTTAAAAAGAAAATGCAAAAGGAAAAGAAAATAGTCATGCATTAATGGTTGGAAAATGGTGGCATTTAATTAATTCATTATGGAAATGAATTATGTCTCTCAAGTGGTCTTTCAAGTGATGGCATGAAATTAGTCCCCTTAAAAATAAATGAGAAAAATAGCTATTTTGGCATGGAAGACTTGATCCAAGGGAGGAGATTAAGTCTTGAAAATCTAATGGTTGAGATGATTCAAGAGAAGTGGCATGGATTGCCACATGTAAAGGGATTTGAATGGTTGAGATCTAGTCTTCAAAAGTAAAAGAAATCTAATGGTGGAGATTAAAGAAGACAAGAGCACATGGATTGTGCTAGTTTGGAAGGTGGGGATTTATTCTCATAAAGTGAAGGAAGATCCAAGGGTTAGGATCTAACCTTGAAGTTGTTAGAAATAAAAGGGTATTTGGAAGATGCTAAGTCTTCCATTTTTCATTTTGAATGGATTTCAAATGAAGAGAGAGAAAGGAAGAAGAAGAAGAAGAAGAAGAAGAAGAAGAAGAAGAAGAAGAAGAAGAGAGGAATGAGAAGAAGCCTAGAGGTAAGGTGTGAATTTATCTTATTCTCTTCATCTTTCTAAGGGGTTTTGAGTAATCCACTCTTTATTTTCTTTAAGAAGGTTTGGGAAAAATGGGAGAGTGGCCATGGAAGCTTGATGGAGCTTGAAGAACCTTGAAGGAAGCTAAAAAATAAAGGTAAGGGATGGCCCCATGGGATGGTGGCCTTGCATGGTTGTAAGTATGTTTATAAACTTTTCATGTTGTAAGTATGCTTTTCATGTTGTATTAATAGCTATGGCCATAGGGATTGTTAAGATACATGATGGAAAGGGGTAGGTTAAGGCTTCAAACCTTGAAAGGTTGTGAGAGCATGGAAGACCTAACTACATTTGCATGCACATGCCATTACATGATTTATGTTTATGTTCATACTTATTGCATAAGCACCCTTATTGAGCTTAATAGCTCATGAGATTTTTACCCTCACATGTAGGTTGTCAAGGCATGAGAAAGAGCAAGGCAAAGGGGGAAAACTTATGGATGAATGAGAACTTTCAAGGATGTGTTGTAATGGCTCGATAAAGCCTTAAGCTATATGTATTTTCATTTGTGTTGTATGTTGTATTAAGCATCAAGAGAGTGTATAAGCTTCATTTAAAAAAAAATTTGAAGTTGGGGTGTATATTTATTGATTTTTAATTCTGAAATTTTTGAATAAATTTGGCCTAGCATAGAACCCAAAGTGTGAGACTTGAAGGAAAGATGTATTTTTGCCTAGTGTGAAAGGCATCTAGTTGGATAAATTTTTGAGGGTATTTGGAGGCCAAATTTTGGAATTAGGAGCCATATATTTCAGAAATGAGATCTGGAGAGTTTGGAGAAAAAAAAAAAAGATTTGGAAGCAGCTGCAAGCAGGTAGTAGCCTGCGCGCGGGCTGGGCCGCGTGGGCGGCCGCGCGCGTAGGCAGGCGTGCAGCCGTGCGCGCAGGCAGGCGTGCAGCCACGCGCGCAGGCAAGGCTGCGCCCGCGGGCGGTAGCGGGGGCAGGCGGTCACGCCCGCGTGCGGGCGTGCGTGGGCGGGCAGGCGCGCGGCAGGTGCGGCCAGCCGGAGGAATTTTCAAAATAAAGGGATTTTCGGGCATTTTTGGAAAAAAATTCCAAAATTTTGAAAAATTGAAAATTTGAGTTTTTCCTCCAAAATTAGTAATCAATCAATGGATTGATTTAAATGGTGATTTAGGGAGCCCGGTAAAATTCTTGGTTGGAAAAGAATTAAATAAAATTGAGAAAATGGCGATTGGGCATCGGAATGAGATTTTCTTTATAGCCTATGCGGTGTGGTTAAAGCCCAATTCTGCTAGTAAATCCTGGGATTCAGCGAAGGGAAGGACGAGCCTAGTTCCCACCTAGGGCGTTTCATCTTGAAACATGGTTCACTCTTCGCCAAAGACCGGGCAGGTGGACAATTCGGGTGATTGTTCACGAGTGTAAGTGGGAGCGGGGCGTTACACCTGGAGTTGAGATATCTAAGGAAAATGATACGGCATTAATAAGCATCTCGAGAAATGATTTTTAGCATAGAGAAAAATTGGATCAAAGACAATTTTCGGTACAATTTCGGATTGGGCTAAAAAATTGAATTGTCCTAAGGGACTTCCAAAAAGTCAAAGAAACCCTCAAAGAAGTCAAATTGGGCCTGGTAATCAACCCTTAAGTGGTTTAGGGGTGAAACAAGGGGCTTTTGCAAGCAAAATATAAGTCTAGGCCAAAGTGTAATTTTTGAAATTACCCAAGGGAGGTCGAAATGACGTATTTCCTTGAACTTCGGGGGTCAAATGAGAATTTTAGAATGTGAGGGTCTCAAAAAAAGTTTTGGAAAACTCAAGGACTTTGTGGAAAAGGCCAAAATGGCATTTCAAAAAATGCAAGGGGTGAAAGTGTAATTTTCAAAAAAAGCATCCATGGCCGACCAACCTTGCAATCGTCGAAATCGGCCATGGGAGACCTAAGGAAGTGGATGGGGGGCCTCGGAGCAAGGCCAAGACAAGCTTCATGGTTGTCAAACGGCTAAAAATGGATTGAATTTGGCCAACTTTAGGCTGAAAGTGGTTGAAAGATTAACCACTTTAATCAAGCTTTTGAGGGCTATTTCGGTGGGTTTTGGACGGATATATGGCAAGGGGAGACACTAGTGGCTTTGGTTGAAGCGAGAGTTATCGTTTTAGGGTTTGAATTCGTATAAATAGAGGATATAGTGGCCGAAGGTTTTGCAAAATTTGAACTTCAAATCGACCTCATTATTGAACGAATTGAGGCTCCAAATTAAGGGGCTTTTTTTGCCCATGAGTTGAGGATGCTTTCTGGATAGTTTGAAGCATTTTGGTGGTCGTTTGAGGGGTTTTCAAGGCTTGATAGGAAAATCGAGGCGGGCGGCGGGGCTGAGCCTATAAACGACTGGTCAGAGGATTTCTGGGTCTTCTTTCGAGCATCAAGGCATGCCATATTGATCGATTTGAAGAGGGCTTCAAGGCTATGTGGTCAGTTTCATTGTCGGTGATTGCCGATTTCGGAGAAGATGACCGGCGCGTGGGCCACACGCGCTGGTCAACATGCGCCAGCGTGTGAGGGAGCGTCCCTGCATGGAAAATTTTGAAAAAAAATCTCTAAAAATCAAGAAAAATGAGATCTTGAAGGTTGTGCAAAAAGTTTTGGTGTTCGGCTTTCTAGTTTCTTGATTTTTGTAATGATTAGCCTCGTTTTGTGTGCAAATGAAGCTTTGAGGTAAGTTCTGGATTTTTTTAAAAAAAATTCTTAGAATATCATGAATTTTTGCTAAAAGAAAATTGGAGAAAATAGTTAAGAAAGTATTTATTTAGAATTTTAGAGAGGAAAATGGGAGAAAAATGAGGGACAATATGAAGAAATTGGAGTATTGATATATTCCATGATAAATATGTTTTATAGGTCAGGCATGTGATAAATCACGAGGATTAGTAATTTGTGCAACTTTTGAGGTTTGACACAAAAATTGAGGTCAGGCACGTGAATTGAGGTGATGCAGGTTTTTTGAGGTATTCCGAACCTTCGTGCTAAATGTGAGTGGTTTTATCCCAAGAACTTATGTGTGATATGTTTGCTTATATTATGCATTATATTTATGAAGTTATGATGATTTTATCATACTATATGGAAAGTCATGATATTTGCATGGCACGATATTGTTGGCATATTGATATTTGTGCATGGAATTGGAATGTCACCCTGATAGTGTAGCCGTAATTCCCCAAGGGAAATTAATGGAACAACGTTAGGATTGTTCTACAAAGGTTCGAGATTCTGCCTAGGGTTTTGTGCCAGGCTGGTGGGCCAGGGAGGTTACACTAGGGCATATGATTGTTCATATTATTGCATCATGCATTCATGTATCATGTTTCTAAACCCTCACTAGAAGATTCATCTTCTAATTGTGTTATGCTCTTGGAACATTCAAACGTTCCAGTTAGGATTTGCAGCTATGGAAAGAGGATGATTGATAACATGACCGATGGGTTCGACGAGTTGTTTTCAATATATGCTTCTTCGTGAGGATTCAGGATATGTTTTTAGTCATGTTTAGAAAATTATACTATATTGAAGATCATGTGTAATTGTTACGATTTAATATATTTTTGAGGAATCATCAGATTGTATCCAAGGTGCTCAGTTGTTATCTCTTGATGATAAGTCTCCATGTATTTAAGTATTTGATAATATGATGGTACAGATTCTTAAGTTATGATTAAGTAAATTTAGTTATGTACCATATTAGGTTTCGATTATTGCTTCCGCATTTATGATGATTACATGTCTCAACTTATTGATTCTTATTTTGGTATGCTGAAAAGGTAGAACGGGATTGTTGGAAAATATTTATATTGAGTTTATGTTGAAAAAAAAATATTCCTGAAATTCCTAAGTTATTTAATGCTCGAAAAAGTAGAGCGTTACATCTACTACCATAGGGAGTCGACTAGAAGCCAACTCTTTTGCCCAGCAAGTTAACTTTTGACTCACTTTACTCGAGATGCATTGAGTGTTGGGTTTCTTGGATCCAAATGCAGCGAAAATTTAAAAATTATTTGGATCAACCAAACTCTTTGGCTAATCTTGAAACCCAAAATAAACGGATCTAGTTTGCAAATATATAATCACTTCAAGAATATGAACATATAACGAAAATCAAACCTTTTGATTATTCGATGAAGAATGGATGAATCTTTATGCCACGAGGTGTTACCCACCCTCTATAAGTGATCCATACCAAAGAGATGCTTCAATTGATGTCTATGAGCACGCCCCTTCGATCTCCTTGCATCAAGTATGCAAGATCTAATCCAACACTTAGAGATATGGTTGGTTTTTCTCAAAAACCAAGTTTCTCTCTCTAGGAAACCAAAGGGGTTATGAGATAAAATGGAGAGCCATATACAAACCCTAGTCAAACTAGGTATTTATAGTTGGTCCAACATATTATAAACGTGTTGGGCCAAGGCCCAACCCAAAACCTAGTCAAATTAGGGATTTAAAGAAAAACCAAACATGTTATAAACATGTTGGACCAAGGCCCAAACCCAATTGTGGGTTTCTTACCTTGTTTTACTTTTTTGCTCATTTTGTCGACATCTCATGGACTTTTCCACGAGTGCTAGCTCACCCAAAAATCCACGAATTCTTATGGGCCCCAAAAACGTTTTTCGATTCCACTAAAATTTTCATGAAACTCCTCTTTGTTTGTGTGTGACCTTATAGGTTCACTATGAAAATGGCAAAGGACAATTTATAGAATCCTACTACTAATAAAACTCTTTGATTATGATCCTTAATTTATTTCATCACATGAGTAAAATTATTATCTTGCCCTTAGACCAAGATTGACGTCTAGCAACGTATCATGGCCCCTATATCATAATAAAATGCAAATGACACTTCTAATGAACCTCTCTGTGACAAGTTTCAGTGCTATTCGATCCCTCTATCATAATGCCCCAGTATAGTCTAAAAGTATGGTAAAATGTCAAACTTTTAATAACCAACACTATGTGTACAACTGTTAAGTCCACAACTCATATAGTCGAATTAATAACTCTTATTAATTCTCAACTATCTGCGTTGGGCAACGACTCCTCGAGTTGTGACTTCATCATTCACATAGGGCATATACCTTTTAAATCTTACTAAGGTCGAAAGATTCCATCTTGCGTACTCACCTACGTTCGTATGATTCGAATCATAGTCAATAACCACCCTATTAGGGACCCATCTTACTGGACCCCGTATAGTGGCATCAAAATATGACACTCCTCATACAAGATAACTGTGGTACCTCAGGAAAAGAGATTACTAGCACCTGTCGCCACATAGAACTCCCAATTGACATTTAGTAAGAATTACCATTTGGGTGTTCTCAAGTTAGGTCATTCAGTGAACTCATTCTCTAATGAGCACCTACACACTTGCATTAGTGTCATCACACAAGTAGTTAATGAGATTAACTACCCTTCTTACGAGCATGCATAGTGTGTAGTAGTCTTGACGGTACTATAGAGGTCCCACTCTATAGTCCTATGACCAGGAATAGTTAAAGAATGAAGCATCAGTCATTCGATCTCATTAGTATGATCTCATCATAACTCGATTGACATTGCTACACTATTTGGGACTCATCTAAATAGTAAAATATAAAGATGAACGTATTGCCACGTATTATAAGAGAAATACATATATTAATCAAAATATGTCCAAGATTAATTAGAAATGCAGCCAACTCACAACTCTTATGATTGGCTCCCAGGTTACAACTCTATCATCGAGCACACAATGTTTATACCAAATGCAACACTATATGGTGTTTGACTTTCTAGTTTCACTACCCACTAGCAATCAGATAGCAGCGAAATTCATTTTGGTACTAGCTAACCCCTTGACCCATCACCGGAATCTCTTCATGTCCTGATGACGATCTGAGAGCTCCTGAATAGCACATAGCAACGGTTAAGGATAATATAGGTGGAAGTGAAGCTTGATCATGACTTCTGCCTTGGCCAGGGACTATCTTATCATACTAATAGTAGATCATATAGTACATTCACCCCATCAATGATGACGAGGTTAATGGATCAATCCTCTCCCCGAGCACCTGTCTCCATGCACTAATAATACGAAACCACATAGATGAACCTCTTCACCTCGCAATTGGATGGTTTAGTGCATTAGCAAATCTTATACACCAATACACAAGACAATTGTGTCAGTTCAGTCTAAGGATCAACTACACTATTGTAACTTGAAAACATAACTATTATCCAATATGCCATGTCGTCAGTCATCGGCATCACATTCAGTTCGTTGTTCCCCAACAACCACCCACATGTCTACTAGCAACATCCCAATATCGTATGGCATGTGACACACCATCCTCCCATTAGTATCTCATACTGAAGGAGGTAGTAACCCCTGTGTTAGTCTATACTCGACTAATCAGAATCCATATCCAAAGAATCTAAGGATTAAGAATCATTTAAGAAGTCCTATTACCAGAGAATCTTGTCACATAGTCTTAGCATCTTGAGAATAAGATTCTGAAATAAAAGATCTTAGGACTCATTCATATAATAACTTGAGAGTTTATGAGTGAAGAAAACTTACCTTATATTGATATATACAAAGATACAATAAATGTATCTATTACAAGTCCCTTAGACGTCATCCAAACATTAGGACACACAACACTAATAATACCCCATCTTGCTATACCCATATTCGTACGCAGGGATTTTGCATGGGGACCCTTGCAGCCACTACTTGCTCGGGGATTTTGAGGTGGTTCCACATGGAAACCCCCATGGGGGTTCTGCGTGGGAACCCCGGAAAGAACAAATACGCTGGGGTTCCACATGGAAACGCTCGCCATCATTTGCACGTAGGGGTTAGGCATGGGATATAATACCCCATATTTTCGTGAAGTTGCCACATATTTTAAGTGAGTTTAAAATACTAAAAAATATGCTTGAAATGGCAACAAGTGACCGAATCAGTCGTAGGGAGTACCCTAGAGCTTAGATACCTAAGGTTAAAGGTATATTTTTTGACGAGCATCTCGAGGCGAGATTTATGACGTTAAAAGAAATCAAATCAGAGATGGTTTTCGATTAAGCTAAGTTGTAGCCTAAAAAGACCAAATAATGGTAAGGGGCTTCCGAAAAATCGTATATATTGAGTAATTTTGAGTTATTAATTTTGGAATTTTAAGTATCTCGATAAATTTGATGTTTGAGGGTGTAATTGTAATTAGAGAATTATCCAAACGAAATAAGGATAAAATTAAGAGCTTATGCGGTAAAATATTGAAGTTGAGGACTTAAAATAAGGGCCAAAGTGTTATTTGAAAGAAGTTTGGGGTTTTAGCTTGGATTTCAAAAGATCAATTCATTCTAGTTTTGGATTTCAAAAGCCACTCAATTATGGCTTTGAGTCTTTGGAGTCCATGGCTAAGATTTTGACAAGTGGCATAATGTGATTGGTTGGAGAAATCTATAAAAAGGCAACATGGGTTGTTCTCAAATCATTCCAAGCAAGCTTGAGAGTTGAAGCACTCTAAGAGGAGGAGCTTGCTCTAGAGAGAGAGTAGGAAGTTCGGCAATAAGGTGGGAAGGAATCGAAGGAGAAGTCGGGGAGAACGAGCCTCGTCGGAGTTGTAGGTCTTCGCTGGAATTCACGAAAATAGTAAAAAAAAAAGCTAGCTAAGTCCCATTTTTTTGATAATCTTGTAGAGGGGGAAGAGAGGGTAGCGTAGGTTCAAATGAGGGTCGAATCGAAGTTAAAACGAGGGAGATATGGCCAAAATACGAAAACAACGCAATGCTGTCCGAAATTTGGGAGCAGCGCGTGAGATACACGCGCAGGAAGTGGCTGCGCGTGAAGGTGCGTGAGCCACCTTCTTGGGGGCGCGTGAGGGGTCCATTTTCCTTCAAATTTTCCAGTTATGCCCCTACGTTAATACCCTTCAACCTCATAGAAAAATATTTGGGTTTAGGTTTACCGAAACGCGTGTTTTTTGCAGAAACCTAGGCCGTTTGCTGTAAAATTATACCGTCGAAGAGATAAACCAACAAGGTGAGACTCCTACACTCCAAATCTTATTTTTTATTCTCTTATGAGAGACTTCTACTACATGAGACGTGTATTGTGATGTTCTTATATGTAAACTCTTATTATTCTCTTACGTGAAATTATGTTGCATATATGAAATGTATTTTTTCTGAAAAATATATGCTGTTGGATTTTTAACTATTGCATTTATAAAATTCGTGTGGCCATACTGTTGTACCTATTTGTTATTGGTCGAGGGCAAGAGTTGGATATCCCTCGAGAGGCGCTATGTGTGCGCCATTGAGAAAGCTCTCGTGGGGAAGACTGTGAGGCTAAGGAACAACGGATGTGGTGCTTGCATGAGTGTTATGAAGTCGGGCCAAAGTGACATGGTTAGGGACCTCCCAAGCGGCAGTATGCATGCGCCATTAAGAAAGCTCTCGTTGGAGGAGGCTAACGTGTTCATGAGACACTTCGGAGTAGTTCTCGTTGTCTTCTTATACATTTTATACCTGATCATGCATCGATATAAACTATTTTTTTTTTGAGTTTCTCACTAGAAGATTCATCTTCTAATTGGACTATGTCCCTGGAATATTCAAACGTTCCAGGTTCGACGAGTAGCTCTAAGGGAAAGGAGGTAGCTGAAGAATACGCTTAATTTACTATTGTTGTATGTTTAGCATATTCCTGCTTATGTGCGAACCTATGTAATTTTGGATATGTTTAAGATGTTCAGTTATCACTTGATGATGTCCATGTAATATATTTTGTAGACGTCTTGAACAATTTTATGATAAATAAAGTATTATGGTTGTGACCCATATCAGGTTTGATCTAGCTTCTGCATTTGAAATTTTAATGCCTGTCTTAGCTATTCGATTATTGGGTTTGTTAAGTTGAGAAGGTGAAAATTAGGGTTTTTGGGATATTGTGTGATGTATGACAGCTATTGTGATATGAAAAATGTTTATATTCCCGAAATCCTAAGTTATAACATGCTCAAGAAATTTGGGGTGTTATAGTTGGTATCAGCGCGAACCTAAGGAAAAGTTCACATGTGGCTAGATGAGTAAAGCCACTGTAAGTTTTGGGAATTAGGTTAGGATTTTTGAAATATTTAGTGGTATACTCTTGTTGTTTATTCAAATTGAATTATGCCATGCCGTGATGAATTAATAGATCGCCCTATCTTCTTGCCAGATGGTGAATACAAGAAGGAATAGGCACGAGAGAGGCAATGGCCAAGAAAGCAACACCAACCCGCACCCAAGAGGTGGTGTGGAAGGTCAAAGAGATGCACGAGCCAACCTCAATGAAGGCCGGATTGATAGAATCGAGAGAATCTCAGAGGGCATGGCTAGGCGAATTTTGGAGTTGTAGCCTGAGCAAAGAAGAGTAGATTCCTTAGAGAGGTATCTACGATAAAATCCGCCAGTGTTTCGAGAAAAACCGACAGATAACCCCACAATCAGTGAATACTTGTTGGACCAAATCGAGAAGATCCTACAAAGATTGAGAATCTTGAATGAGGACAAGGTTGAGTGTGCGACCTATATGCTGGAAGATGAAGCTGCTCAATGGTGGAGGTCTATGCAGCGAACAATACCTAACCGGACAGGATCTTAGGGGTCAGCAACAGACGTAGAAGTGGGGGAGGCACCCCAGATGTCGTGGGAACGGTTTAAGGAACTATTCAACGGGAAATTCTTTCCCATTTGTTGGAAGTTGGCTAGAGCTTGAGAGTTTATGAACTTACGCCAAGAGCCAAATATGTCTGTGGCTCAATACGAGATTGAATTTTTGCGGTTAATCAAGTATATGTCGCTGTACGGGATGGACGATGTGGAAAAGGGACAAAAATTCTTGCAAGGCTTGCGAATCGAATTTCAATAGCTGATGAGCCTGGTCCATGTGGAGTCTTATGCAAACATTATTTTCAAGGCTATGACCGCCGAGGAGAATATGACATGGGTGGTAGAACTAAAGGCCATGACTGTTCAAACTGGAGGACAATCAGAGAAATCCCACTCGACTATGGGACCTCGGGATGGAAAGATCATGAAAAAGGGCAAGGCGTGCTTTAAATGCAAGAAGAGGCTCCCGGGAAAGAGGTGCGATGGCCAAAGCATTATTTGTTACACCTGTGGACAGCCCGGGCACACTTCCAGAAATTGCTCGAAGGGAATGGTCCAAGAAGGTAAAGCTATAGCAACAACACCAGTGAGTGTGATTTGCTACAATTGCAACTAGCACGGGCACATCTCGAGGAATTACCCGAAGAAGAAAGAGCAGCTACTAAAGATTGAAGAAGGAAAAGGGACCAGACAGGGGCAAGTCTATAATTTGACCAAAGAAGACGTAAAAGCAAACCCTGCAGTTATCCAAGGTACTCTCTTCATTTTGGATACTCCTGTGCATGCATTGATAGATCTAGGGTCTACTCATTCTTTTATATCGCATGCTTTAGCTCGGAGTTTGAGAGTAGAAACTGAGTCTATGGGGTGTCTTATGGTGATTTCGACACCTATGGGTAAAAGTATGAAGTCCTCAAAAATGGTGAGGGGATGCGAAATTAGCCTGAGTAATGTTCGATTCTAGGTTGATCTGATTCTGTTAGAAGTATATGACTTTGACGTAATCTTAGGGATGAATTTCTTGTCCAAGTACGATGCCAATATAGACTGTCGTAGGAAGATAATGACCATAAGAAAACCTGAGGGAGGGTGGGTCAAATTTCGGGGACAAGGCGACCCCGAGGTCGTAAAGATGATTTCAGTAATGAAGGCTACAAAGCTGTTGAGCCGAGGAGCTCATGGATTCATAGCTTATGCTCAGTTAGAAGAAAGAGAGGTACCGAAACTCAATGAGGTGCGAGTGGTACGAGAATATGATGACGTGTTTCCAGAAGAATTACTGGGACTACCTCCACCTCGGGAAATCGAGTTCTCAATTGAGTTAATGCCAGGAACCTAGTCGATATCAACTCCGCCATACCGAATGGCTCCGGCGGAGATGAAAGAATTGAAGAGTCAGCTATAGGAGTTGACTGATAAAGGGTTCATTAGGCCAAACACGTCACCGTGGGGCGCACCAATGCTATTTGTAAAGAAGAAAGATGGGAGTCTAAGGATGTGCATTGACTACCGTCAGCAAAATAAGGCCACTGTAAAGAACAAGTATCCGCTCCCAAGGATAGATGAGTTGTTTGATCAACTGCAAGGTGCGAAGGTGTTCTCAAAGATTGATTTGAGATCCGGATATTATCAGCTGAGAATTAAACTAGATGATGTTTTGAAGACGGCATTTCGGTCGAGGTATGGCCATTTTGAGTATTTTGTAATGCCATTCGGATTAACTAACGCTCCAGCAGCGTTTATGGATCTTATGAATAGAGTATTCAAGCCCCATCTAGATCGGTTTGTGATCGTCTTCATAGATGATATATTGGTGTATTCTTCAAATGAGAGTGACCACGAAGAGCACTTGAGGATAGTGCTGGGAACCCTCAGGAAACACCAATTGTATGCCAAGTTCTCGAAGTGCGAGTTTTGGCTATCCCAAGTGGCGTTTCTTGGGCATGTGATCTCAATCGAAGGAATCTCAGTGGATCTAGCTAAGATTGAGGCTGTTCGAGGATGGAAGCAACCAACGTGCGTGACCGAAGTACGAAGTTTTTTGGGATTGGTAGGCTATTATCGAAGATTCGTGGAAGGGTTTTCGAAAATAGCTGCACCTATGACGAAGCTCATACGGAAGGAGGTAAAATTCGAATGGACTGCAAAGTGCGAGAAAAGCTTTCAAGAGCTCAAGGACAGACTGACCTTAGCACCTGTGCTGGCAATGCCTAGTGGGCCCGATGGATATGTTGTATACACCGATGCCTCGAAGGTTGGTTTGGGCTGTGTATTGATGCAACATGGTCGGGTGATCGCATATGGATCACGCCAGTTAAAGAGACACGAAGTGAACTACCCAACGCACGACTTAGAGCTGGCAGCGGTGGTATATGCTCTGAAGCTATGGAGGCACTACCTATACGGAGAGACGTTCGATGTATTCACAGACCACAAAAGTCTAAGGTATGTGTTCTCGCAGAAAGAGTTGAACATGAGGCAACGACGATGGATGGAGTTCTTGAAGGACTACGATTGCACCATCTTATATCACCCGGGGCATGCTAATGTGGTAGCTGATGCTTTGAGTAGGACTGTGCCTACTGTTATGGCCGGGTTGATGGCCTAGGAGTGGCTGTTGATTGAGGCTTTTAGCCTGATGACGGTGAGTGTAGTACCGAAGGGATCTTCTATCCTAGTAGCTAGCCTGGCGGTTCGACTGGATTTGGAGACCGAAATACGGGAGGCTAGTAGGAGTGACCGGCGTATACGTCTATGGGTAGACGAGCAAGGCCATCCCAAGAGTTCAGATTTTGAGATGCGAAATGGCATTCTCAGGTTTCGGGGTAGAGTGTATGTGCCAAACTTTCGAGAGTTGAGGCAGAAAATTTTGGATGAAGCCCATAGAGCTAAGTATACCGTGCACCCAGGAGCCACGAAGATGTATCGAGATCTTCGGGAAATCTATCGGTGGCCTGGGATGAAGGCCAGTGTGGCTAGGAGGGTGGCACAATGTGATATATGCCAAAGGGTAAAGATTGAGCACTAGAAACTCGCAGGGTTGATGAGACCTTTGGAAGTTCCCGAGTGGAAATGGGAACATATCACGATGGATTTCGTGACAGGATTTCCGAAGAGTCGAAAGGGCTATGATGCCATTTGGGTGGTGGTAGACAGGTTGACAAAGTCAGTGCATTTCCTACCTACCAGGATGGATCAACCGGCACGAAAAATTGCAGAGCAGTACGTGAAGGAAATCGTACGACTCCACGGTGCGCCGGTAAGTATAGTTTCAGATCGGGACCTGAGGTTCACTTCGAGATTTTGGGAGAGTTTGTAGGGAATGCATGGGGACCCAGCTGAAATTGAGTACGGCTTATCACCCCCAGACCGACGGGCAATCAGAGAGGACAATTCAAACGCTTGAAGATATGTTGAGATCCTGTGCCCTTGATTTTGGAGGAAATTGGGAGGAGCATCTGCCATTGGTAGAGTTTGCGTACAACAATAGTTATCACGGCAGCATCGAGATGGCTCCTTATGAGGCTTTGTATGGAAGAAAGTGTCGGTCACCTATCTGTTGGACCAAAGTAGGGGAACAACAGATGTTGGGGCCCGAGCTTGTGCAACAGACTACCGATAAGATTCGAGTAATCCAAGAGAGGATCTGAGCGGCGCAAAGCCGACAAAAATCTTACGCAGATCAAAGAAGAAGGGATCTAGAGTTCGAGGTAGGGGATCTAGTGTATCTCAAGGTGTCACCCCAGCATTTGGTGACGCGTGGAAGCAGTAAAGGAAAGTTGAAGCCAAGGTATATAGGACCATATCCGATTGTGGAAAGAGTCGGACCTTTGGCCTATCGATTGGAGCTTCATCCTAGCTTGTCCGGGATTCATAATGTGTTCCACGTCTCCCAACTTCGAAGGCATGTGCCAGATCCAACCCTCGGAGTTCGGGTGGAGACAATTGAGCTAAGGAATGACTTGACCTACCCGGAGTCACCTGGAGCAATTTTAGATCGCCGAACTCAAGTGTTGTGAAATAAAGAGATCCCGTTAGTGAAGGTTCAGTGGGGAAAGCACTCGGATGACGAGGCAACGTGGGAACTTGAGGAAATAATTAGGAAGAAATATCCTCATTTGTTCGAGAAAATGGAAATAAAGTAGGAAATTTTTATATTTTCTTCTAGAAATTGTATTCCAGAATGCAATAATTATTTAACCTTTAATAATTTTGAGTATGTTTCAAATTTCGTGAACGAAATTCTTTTAAGGGGGGGAGAATATAATACCCCATATTTTCGTGAAGTTGCCACGTATTTTAAGTGAGTTTAAAATACCAAAAAATATGCTTGAAATGGCAATAAGTGACCGAATCAGTCGTAGGGAGTACCCTAGAGCTTAGATACCTAAGGTTAAAGGTATATTTTTTGACGAGCGTCTTGAGGCGAGATTTATGATGCTGAAAGAAATCAAATCAAAGATGGTTTTTGGTTAAGCTAAGTTGTAGCCTAAAAAGACCGAATGATGGTAAGGGCTTCTGAAAAATCGTATATATTGAGTAATTTTGAGTTATTAATTTTGGAATTTTAAGTATCTCAATAAATTTGATGTTTGAGGGTGTAATTGTAATTAGAGAATTATCCAAACGAAATAAGGATAAAATTAAGAGCTTATGTGGTAAAATATTGAAGTTGAGGGCTTGAAATAAGGGCCAAAGTGTTATTTGAAAGAAGTTTGGGGTTTTAGCTTGGATTTCAAAATATCAATTCATTCTAGTTTTGGATTTCAAAAGCCACTCAATTATGGCTTTGAGTCTTTGGAGTCCATGGCTAAGATTTTGACAAGTGGCATAATGTGATTGGTTGAAGAAATCTATAAAAAGGCATCATGGGTTGTTCTCAAATCATTCCAAGCAAGCTTGAAAGTTGAAGCACTCTAAGAAGAGGAGCTTGCTCTAGAGAGAAAGCAGGAAGTTCGGCAAGAAGGCGGGAAGGAATCGAAGGAGAAGCCCGGGAGAACGAGTCTCGTCGGAGTTGCGGGTCTTCGCCAGAATTCGCCAAAATCAGTCAGAAAAAAATTGAGGTAAGTCTTTTTTTTTTATAATCCTGTAGAGGGGGAAGAGAGGGTCGCGTAGGTTCAAACGGGGGTCGAATCGGAGTTAAAACGAGGGAGATATGGCCGAAATACGAAAACGACGCAATGTTGTCCAAAATCTGGAAGCAGCGCGTGAGATACACGCGCCAGAAGTGGCTGCGTGTGAAGGTGCGTGAGCCACCTTCTTGGGGCGCATGAGGGGTCCATTTTCCTTCAAATTTTCCAGTTATGCCCCTACTTTAATACTCTTCAACCCTATAGAAAAATATTTGGGTTTAGGTTTACCGAAACGCGTGTTTTCTACAGAAACCTAGGCCATTTGCTGTAAAATTATACCGCCGAAGAGATAAACCAACAAGGTGAGACTCCTACACTCCAAATCTTATTTCTTATTCTCTTATGAGAGACTTCTATTGCATGAGACGTGTTTCGTGAAATTCTTATATGTAAACTCTTATTATTCTCTTACGTGAAATCATGTTGCATATATGAAATGTATTTTTTCTGGAAAATATATGCTGTTGGATTTTTAACTGTTGCATTTATAAAATTCGTGTGGCCATACTGTTGTACCTATTTGTTGTTGGTCGAGGGCAAAAGTCGGATATCCCTTGAGAGGCGCTATGCGTGCACCATCGAGAAAGCTCTGGTGGGGAAGACCGTGAGCCTAAGGAACAACGGATGTGGTGCTTGCATGAGTGCTATGAAGTCGGGCCAAAGTGACATGGTTAGGGACCTCCAAAGAGGCGCTATGCGTGCGCCATTGAGAAAGCTCTCGTTGGAGGAGGCTAACGTGTTCACGAGGCACTTCAGAGTAGTTCTCGTTGTCTTCTCATACATTTTATACCTGATCATACATCGATATAAACTGTTTTTTTTGTTTTGAAGTTTCTCACTAGAAGATTCATCTTCTAATTGGACTATGTCCCTGGAATATTCAAACATTCCAAGTTCGACGAGTGGCTCTAAGGGAAATGAGGTAGTTGAAGAATAAGCTTAATTTACTGCTGTTGTATGTTTAGCATATTCCTACTTATATGCGAACCTATGTAATTTTGGATATGTTTAAGATGTTCAGTTATCACTTGATGATGTCCATGTAATATATTTTGTAGGCGTCTTGAACAATTTTATGATAAATAAAGTATTATGGTTGTCAACCATATCAGGTTCGATCTAACTTTCGCATTTGAAATTTTAATGCCTGTCTTAGCTATTTGATTATTGGGTTTGTTAAGCTGAGAAGGTGAAAATTAGGGTTTTGGGGATATTGTGTGATGTATGACAGCTATTGTGATATGAAAAATGTTTATATTCCCGAAATGTTAAGTTATAACACGCTCAAGAAATTTGGGGTGTTACATGGGAACCCCTGCAATTCATCTGCCTAATTACAACAATTGAATTTATTTATTTTTGCAAAAACTCAGGTAGAGTCCTTGACAGAATAGTCGAGTCTGGGAGACCGCTAGAGGATCAACAGGGATTGGGCTTGATCCATTATCTAGGAAAGCAGGGGCTTTAGGTGTCTTTGGATGGGTCTACAGAGTCTTCAGGAATATCACCCTTGGAGTCTTCAGGGGCAGTCTTTGGGGGATTAGATTCTAAGAGGTCCCAAAGAGTCTTTGGAGTAAGGACAATGGTGAATTCTGTAACACAGAGACAGTTTGAAAGCATGTGGGGATCTTCCCCACGTGGGCCTTCTATGCCTAAGTTAAACAAAGTAGTCCATCCACAAAATGATGATGCATGTAGATGTACATATGATTTTGTATTATGCAAGAGTCTCTTGATGAGTTATGTCCCAAATAGTAGTGTAGTGTAGGGTAAAAGTCTTCTGGGTTTGTATTAGAAAGAGAGAAAGGGTGTAGGGATCCAAAAATGTCCATTTGAAGTGGAATAGAAAGGTATTTATAGACACTTGGCCGGGTCCATAGATGAGAGTCTTTCGACTCTCTGGGGAGGAAGCATCAGATGAGGCCAGAGGGCCTAGAGGTATCTTTGGGGGAAAATGCCCCAATGAGTATCCTTTGGGTGGGTTTGAAGACTCTTCGAAGCCACCGAGTGATTCAAGCCTAGGAGACTCTAGGCGAGTTTTCGAGCCACGACATGTTGAGGCTTAACCATCCTGGAGATGAGGCACTCTGGTTTGGGAGATTCTTTGGGGTCATCCAGGTTTATGCAAGATACTTCTCCAATTTTTGAGATTTTCTTAAGACACTGCACAACAATGGCTCCCTACTCTTGCCTTTGAGTGCAAGGTATAAGGAAGAGCAAAATGTGGGTGCCCAATACCCAAAAATATGGATATGGGCCAGGCCAAATTGATGATATGTATATATAGATATATATATATATATATAGTGAAGAATTAAAGACTTTAGAAATGATACTTAATTTCCAAGAGTTACCTATACATTGGGGCACTTAGCTGTCCCTTCCATGCCATGGATACATGTGTGTCCCATAGCCATTGAGTGATATTATTGTCATTACAACAAATGGGGGATGAACCTACCGTCTATATCCTCCATGATTGCCTTAAACTTACAAATATTGTTTGGGTTTAATGATTGTCACCACAATTCCTCGTCTTTATTTATTGTTGAGGTGCATGGAAATTTATACACCCAATGCTTTTCCTCGTAGAATGCGAGAGGGAGGACATTGGAACCCTTAAAGTCTCTTTAAGAAAGGTCTGACCTCGAAGGAGTTTAGTAATGTCCATCATACGCCTTTTTGCGATAAGAGAAAAGTACCACATCGCTAGCAATTGTGTGCGAGATTGTTGATTGGTGGTCAGTTTTATAAAATTTTGTTATAATTATACCTCAGTTTTAATTTTAAAAATTGGTTTTAGTCGATTAGTTATGCATAATTTGTAGTTATTTGTAGGTTTAGATGAAAATGAAAGTTAAAGAGAAATTATGGGTGAATTAGAAATTTTAGAAAATAAATAAATAAAAAAAATATTTCCCTTTAATTTTTGACAAAAGAAATTAAATTGAAAAGAATCTACAATATATATAAATATATATAATATATATATACATATCCACATACATATATTCATGCGTGCATGCCATATATATATATATATATAATATAATCTAATACATACTTACCTCCACGCGTGAAGTCCAAATCAGGGAAATAGTGGCTTGGAGGCTAAAAATCTAATTCCAATTCAAAGCCCAGCCCCGTATTCAATTGAAGCCCAGCATTTAAAAGCCTAGCCACTGATTTTATTAAAGGCCCAGCCACAATTGTGTGAAGTCCAAATGGAGCCAGCCCATGGAAGAAATTAAGCTGGAGGCGCACAGCAACACGTAATGATAGCAGCGCACAGCAGCCCCAGAAACGCGGTCCCTCCTTGGTAATTTCCTCATCATTCCAGGGCAATTTCAGTGTGATATATATATATATACACACATCAACCCACAAGGCTGGAACGAAAAAAAAAAAAGAAAAAGATAAACGCACAGTGAGGTAGGGGATTTCTCGGACCTAGAGGCTGGAGGACGGAACAGTGCGCTAAGGAGGAAAATACACGGAGGCTGTGCGCGTCTCGCACGGTAGCACCGGAGATGGAATCGCACAGTAAAGATTAGTTTTAATTTATAGCTTTAAGAATATTGTTTTGTTTTTATTTTTCTGTTATCTATTACAATTTTTTTATTAATTTCTGTTAATACTTTACCATTTTAATTTATCATAATTAATTTCTGCACTTTAAATACTGTCTTTTAATTTCTGTAATTTAGATTTCAGCATTTCAATTTCAGCAACTTTAATTTCTGTCATTTAGATTCCTGTTATTTAATTCCTATCAGTTAATTTTCAAATGGAGACGTGTGGTTAAGTAAATTTTGGGTTAAGACAAGGACAGTATTCGATGCTATAAATAACCCAAGTAAGTTGAATTTCATTGCTTAGTTGAAGTTTTGAAATTAAATTAAGGATTTTTGCCAAAATATTTAAATTTGGATTGGGGTAAACGCCTAACCCAGAACCGTCACGCCAAGTATGTGGGTTGCCCAAATTGAAAATACTGTTATACCATACCCAAGTCTAAGTGTAATATATTTGCATTTTGGTTTGTGATGGTTGTTTAAGTTAGATTCTCTCATGCCATGTATGGAGGATGCTTGAAATAGAACCACCATCATCCTAAAACGTAATTAATAGCAAAATTCTATAATCTAATTTTCAAACCCAATGATACTATAATTTTATGCTTGCTTGGGAAATGGATCAGCACTCAAATTGTCTTCTTCCAAGATGTTTTAATTTCAGTGTTAGTTCATTATCTCAAATTTTCCCCACATCACATCACACTACATTACAATTTACTTTTATGCATTGTCTTTAGTTTTCTTTTAATAATTGACTTCCCTGTGAAAATGACCTAGGCTCACCAATTTTAAATTCTGTACTATATAAATCTCGTACGCTGGCGAGTGTGACCCTCTTGTGTGTGTGTCTTTAAAGTAGTAAATTTTACACAAGGGTAGGAGTCGAACATAATTTTGGCGCCGTTATCGGGGAAGTCAGTAAGAAAACAACCAATGTGAAATAAATTGGGTAGTGTAGTCTTGTGTCATCTTGTTTTGTTTTGTTTCTTAGTTAAGACTTTCATCATTTAGCTAGTGTATGAGACTTAGATCTGGTAAGGTTCTTGAATAGTCATTTGTATCTCATCATTCATCAGAGCCTCTACCTACCTCTAAGTCGTTACTTTCTTATTCAATCATGTCTTAGCATCCTGATAATTTGTCTGTTCATGATAGTGATCACGGAGATCATGATCCTTTAGAGCCTAACATGTTTCGACCTCTGAGGGATTACCTTCACCCTTCAAGGCAAACCACTCCTTCATGTATCATACTTCCAGTTAACCACCATAGGTTCAATGTCAAACCAGACATCGTTCAAATGTTACCTACTTTTCATGGTATGGACTCGAAAAATCCATACATCCATATGAGAGAGTTTGAAGAGGCTTGTGGCACTTGTGTAGATCAAAATGTCAGTGAGGACATAGTGAGGTTGAACTTGTTCCCATTTTCTTTGAAAGATAAGGCTAAAATGTGGTTGAACATATTAGAGCCAACATCAATCGGGATGTGGAGAAAAATGGAAACAAAATTTTTGAAAAATTATTTCCCAACAGATAGGACAACGTCCCTCCAAAGACAAATGATTAACCTTGCATGTAAACCCATCGAGTCATTTGCTCAAGCGTGGGAATGCTTCAAAGATCTGCTTCATGCTTGTCTGCACCATGCTTTTGAGTAGTGGCGGATAATCAATTTTTTTCATGATGCCTTGACCCCCAATCTTAAGATGCTAGTGTCGACCATGTGTAATGGTAAGTTTTATGAGAAGACACCTGTAACGACCCGTTAGAGGGCTTAGTATTTAATTAGAATTATTTAATTAATTGTTGAAGTATTTGATTAAGAGATTTTTCTAATTAATTATTTAATGTGGCAATTTAGAGATTTTGAAGGTAAAGAATAGCATTTATTTCTTTTTAATGTTGGAGTTAAATGAATTTGCTAAGGTGGCAATTTAGATTTTTAATTGAGAGAATAGTATTTAAATAGCATTTAAAGAGCATTTAATTCTAGTTATTTATTGTGAAAATTAAATTTTAGGACATGAAGGTCATTTAGAAATTTGTTATTAGAATTTAATTATTAATTAAAGTTATTGTGATTAAGGGATTAAGAATCCATATGAAATGAGGATTGAGATATCCATACGTGAATAGGATTGGGATTGAGAAGTATCCTAGTTGTATTAGGAGATGGAGAGAAGGCTTTTAGGGTTGCTCTCTTTCTCTCTATATATATAATCCCATAGCCATATTTTCTTCACGCCGTAGAGAACAGAGAGCAAGAAAGATGGCAGTAGGCTCAAGTTTTTCATAGGAGGAAATTGCTTACTGAATCATTCAATCTGATCAGAGAGATTGAAAGGCAAGTATTCTTCCTGTAATCCCTTCCATTACAGGTACATATCAGTTTTTCAAATTATTCTAGTTCTTCATTGAGTTCCCAGATTTTATATCAGTTGCAGTGCGTGTATATATATATATATATACGTAAACAGTGAATGCATGAGATAGATGTACATGAGTTATACAACGATTCTTCTAAATATCATTGTTGAATCATCCTTAATGTTGTTTCATACCAGTTGGGATTCATGTTTCCAAGATTTCATTTAGAATGACATAGTTTCATTGAGTTTTGATTAAGAACATAGCCTCTGTAATCGTTTGTGTTCATCAAAAATAGTTGCAGACATTCGAATGTGTTCTTGATATCCGGAT
Source organism: Diospyros lotus (assembly GCF_014633365.1). Lineage (NCBI taxonomy): Eukaryota > Viridiplantae > Streptophyta > Magnoliopsida > Ericales > Ebenaceae > Diospyros > Diospyros lotus. Next base: position 15,778,963 of record NC_068344.1, read on the forward strand.
GGATTTTTCAAAGTTTGTAAGTGACATCCGGATGGACTAGAGGCTATCCGGATGTATCATAAAGTTTTCTGTGAGTGACATCCGGATGGCCCTTGGGCATATCCGGATGGTTTGTATCACATCTGGATGAGTCCAGTGCTTATTGTGCGTAATATCCGGATAGCTCTTGTTCATATCCGGATGGCCCAGTGATATCTGGATGCTTCGTTTCATATCTGGATGTGTCCAGCAGTAATTGTGAGTTGTATCTGAATGCCTTGAGTCGTATCCGGATGGGTCTAGTTGTTTGTAAGTGATATCTGGATGCTCTGTATTGTATCCAGATGAGTCTAAGGCTTTCTATGAGTGATATCCGAATACCTTGTAGTGTATCCGGATGTGTCTAAAATTCTTCAAAGTGTGATATCCGGATGGTTTGTTCATATGTCTGGATATGTCAAGATGATATCCGGATGCCCTTTCTTCTATCCGGACAAGTTTAGTATATTCAGATGCTTCCCTTCGTATCCGGATGCCTCTCTCAAGAGTTGAGTTTCATATTCAAATAGTCTTCAGTAGTATCCGAATGCCTCAGTGAGATATCCGAATAACCTGAATCATATCTGGATGTCCTAGTTCATATCTGAATACATCCCAGCATATCAGAATAGCTTCTGCTTTGAATGCCAGTGTATCTGGATGAGCCTTCTTCATATTCGACTATCTTTCATCATATCCGGATATCCTTCCTGATATCTGGATGACTTTTCCAGAAATCCAAGTGAACTTCTAGTGATGTTTTAATTCAAGTTTTATTCAAATAAAGATATTCAGTACCTCCAAATATTGAATTTTATGCTAGAATATAACAAGTTAATCATGCCTATACCATAATACATAATTCATAGAATCTTTGTATTCTAATATATTGAAGATGAGATTACATGTTTAGTGTTTATTATGGCATGTTCAACATTATTTTGTGAGATTATGTGCATACATCTTAGTATGAGCATTGAGCATGATTTTATATGGAGCACTACATATCGTGTGCCAGCATTTATATGAGCATTGCATTATGCGCGCTAGGTGGCTTAGTCCGCGGGGATCCCACCAGTATCAGTTGCAGTTATAACTCAGTTTATGAGTTGATCACCTGGTGATGACCAGAGGGCAAGGGGCTTTGCCCACAATATGTGCTTATAGTTCTTTTTCTGTTTACAGGACTCAGATCAGTCAGGTATGTTTATCAGATTATGTAGGCCTATGAGCTAAAGTTGTATACTTGCATTTACTTTACAGTTTATGTGCATTATATTTTTATGAATGCAAACAGAGAGTGATTATACAGTACAAGTTCAGTGAGTTATTTATCAGTATCGATATTCTTCGATTCAGCTTCAATTATTCTTTCTAGCTTATTACTTGCTGAGCTTTGTAAGCTCACCTTGTACTCTTCCCCCTCCAGGTCCTAGCGGGAGAGTACCAGAAGTGGGGCCTAGCAGTAGTGGTCTATAGTGTGCGTACGTGGAGCTGTTCAAGATAAAAGATGTCTGGGAGTCTGTTGAGTTTTATACTGTTTTCTCAATTTAGATCTATTTTATATTTCAGTTGAGGGATTGTCCCTTAGATAGAGTTTATGGTTTTTAGTCTGTATTGACTCAGAGTTTTTATTCCAGTTGATTGAGATGTTCAGCTATGGTATCAGATATCAGTTTATCAGTTAGTTTTATTTTATTTTCCCCGTAGCACCTCTTCTCGGGCAGTTCTAGGAGAGTGGGTGTTACAACACCTGAATAAGCCTTTCATTTTTTCAACATCTTAGTTGAGAATACTAGAAATTGGGAGGTAAGTCCATTGTCTTTGGGAGACATGAAAGAACATGTCAGTCCACAACCTAAGAGAAAATTTCAACTAAGTGGGAGTGATGACATTAGTTCCAAGTTAGTAGCTTTAACAAGGAAGATGAAAGAATTAGAATTGAAAAAATCTAAGGCTGTTAATGAGGTAGAGGTTTATTGTGTAGTTTGTGAGACAAATAATCATAAGACAGATGGTTGCCCTACGATACCTGCTTTCAAGGAAGTTCTGTATGGTCAGGCTTCTAACTCCCAACCACACTATAACTAGGGAAGGACATATCCAAATCAGAATCAGGGTGGGAATTACTCTTCATCGGGGTACAACCCAAATTCTAACACGTACCACCCCAACTCCCGTAATCATCCGAATTTCTCTTGGAGAAATGATTCTGTGGCCCAACCCCATACACCATTCCCCTCACAGCCTTAGCCATACCAGTCTAATCAAGGGTCATCCAGTGTATACTAGCCTCCTCATAAGAGATCTTTAGAAGACACCTTTCATCAATTTATACAAGGTCAGATGGGAACCAACGCCCAAGTCAATAGGGTTGTGGAGGACATCAGGAGTAAGTTGACTAAATTTACCCAAACCTTGAGTGTTAGAGAACCAGGGAATTCCTTTATAGCCAATTAGGAACCGTATAGGTCAAGCCCATGGAGTGGAAGCACATTGAATGAGAACCATGAGCAAGTACAGTCCGTCATTGTCCTTAGGAGTGGAAAAGAAATTAAGAAACCCGAGGACCCTAGGATAGTGCAATCCACCACTAGTGAGAAAAACCAAGGGAAAGTGAGTGGGAAAGTGAGTGAGAAGAAAGTCGAGGGGGATGAGAGAGAGCAAGAGAGAAAACAAAGGGGAAGAGCATTGTAGAGAGACCGAAATTTGAACCTAGACCCCTTTTCCCTCAGAGGTTTTCCAAATCAGAAAAGGATAAAATAAACTCAGACATATAGGAAGTGTTTAAACAGGTTAGAATAAACATTCATTTATTGGATGCAATAAAACAAATAGCTTCGTACGCTAAGTTTTTGAAAGATCTCTACGCAGTAAAAAGAAAAATAAATGTTCATGAAAAGGCTTTTCTGACAGAGCAAGTGAGTGTTATCCTTTAATTCAAAACCCCCCCCCCCCCAAAGTACAAGGACTCGGGATGTCCTACCATCACGTGCATCATAGGTAGTCAGAGGGTTGACCAAGCATTGTTAGATTTAGGGGTGAGCGTCAACCTTTTGCCATTTAGTGTCTATCAATAGTTGGGGTTAGGAGAGCTCAAGCCTACTAGAGTCACCCTTCAGTTGGCTGATCGGTTAGTTAAGGTTCCATGCGGGGTTGTGGAGGATGTCCTAGTCGAAGTGGACAAGTTCTATTTTCCCATAGATTTCATCGTCTTAGATACCTAACCTTACCAGGGTCCTCATCCACCTGTTCCTGTCATCCTAGGGAGACTATTCCTTGCTACTTCAAATGTCATCATCAATTGTAGGAATGGAGTTATGAAACTGTCATTCGGGAATATGATGGTGGAGATGAATGTTTTTAAGGTGTCTAAGCAATTGAGCGATGAAATGGAAGTGGAGGAGGTTAATCTGATTCAGACATTAAGGGAAGAGTATTTTGAGAAAGTTCTTTGTGAGCCGGTTAGTCAAAAGTTAGAAGAACAGTTGTTTGAAGCGATAGAGCCCGACATTGAGTTAGCTAGGGAGGCTACTCAATTGATAAATGGCCTAAAACCATTGAAATCACCTGGGGATAAAACCCCACTATCTTTAGTCCATGATATCCAACTCGAGAGAAAACCTTTGCCTATTCACCTCAAGTATGCATTCTTAGGTAAAGGGGAGTCATTTCCAGTAGTGATCTCGTTTAGCCTAACTTCACACCAGGAGGTAGAATTGTTAAAACTGTTGCAAACCCACAAGCAGGCTATAGGAGGGTCCATATTTGATTTGCGTGGCATTAGCCCTCTCACTTGCACCCATAGGATTTTCCTAGAGGAGAATGCTAAACCCGTACGACAAATGCAAAGACGATTAAACCCGAATACGAAAGAAGTTGTCTGGGGAGAGGTTCTAAAATTGTTAGATGCAGGTATCATTTACCCCATCTTGGATTCCAAATGGGTTAGTTCAACTCAGGTTGTACCTAAGAAGTCAGGAGTCACTGTGATAGCAAACGAGAACAATGAGCTCACTCATACATGCATCCAGACTAGCCAAGAGAGGAACAAGTTGGAGTTAAGGGAAGAAGATATTTAATGACAAATGACTATGCAGTTAACCAGTACACGCATCCACATAATCTCATTGTTGGATTGGAATTGCTACAATAGCAATGAAGTAGAAGGAACAAGTTGGAGCTAAGGGAATAAGAGATTTAAAGCTCTAGGAATGAACTAAACGCACTGGCTAAGAGAGGTAGGATGTAACAATTGCAAAGGCCAAAAAAAGCTTAGACGTTCTTCTCTTCTTTCCCTTATATATGAACACCCAAAACCCTAAACACACCAAAATTGAGTAAAACAATAAGGAGACAAATAGGGGATAAGGAAGGGAGAGAAAGAGGCGTGTAGGATGGATGTTGTCCTTTCTAGTCATCCTTCCTCCAACTCACAACCAAAATGGTTGTAGAAAATGACAAGAAATTGTGCCAAATGCGACCCTCGTTGCTAGAAAGAGTCAATTATTTTTGAAGAAACTATTGATCGAATTAAAAGTCTCGATAAACTAGTTCTCAACCTATCAACCGGTTCAGCCATAAGTCGGTCAATCGCCTCCAAGACCGATCAACCAATCCTGTTTCAAGTTTTTGTAAATTTCATCTAAGCTCGCCATTAACTCTTAATGGCACTTTCACTATCTAATAATGAAACTAAGCCCCCCATTGACTCTTAACGACATGCTTGTCAACTGTTGACAATTGCCCTATTTAATTTGAATCTGATCTATTTACTTAGTCAACCACTATACTAGAATATGAGTATGACCTTCTAGGTTCACCACTAAGTAGCAATTGAGACACATCAAACACTTTAATGTCGACCAAAAGATTTGGTTTACAACAAGGATTTCTCCATCTTCCCGATGTGCCCCAAAAGACCCTGAGTGACAACTAGCATTATGTCAGGGTGATCCTACTAGTAATGAAGTCATATTTAAAAGACAACCTATTTGGGCTTCTGATTCCTGTGTACTATAATCCCTCCGTTGACTATCATCCCAATCGAGTGAGAGTCATGGATTGATCAAACTCACTAACTAATAGCTATGCCAAGATCAAGCAAGGTGTGATTGAGATGACACATTGGAACTCCTTTCGATCTAAGGAAAATATCAAGAGCATTACCAAGTAGCATTGGTACTTGAGTAAGTAGGGAATGCAATTTCATGGACATAGGTGAGACACACTGAACCTTGGAAACAAAATATTTGTACTAATATTCTCTTATCATGGACGTAGGCGAGACACATTGAACTGTGAAAACAAAATATATAGACAAATATTCTCTTATTGTGGGTGTAGGTGAGACACCCTGAACCGCGAAAAAAAAAACTCTACACAAATGTTCTCTTATTGTTGATGTAGGCGAGACATGCTGAACCTCAGAAACAAAATATTGATACATATATTCTTTGGTTGCGGATGTAAGCAAGATACACTAAACCGCCTAAACAAAACTTTAGGACTTTGGTATCCTTGCATTCCAGCTCTATAGTATTCTGACACTCTTGTGCATGCACATATCGCAGAGGTAGGTGGATTTAAACCGCATAAACAAAATTACAGTATTCACATGACGGAATTCTTACCATGGATGTAGGTAAGCCCAAACTGTGTAAACAAAATTATGTTATTCTCATTATGGAATTCTTATTATGGAACTAAGCAATGCACACCGAATCACATAAACAAAATTATAACAACTCATAAGATCAAAGATCTGTAAGACCGACAACCCAATCTCATTTGGATGTCACCTTGTATCAATCTAGAGCCAAGCCTTCAGGATAACTTGGATTCCCTCTAATAACCCGATGCCATGCCTCGAGGAAAACTTGGATCCTTTGTTGTAATCTAACTCTAAATTGTAAGGCTAACCTAGATTCCTAGTGATGATCCGATGCCAAGCCTCCAATCAAACTTGGGTTCCTTGTAGTAATATGGTGCTAAGCCTCCAGGAAAACTTACATTCTTTATGGTGACCAAATTTGAGACATAATAAACCTTTTTTAAGTCTGGATTCTTATTAGGGAAGTAGGAAAGACAAGCTGAACCTCATAAACAAACTTACAACGACTTATAAGACTGACAAGTTGTAAAGACCGATGATTTGTAAGTTCGAGAAACCACAAAACCATCAACCTAGCCTTGTTGCGGGTCACCTTTTGGAAATCTAGCGCCAAGCCTTTGGACTAACTTAGATTCCCTGTCGTGTTCCATTGCCATATCATGAGACTAACCTGGATCCCTTGTCGTAGTCTGGTGCCAAGCCTCTTAGGCTAACCCAAACTCTTTACAACAATTTGGTGGTAAGTCTCCTGACAAACTTGGACTCCTGGTTATAATCAAATGCAAAAGCCCTTAGGCAAACCTAGATTATTTGAGGTGACCAAACTCTGAGGCAAGAGATAAAAATTTATTTATGTGCCACTGTGCAGCAATATGACGCCAAGCCTTTGGACTAACTTGGATTTCGCATTATGATCTAATGCCACGTCACAAGACTAACATAGATCTCGTGTTTTAGTTTGGTGCTAAGCCTTTACGCTAACTTTGACAACTCATAAAGATTTGGTGCTAAGTCTCTTGATAAACCTAGATCCCTAGTCAAAATCCAAAGCTGAGCCCCTAGGCAAACCTAGATTCTTTGTCTTGGCCAAATCTTAAGAAAAATAGTAATAAAAAGAAGAAAAGAAAAAATCATTTATGTGCCACCTTGTAGCAATCCAACGCTAAACCTTCAGGTGGCTGCACTCCTCACCCTACAATTTAGATAGTCTTAATCAGTTTGGATGTTCAGTGTTGAAATGGTGAGGAGGTTTAAACTCACCAGTGTGTGAGTGTAGTTGTAGCACAAATATAAATTTCGGACAAGTCCAGGTCGATTCACTAGGATGTTTATTTAACAAAAGAATTGTTCATTCGGGTTGATTTATCCAAAGAGAGCTAAGTTTTCTTGATTGTGAAAAGGTTTTTTGGAATATTAAAAAGGTCTTGGGTTGAGGCGAGTTCAGAACCAATGCCTAATAAATCTCTTATAGCAATTTAAACAGCAACATTTATCTGAAATAAACAAAGGATCGTTTGGTAGTTATAATTCAAGATACGAATGATTCTCAGCTAAGCAACTCTCATACATGATATGAGGGTTCTAGGTTAAGATGTCACTATAAATTGTATTATACTATAGACTATGATTTGATCGTCTGAGCTTGGGTATATCTCATCTCCAATTCTAGCAACTCTCATACATGGCATGAGAGTTCTAAGTTAGGATGATAACCCAATCCAAACTCACACAACCATTTACACACTCAACTTGAGTTTAACTTAGATAAATCTTGCATTTATCGAGGTTTGGCTTATCTTGAGATTCAAGAACATTGGACACTGTCCTCGCCTTAACCCAAGATTAGATTTAGCTACTCATTTTCATTTAAAAGTTAATTAACAAGAATTTAAATGGCGTAATTTAAATAACAGAATTTAAATGAAAAGAATTAAGATAACATAAACTAACCGGCCATTTAGGCGGTGGATAATTAAAAGACAAGAATTGAATTGCAGAAATTTAAAGGCAGAAATTAACAGGCCATTTAGGCGGTGGATAATAAAATAACAATAAATGACATAAGAATTTAAAAGAAGAAATGAAGGAAGTAAGATTACAAGAGAAAACAAGAGAGAGAATAAGAGTAATTCTCTAAGAGAAACTCTAAGAACAAAATTAAACTTTGATTCAAGTAATACCACCTCCCACAAATGCACCAAAGTAAGCTATTTATAGCTTACAAGATGTAATACAAGCCACACAATTATTCAACAAAACATTCACCTAACTAGTGGAAGAAAATTAGGTAAAAGACAAAAAATACAAAAGACTTTGTGTGGTGGATTTCTCATAAGAATACAAAAGACTTTAGGTGATAAAGCACTTATAAAAATTCAAAACAAAGAAAAGTCTTCTACAAATTGGGCTTTATTGGGCCTTTGATTGGTCTTGGGCCTTTCTTATGTTGGATTCTATTTCATAGTTGGGCCAAGTGCACTTGAAACATCCTCTAGACTCCATAGTTGGCCCATGATTTTGAGCAACAATAATGGGTAATCCAACGTCTTCGATTTATGCCCCTAATTATTTATTTTAAGCATAATTATAAAGTCAAAATGGGGATATAATTCATTAAGATTTAGGAAATATTAACCCCTCATCACACCCCCCAACTTGAATATTGCTAGTCCCTTAGCAATCGGATTATACACCAGCCATGATTTAATCGCAATACTTGCATGAATATAAAAATTTCAAATTCGAAACCAAAATGCGTAGAGTAGAACATTCAAAATAAATCGAACATTCAAAATTAGATTTATGGTTAAAGGTCATACAATCTTAGGAATGGCAATCAAGATGATCAATACACAGATTTACTCCCTCGAAGGTTTGACTTTAAACCTTACTGTGGATTTTCCCTCTAATAAAACGATTCCTCAAGTGTACACACAAGGGGGTGCACCGTTATAAGAGTAAATGTAGAACAAGTTCAAAATTGGTGTCATCTCAAATACAAGGAACGTATTGTCATGAAAGAATGAGAAAATTGACATAGCTTCATGACTGGAATAATGCCTTAGAAAAATAACTTCTGAATTTAAACATAATTCCCTACTCCGAACTCGAATCCTGAGATCACATGATTTATAGCATCAAGAGGGACCAAACTGGGTTGTAATGGGGCTATGAGGTTAATACGAGTTGTCAAAGAAAAGGATAGGGTGTGCAAATGGTGTGTCAGGATTTTTTTTTTTTTTTTTTTGCGACACTAATCTCAAACTGGATATAATGTTTTCTTCAGTATTTATTTTGAAACACTTATGCTGAATAACTAAGAGAACTTCTCTTTGTTTTTTTTTTTTTGTTTTTTTTTATATGAAAATACCGAGATAGACTGATTCCTAGAAACACACCAGGTTGGACAAACTTCATATGGTTACTGGTTAGACGAAGGTAAGGAAAGGAATCGTGCTAAGAACAGCTCAAATGGGCTAGCAAATGAGGCTAATGTAAAGAAAGAAAAAGGTTAATAAGCCCAAATTGAAAGTAATTGATCCCCCTATCATACTTCTACAAAACAATGTTACTCAATCAACTAATTTAGGGTTTGAAACTAGCCAAATTCATCCGCTATCATACTAGACATTCAAAGCAAATTGATGTTTTGAAGCTATTGAAAAGATGAGATAAACAATAAAGCGCATTTAGAGTAAGTGTTATTTCACTCAGAATTAACGATTATTAGGTTCAAACACTCACTCGGGTAATAGTCTCCACTTCTGTTGAGGGATCATGCAGTGTGCTAATTAGCAAATTACCATTGCCTTTGACTTTATGACCGATAAACCAATTTCTAATTATTGAACACCCGATGCATGCAAATCATCTATTCTAATTCCATACATATATGTTTTCAAATAAGAAATTAATGCATTCATGATTCATATTACAAATTCAACTGGCTATCAGTGTATAATTCCAAAGCTTTAGGGATAGCATTATTTAAAGCACACACATTTTTTTTTAATTCACACAAAACTACAAGCATGCAATTGCAAATTCACAGTTAAACATAGACCAGATAATTCATAAATATACCTTACTCCCCCCAACTTGAATTGCAGTAATAAAATAGGGTTGTTGGGAATACCTGTAACTCCATAAGTCCATAGATTTACTGTAAACTGGTAAAACAAATAAATGAGCATACCATATATATATATTTTTATATTTTCACACTAAAATAAAAATTTCATGCAAGTCATAAGATAAACAAAATGCGTCTCAAGAGTACAAAAAGTACTCCTTACTCAGCCATCTTATTATAGACTCGCCTAACAACATTCCATAGTTTTTTTTTTTTAAAAAAAACACAAGAAAAGAAATTTCGTACAAGTCATAGGAGATGCGTCTCAAGAGTACAAAAAGTACTCCTTACTCAGCCATCTTATTATAGACTTGCCTTACAGGGATAAATCTAAATTAATCGAACCTTTTTGCCGCTTGTTTCTGATTACCTTAGACCAATCTATCCGAGGCTCATAAGGATCATGCTGTGGAACATAAGCATGTAATTTCTCTAACAGTTTCTCAATGGTGGATGCAGAAATAAGAATCTTTCTTGCTGAAGGAGAAATGAACTTTTGGTGCACAGCCTGATCAATAAAAGAAAGCAACCCATCGAAAAAATGGTTAACATTTAAAAGTCCAATGGGTTTGGTATGCGGATTGCTCTTGGCCCAAGAGATGATACAGAAGATTTCTTCAAGTGTACCAAAACCTCCCGATAAAGCGATGAAAGCGTCTAACTGATAAATCTTACAAACCGTGCGCTCAGACATAGAAGTCGTTTCTATAAGTTAACCGCGTGTAATCCCAAAAGTACGTGGTTCAGCCAAAGGGATTAGCATCACACCTACCACATATGATTTTCCAAAATGTGCAGCTTGTGAAACATAACCATTTAATCCACGACTTCCCCCTCCATATACCAAATTAATCTTTTTCTCTCCTAATTTTTGGCCTAGTTCGCTTGCTGCAAGTGCGTAACAAATATCGCTCCCAAGTTGAGAGCCACAAAGTACACATATGGTTTTGATTCGACGAACTAACTGGCCTTCCATGTTTGTTCCTTTTGTCTGCCCTGGAAAGAGGTTTAGCGATCAAAAGTAGCTATACAACAATTCAACAAGAAATAAATACAAACAGAAATCATGCGTAAGTACAAGTAGTTGTGATTGTGGTTCACATCTTCCTCTGGTTTTACATCCAGAAACGGCTTAAACACTTTCTATGAAGTGGGGATAAGCTTCCCATCTAATTTTCTTAAAGATTGGCAAACAGGGTCGTTTTTAGTCAGATTCCTAAGACTATAGCGTTGGTAGTCACTTATGAACTGGGTCCATAAAGCAAGAAGTTCTCTTTGCACTATTCCACATGGATGCGTCTCAAGAGTCAATCGGATATCATCCAATGACTCCTTACTCAGTCCATCCTTTATGAAACTAATTTTATCTTCTCGATTTATGGACGTAAACCCCACAGATTTGGATCGAGTGTTACAGGTCCAACAAGCACACTTGTGACAACCATTCACTCTTTTAGCTCTTCGTTTCTTCGCAAAACTACTCTTCCCTAAGCTTGGGAAGTGCTTAAAACTAGGTGAAGTTTCGCTAGCTAATCGAACTTTTGCTTCGATCAGCCAACGAATATCTTCAGGAATGTTATTACTCATCAAAAGCCTAAGTCTTTCACACCTAGCAGCATAAATTTTTTTCAAATCATTCATTGGGAGAGATGGATAGTACTTGCGAATTTTTGAGAGTTGAAAATCCATTTTTTATTAAAACACAACTATAATAAAATAAAACTAAAAACTATGAATCTTGCAAAATGAATGAGAGTACCTGATCAGAGAACAACATGAAGGAAATGAGACTGAGCTTGCTTGCAGAAGTGTGGCTTACCTCATACAGATATGGAGTTTCTTATAGAGCAATGGGTATCACTATTCTACACTCGGCTTGAGGCACGCCATAATTGTAGGGTCAGACGCGTCTCTTTTTTTCAACGCTCGGTGCCTCATTTTTCAACATTTGGCAGTGTGCCTCTTCCTTTATAGGACAGTGTGATTGCACTGCCCGAGAAAAATGGCTACCACCAGCACTAATTCTGTCTCTCTCAATTCAATTTTTTTTTATTATTATATATATATTTTAATTATTATTTATTTTTTTAATTTTTTTAGGGGCCTAATAAAATTATATATATATACCACACAAGACAATATTATTGAGTCAAACAAAATTATTTGCACAATGGATCAATTTCAAATACCAATAAATCAATTCTTAAGGACACCTTACCCCCCAACTTAAATTGCGCATTGTCCTCAATCAGCAATAAAAGAATAGAAGATGGGCATACCTGACGGTCTTCAATGCATGAATTAGTATGCAAATATTTTATTTAGACTGCACACAGAGAAACACTATTTGAGTCAAAGTTAATTAAGTAATACAAAAAGGAACAATTTATATATTATATATATATATATTTTTAGTTTTTTTTTTTTTATATCTCCGAATTCCAAAGACATCCATTTAACCTAAATGGAAATGTGGTCTTTTAACGTCAGATTCCCAGACAAATATGGTCCTAAAGGTCACTTAACCATTGACGGTGGATCACTCAACTCCACCATCTCGTCATTTCCTTCAATAAAATCTTTCTCAGCTATGCCTAGATATGGTTTCAGCCTTTGACCATTCACTTTAAAACATTGTCCAGACTCTTTGATTTCAATTTCTATTGCCCTATATTCTGATATGGTCTTGATTGTATAGGGTCCTGTCTATTTTGATCTCAACTTCCCTGGGAACAAATGAAGCCTTGAGTTGTAGAGAAGCACCTGCTGACCAACATGAAAATTTTTTCTGTTGATGTGTTGGTCATGCAACTTTTTCATATGCAACTTAGATAATTTTTCATTTTCAAATGCCTCATCCCTAAGTTCTTCAAGTTCATTAAGTTGCAATTTCCTATTGAGGCTCACTTCTGTTGATTCCTCATTAATCTTCCTAATGGCCCAGTAGGCTTTTTGCGCCCAAAGTGCATCAATCAACCTCAAGGACCAATCCTTGCGGTTAGAATTGACTATTTTCTCTAAAATCCTTTTTATCTCCTTATTGGCCAATTCAGCTTGGCCATTGGTTTGAGGGTGATATGGGGTTGCAACCTTGTGGACTACTCCATATTTTCTCATTAATTCAGCCACTGGTTTGTTGCAGAAATGAGAACCTCCATCACTTATGATGGCCCTAGGCATTCCAAACCTACTAAAAATATTTTCTTTCAAAAACTTCATTACAACCCGATGATCGTTTGTTCTTGTTGGGATTGCTTCTACCCACTTGGACACATAGTCAACAGCTAACAAGATGTACTCGTGTCCACTTGAATTAACAAATGGTCCCATGAAGTCTATTCCCTAACAATCAAAAATTTCTAACACTTGAATGGGTTGCAAGGGCATCATATTCCTCTTGGTTAGGCTTCCTAGCCTTTGGCATCTATCACATGAGCTACAGAACTGATGCACATCTCTAAACATGGTAGGCCAAAAGAATCCACTTTGTAAGATCTTGGCCAATGTTTTTCTTGTGGAGAAATGACCTCCACAAGCAAGAGTATGACAAAAATTCAAAACACTCTGTTGCTCATGCTCGGGGATGCACCTTCTTAAAATTTGGTCAGCACAATACTTATACAAGTAAGGGTCATCTCAGAAATAAGTTCTAACCTTCCTAAAGAATTTTTGTTTATCTAGCTTGGTCCAATGATTTGGAATTAGACCGGTGGCTAGATAGTTGGCCAGATCTGCATACCATGGTGTAACAGAGGTTGAGGTATCATTGATAAGGAAGAGTTGTTCATCTGGAAAGGTGTCCCTGATTGGTTCCTTGTCTAGATTAAGGTCTTAGCATGGAAGTCTAGACAAATGGTCTGCCACCACATTTTCTACTCCCTTTTTATCTTTGATTTCTATGTTGAATTCTTGGAGTAACAAAATCCACCTAATAAGACGCGGTTTGACATCTTGTTTGGTGAGCAAGTATTTCAAAGCAGCATGGTCAGTGAAAACAATGACCAATGACCCCACCAGATATGATCTGAACTTCTCTAATGCAAAAACTATTGCCAATAGTTCCTTCTCAGTTGTTGTGTAATTTTTTTGGACTTCATTGAGGGTTTTACTGGCATAGTAGATGACATAAGGTTTTTTTATCTTTTCTTTGCCCTAGGACTGCTCCTATAGCATAATCACTTGCATCACGCATGAGTTTAAAGGGCAATGACCAACTGGTGGTTGAATAATGGGGGCTGAGATGAGAGCATTTCTTAACCTCTCAAAAGAGGTTTAACAAGATGATTGGCTGCACTCCTCACCCTACAATTTAGATAGCCTTAATCAGTTTGGATGTTCAGTGTTGAAATGGTGAGGAGGTTTAAACTCACCAGTGTGTGAGTGTAGTTGTAGCACAAATATAGATTCCGGACAAGTCCAGGTCGATTCACTAGGAGGTTTATTTAACAAAAGAATTGTTCATTCGGATTAATTTATCCAAAGAGAGCTAAGTTTTCTTGATTGTGAAAAGGTTTTTTGGAATATTAAAAAGGTCTTGGGTTGAGGCGAGTTTAGAACCAACGCCTAATAAATCTCTTATAGCAATTTAAACAGCAACATTTAATCTGAAATAAACAGAGGATCGTTTGGTAGTTATAATTCAAGATACGAATGATTCTCAACTAAGCAACCCTCATACATGATATGAGGGTTCTAGGTTAAGATGTCACTGTAAATTGTATCACTACAGACTATGATTTGATCATCTGAGCTTGGGTATATCTCATCTCCAATTCTAGCAGCTCTCATACATTATTTTGTGAGCTTGGGTATATCTCATATCCAATTCTAGCAACTCTCATACATTATTTAGTGTTTATTATGGCATGTTCAGCATTATTTTGTGAGATTATGTGCATACATCTTAGTATGAGCATTGAGCATGACTTTATATGGAGCACTACATATCGTGTGCCAGCATTTATATGAGCATTGCATTATGTGCACTAGGTAGCTTAGTCCGCGGGGATCCCACCAGTATCAGTTGCAGTTATAACTCAGTTTATGAGTTGATCACTTAGTGACGACCAGGGGGCTAGGGGCTTTGCCCACAGTATGTGCTTATAGTTCTTTTTCTATTTACAGGACTCAGATCAGTCAGGTATGTTTATCAGATTATGTGGGCTTATGAGCCAAAGTTATATACTTGCATTTAGTTTACAGTTTATGTGCATTATATTTGTATGAATGCAAAGAGAGAGTGATTATACAATACAAGTTCAGTGAGTTATTTATCAGTATCGATATTCTTCGATTCAGCTTCAATTATTCTTTCTAGCTTATTACTTGCTGAGCTTTGTAAGCTCACCTTGTACTCTTCCCCCCCAAGTCCTAGTGAGAGAGTACCAGAAGTGGGGCCTAGCAGCAGTGGTCTATAGTGTGTGTACGTGGAGCTGTTCAAGATAAAAGATGTCTGGGAGTCTGTTGAGTTTTATAGTGTTTTCTCAATTTAGATCTATTTTATATTTTAGTTGAGGGATTGTCCCTTAGACAGAGTTTATGGTTTTTAGTCTGTATTGACTCAGAGTTTTTATTCCAGTCGATTGAGATGTTCAGCTATGGTATCATATATCAGTTTATCAGTTAGTTTTATTTTATTTTCCCTGTAGCACCTCTTCTCGGGCAATTCTAAGAGAGGGGGTGTTACAACACCTGAATAAGCCTTTCACTTTTTCAACATCTTAGTTGAGAATACTAGAAATTGGGAGGTAAGTCCATTGTCTTTGGGAGACATGAGAGAACATGTCAGTCCACAACCTAAGAGAAAATTTCAACTAAGTGGGAGTGATGACATTAGTGCCAGGTTAGTAGCTTTAACAAGGAAGATGAAAGAATTAGAATTGAAAAAATCTAAGGCTGTTAATGAGGTAGAGGTTTATTGTGTAGTTTGTGAGACAAATAATCATAAGACAGATGGTTGCCCTACGATACCTGCTTTCAAGGAAGTTCTGTATGGTCAGGCTTCTAACTCCCAACCGCACCATAACTAGGGAAGGACATATCCAAATCAGAATCAGGGTGGGAATTACTCTTCATCAGGGTACAACCCAAATTCTAACACGTACCACCCCAACTCCCGTAATCATCCGAATTTCTCTTGGAGAAATGATTCTGTGGCCCAACCCCATACACCATTCCCCTCACAGCCTTAGCCATACCAGTCTAATCAAGGGTCATCCAGTGTATACTAGCCTCCTCGTAAGAGATCTTTAGAAGACACCTTTCATCAATTTATACAAGGTCAGATGGGAACCAACGCCCAAGTCAATAAGGTTGTGGAGGACATCAGGAGTAAGTTGACTAAATTTACCCAAACCTTGAGTGTTAGAGAACCAGGGAATTCCTTTATAGCCAATTAGGAACCGTATAGGTCAAGCCCATGGAGTGGAAGCATCATTGAATGAGAACCATGAGCAAGTACAGTCCATCATTGTCCTTAGGAGTGGAAAAGAAATTAAGAAACCCGAGGACCCTAGGATAGTGCAATCCACCACTAGTGAGAAAAACCAAGGGAAAGTGAGTGAGAAGAAAGTCGAGGGGGATGAGAGAGAGTAAGAGAGAAAACAAAGGGAAAAGGGGAAGAGCATTGTAGAGAGACTGAAATTTGAACCTAGACCCCTTTTCCCTCAGAGGTTTTCCCAATAAAAAAAGGATAAAATAAACTCAGACATATAGGAAGTGTTTAAACAGGTTAGAATAAACATTCATTTATTGGATGCAATAAAACAAACAGCCTCATACGCTAAGTTTTTGAAAGATCTCTACGTAGTAAAAAGAAAAATAAATGTTCATGAAAAGGCTTTTCTGACAGAGCAAGTGAGTGTTATCCTTTAATTCAAACCCCCCCCCCCAAAGTACAAGGACTCGGGATGTCCTACCATCACGTGCATCATAGGTAATCACAGGGTCGACCAAGCATTGTTAGCTTTAGGGGTGAGTGTCAACCTTTTGCCATTTAGTGTCTATCAATAGTTGGGGTTAGGAGAGCTCAAGCCTACTAGAGTCACCCTTCAGTTGGCTGATCGGTTGGTTAAGGTTCCATGCTGGGTTGTGGGGGATGTCCTAGTCCAAGTGGACAAGTTCTATTTTCCCGTAGATTTCATCGTCTTAGATACCCAACCTTACCAGGGTCCTCATCCACCTGTTCCTGTCATCCTGGGGAGACTATTCCTTGCTACTTCAAATGTCATCATCAATTATAGGAATGGGGTTATGAAACTGTCATTCGGGAATATAACGGTGGCGATGAATGTTTTTAAGGTGTCTAAGCAATTAAGCGATGAAATGGAAGTGGAGGAGGTTAATCTGATTTAGACATTAAGGGAAGAGTATTTTGAGAAAGTTCTTTGTGAGCCGGTTAGTTAAAAGTTAGAAGAGCAGTTGTTTAAAGCAATAGAGCTCGACATTGAGTTAGCTAGGGAGGCTACTCAATTGATAAATGGCCTAGAACCATTGAAATCACCTGGGGATAAAACCCCACTATCTTTAGTCCATGATATCCAACTCGAGAGAAAACCTTTGCCTATTCACCTCAAGTATGCATTCTTAGGTAAAGGGGAGTCATTTCCAGTAGTGATCTCGTTTAGCCTAACTTCACACCAGGAGGCAGAATTGTTAAAACTATTGCAAACCCACAAGCAGGCTATAGGAGGGTCCATATTTGATTTACGTGGCATTAGCCCTCTCACTTGCACCCATAGGATTTTTCTAGAGGAGAATGCTAAACCCGTACGACAAATGCAAAGGCGATTAAACCCGAATACGAAAGAAGTTGTCTGGGGAGAGGTTCTAAAATTGTTAGATGCGGGTATCATTTACCCCATCTTGGATTCCAAATGGGTTAGTTCAACTCAGGTTGTACCTAAGAAGTCAGGAGTCATTGTGATAGCAAACGAGAACAATGAGCTCACTCGTACATGCATCCAGACTAACCAAGAGAGGAACAAGTTGGAGTTAAGGGAAGAAGATATTTAATGACAAATGACTATGCAGTTAACTAGTAAACGCATCCACATAATCTCATTGTTGGATTGGAATTGCTACAATAGTAATGAAGTAGAAGGAACAAGTTGGAGCTAAGGGAAGAAGAGATTTAAAGCTCTAGGAATGAACTAAACGCATTGGCCAAGAGAGGAAGGACGTAACAATTGCAAAGGCCAAAAAAAGCTTAGATGTTCTTCTCTTCTTTCCCTTATATATGAACACCCAAAACCCTAAACACGCCAAAATTGAGTAAAACAATAAGGAGACAAATAGGGGATAAGGGAGGGAGAGAAAGAGGCGTGTAGGACGGATGTTGTCCTTTCTAGTCATCCTTCCTCCAACTCACAGCCAAAATGGTTGTAGAAAATGACAAGAAATTGTGCCAAATGCGACCCTCGCTGCTAGAAAGAGTCAATTATTTTCGAAGAAACTATTGATCGAATTAAAAGTCTCGATAAACTAGTTCTCAACCTATCAACCGGTTCAACCATAAGTCGGTCAATCACCTCCAAGGCCGATCAACCAATCCTGTTTCAAGTTTTTGTAAATTTCATCTAAGCTCGCCATTAACTCTTAATGGCACTTTCACTATCTAATAATGAAACTAAGCCCCCCATTGACTCTTAATGACATGCTTGTTAACTCTTGACAACTGCCCTATTTAATTTGAATCTGATCTATTTACTTAGTCAACCACTATACTAGAATATGCGTATGACCTTCTAGGTTCACCACTGAGTAGCAATTGAGACATATCAAACACTTTAATATCGACCAAAAGATTTGGTTTACAATAAGGATTTCTCCATCTTCCCGATGTGCCCCAAAAGACCCTGAGTGACAACTAGCATTATGTCAGGGTGATCCTACAAGTAATGAAGTCATATTTAAAAGACAACCTATTTGGGCTTCTGATTCCTGTGTACTATAATCCCTCCGTTGACTATCATCCCAATCGAGTGAGAGTCATGGATTGATCAAACTCACTAACTAATAGCTATGCCAAGATCAAGCAAGGTGTGATTGAGATGACACATTGGAACTCCTTTCGATCTAAGGAAAATATCAAGAGCATTACCAAGTAGCATTGGTACTTGAGTAAGTAGGGAATGCAATTTCGTGGACATAGGTAAGACACACTGAACCTTGCAAACAAAATATCTGTACAAATATTCTCTTATCATGGACGTAGGCGAGACACATTGAACTGTGAAAACAAAATATATAGACAAATATTCTCTTATTGTGGGCGTAGGTGAGACACCCTGAACTGCGAAAAAAAAAATCTACACAAATGTTCTCTTATCATTGATGTAGGCGAGACATGCTGAACTTCGGAAACAAAATATTGATACAGATATTCTTTGGTTGCGGATGTAAGCAAGATACACTAAACTGCCTAAACAAAACTTTAGGACTCTAGTATCCTTGCATTCCAGCTCTATAGTATTCTGACACTCTTGTGCATGCACATATCGCAGAGGTAGGTGGATTTATACCGCATAAACAAAATTACAGTATTCACATGACAGAATTCTTACCGTGGATGTAGGTAAGCCCAAACTGTGTAAACAAAATTATGTTATTCTCATTATGGAATTCTTGTTATGGAACTAAGCAATGCACACCGAATCACATAAACAAAATTATAACAACTCATAAGATCAAAGATCTGTAAGACCGACAACCCAATATCATTTGGATGTCACCTTGTATCAATCCAGAGCCAAGCCTTTAGGATAACTTGGATTCCCTCTAATAACCCGATGCCATGCCTCGAGGAAAACTTGGATCCCTTGTTGTAATCTAACTCTAAATTGTAAGGCTAACCTAGATTCCTAGTGATGATCCGATGCCAAGCCTCCAATCAAACTTGGGTTCCTTATAGTAATATGGTGCTAAGCCTCCAGGAAAACTTACATTCTTTATGGTGACCAAATTTGAGACATAATAAACCTTTTTTAAGTCTGGATTCTTATTAGGGAAGTAGGAAAGACAAGCTGAACCTCATAAACAAACTTACAACGACTTATAAGACTGAGAAGTTGTAAAGACCGATGATTTGTAAGTTCGAGAAACCACAAAACCATCAACCTAGCCTTATTGCTGGTCACCTTTTGGAAATCTAGCGCCAAGCCTTTGGACTAACTTAGATTCCCCGTCGTGATCCATTGCCATATCATGAGACTAACTTGGATCCCTTGTCGTAGTCTGGTGCCAAGCCCCTTAGGCTAACCCAAATTCTTTACAACAATTTGGTGGTAAGTCTCCTGACAAACTTGGACTCCTAGTCATAATCAAATGCAAATGCCCTTAGGCAAACCTAGATTATTTGAGGTGACCAAACTCTGAGGCAAGAGATAAAAATTTATTTATGTGCCACCGTGCAGTAATATGACGCCAAGCCTTTGGACTAACTTGGATTTCGCATTATGATCTAATGCCACGTCACAAGACTAACATAGATCTCGTGTTATAGTTTGGTGCTAAGCCTTTACGCTAACTTTGACTCCTCATAAAGATTTGGTGCTAAGTCTCTTGATAAACCTAGATCCCTGGTCAAAATCCATAGCCTAGCCCCTAGGCAAACCTAGATTCTTTGTCTTGGCCAAATCTTAAGAAAAATAGTAATAAAAAGAAGAAAAGAAAAAATCATTTATGTGCCACCTTGTAGCAATCCAACGCTAAACCTTCAGGCCAACTTAGAATCCCTACGATGATCCAGCACCATGCCTCGAGGAAAACCTAGATCCCTTGTAGTAATTCGGTTCTAAGCCTTTGAGCTAACTTGGATTTCCTGTGATGATCCGATGTTCAACCTCCAGAAAAACATGGATCCCTTATCATAATTGGGTACTAAACCTCTAGGCAAACCTGGATTCTCTATGGTGGCCAAATTTGAGATAGAGTTAGTAAATACCCAAAGCCTGAATTGCAAGTCTTCATCATGGGCTATGTTTGGATCCCATTATCTTGCACCAAGTTGAAGTCTGGATATACCCACAAGTAGTTAGCCCATATATATCTGGAAGATACCACGCAATGGTAACATATCGGTAACAAGGTATTGAATGTTCAATGTCTCTCTAAAAACCAACACTCAATGCTCTCGAAATGAATAGGATTTGCCTGACCCTAGGGAGCCAAGTCATACTCTAACCTTATGATGAACTTAACTTAGCCTATGGCTCTACCCAGGCGATCTGATGCGAGCAACTTTGCCTTGGATCCATTCCGTGGTTAGAATGGGGGCGTACCCAACCTAAGCATCAGTTCATCCTAATAATTTGGCTCCAAGGATCCCTCATGCTCAAAACCCGCTGAGATGGTCAGGTTAGAGATGGCCACACCTCGATCCCCCATGATGGCATAGAAAAGGGTTGAGTGACAGTATGATTAGCATTGATAATTTCACCCCAGTTACTTATCGCTATCCTAACATCCTAGCTAGCAGTCTCCAATTCGAGGTACACCAGTAGCCTTATTTAATTGCTTTATCATTTTATGTTTTCACTTTCTTAAGCATATATGCATCAAACTATATTGTCTTTCTTGATTTGAGAATTTCAAGCACTAACTCTATGATTGAGAAAATAGATACTGTTGTACCACACAGAATTGGAAGGAAAATCGAAAGATTTTTTGGGTAGAAAAGTTCTCTCTAGAGAGAGGTTCTCTTCGAGTATTAAGTTTCTCTCCGGTAAGAGAAAGCCTCTCTAGATTAACACCCATCCAGGTAAACAAATTCCTTTATGGAGAGAGTTTCTCTCCAAATCTTGTGATCCTTTCCACAGAGAGAGCTTATCTCCAAATTTGGTGATCCTTTCCAAAGCTCATTTCCTGAGAAATAGCTTCTCTCTAAATCTCGTGATCATTTCTAAAGAGAGATTCTCTTTGGATGTTAGAATTCTCTCTAAAGAGGTCTCCTCTATTGGAAAGACGTGAGTGGCTCCAAACTCACATGGATGTAAGACACGTGTCCTCCCGAGATCCAGGGGATGTGTCACATGTGTCCCCCAAACATCCTTGGGAATCGTGCCCTATAAATACCTGGCCACAGGACTTAAAAAAGGACTTCCACATTTGATAAATTCTAGACACTTAGAGCATTATTATTGTTTCTCTTGGGTAATTTTTTGCTTCGAGTATTGACTTAAGCATTGGATGGTCATCGTGAGTGAGCATTCCCCATGAGCCTTCTAACCCTTTTGTTGGTATTAGTAGTGATACAAAAGAGACAATTGAAGCATCACTCCTTCCCAAGAAGATCGCATCCTTTCTAGAAGCTAAGGCTATCCTTCTTGAGAGACTTCCAACTCTCTTCAGAAGGCTCGAACCTCCTACTCGGAAGAGCACATTTCTTCTTGGAAGTCATAGACCTCTTTTCGAAAAGAACCTAAATTCTTCCAAGAAGCATCTCATTCCAAGAAAACTCCATCCAAAGAGACATCATTTTCAGATTTTATTTCTCTCTGGTGACCCATCTCTTTCAGGAGACGTACTCATCTCAGGAAGCATCTTTTTCTCTCTAGGGCACGTTTCTCTCGGGTGACTCATTCCTTTTGGGAGGCACATTTCTCTCAGCTGACTCATTTCTCTTGGGTGACTTGTTCCTTTTGAGAGACTCATTTCTCTTAGGTGACTTATCCCTCTTTGGTCAACTCTTTCTATCAAGAGACTTGATCCTTTAGAGGAGAGTTTCTCTATGTTTCCAACGAGCATTGCCACTCTAAGGGAAATGAGGTAGCTGAAGAATAAGCTTAATTTACTATCTGTAGCATGTTTAGTATATTTTTGTTTACATGCGAACCTATGTAATTCTGGATATGTTTAAGATGTTCAGTTATCACTTGCTAGAGATGATGTCCATGTAATACATTTTGTAAACGTCTTGAACGATTTTATTTATGATAAATAAAGCATTATGGTTGTGAACCATATCAGGTTCGATCTAGCTTTCGCTTTCAAAATTTTAACATCTATCTTAGCTATTCAATTATTGGGTTTGTTAAGTTGAGAAGGTGAAAATTAGGGTTTTTGGGATATTGTGTGATGTATGGCAGTGATTATGATATGAATAATTTTTATATTCCCGAAATCCTAAGTTATAACACGCTTAAGAAATTAGGGGTGTTATAGTTGGTATCAGAGCTTATGTTTATTGGAAGACTTAAGTGACTCTGATATAGTTGATATTAGAGCGGAATATTATTTGGAGACTTATGAGAAGTTTGACTGAGAGACTCAAGAAGATCCGATATTGATGGAACCAGTTAATAGGAACCCCAAGTGAAGGCTTAGAGGAAAGAGACTAACTGTTCATAAGACGAAACCCCTATTTGAGATTTGGGGATTAACGATTGAAGTCTCAAAGGTTATGGATTTAAGTGTGGTGTAGTGAAAGTGCATGTCTAGGAAAGTTCTAGCTAAGGAAAGACTTGGTATTTAAGTGTGTCCATTTGTGACCCACCTCTCTTTCCTGGGAACTTACCTGGTCTACTATTCATGTACATACACTATTGCAGTATACAGTTACTATTCTTAGCGAATAGTGGAAGCCCAATGGAAGTTAGTTCAAGCAAAATGATCTAACCATTGAAGTTAGGATCCAACGATATGATTCGGATGTAAGGTTGACTCGGTAACCATGATTATGGATCTAAGAGATTTAGAGACTGTTGATTTAAGGTCATTAGTCAAAATCATCACAGTGAAAGATAAGATAACTGGTAGTTATTGAGGATGACCGAATCATGAATGATTAATCTGATGTGGCATGGCTTAGCTGATAAGTTAAGGATCAAATGATAAGGATTTTTCGAGGATCATTTAGTGCCACGGAAATAAGATGTATAGATAAGGGATCCAACGGATTGGATCAAGCGAGAGACCGAAGATGGTCAAGGGATGACGTGTGAGTTACGTCAATTAAATGAGGTGATAGTGGTGCACCTGATATGACTTGCAAGGACGGGATAAGGAACCCTAGCAGCGTGACGGTACTGCTGATTCGGTGTTCGCAGTGATAGATCTGGATCTAGGGACCTGCGTGCAGAAGGCTGATGGATGGCTTGCGGTAAGGTGCAGGAGGCCCGTCAACCAAAACATCATAAGCAAACTGCATGGGAGACGATCAGATGCTAAAGATTTGGGACAACCCAGTAAGGTCTGTGCCTTGTAGAGGGGTTTAAAGTCCCAATGGTCTAGGATACGAGATGTGCCGCTAGCTATGATTGATCGAGGCTGGAAGCCTTGGGAATCTAAATGTGATGAATTGAATATGGACTGAGTGTCCTATTTAAAGAATTGTATCTAGGTTTGTGGTCATCTTGGGAATGGGTGACACGACAAACAGTGCAAGGCTCGAGGAGTAGAATACCTCGATATCTAGTACGACAATGCTAAGTGAGATCATGGGATGGTCATGTCTGCAATTGCCTTAAAGAAAGAGTTGGGTGGCGCAAAGGAAAAGCTACCTGACATATGAAATGGACAAGAAAGATGCATGGAATCATCAGCCGTAATGAGGCCTAGAATGAATGTTCTTGCAGAAGGAGTTAGACTCATGGTAGCAACAACGAATGTTAGTTCTCGGAGAACTAGGACGAAACCGTGCAGTTTCACCCAAGGCGTACCCGTGTGGGGGTTGACGCTTAGTGTAAGAGCAAGCCTATTATGCAACCGAGTTGATGGTGACAGCTTGTATGCTGGCTGACGGTAAATGTAGTGCCTAAGAGGAACTAATCTGATAGTAGCAGGTCGATAGTCAGCTGGATCTGAAGAACGAAATATGAGAGTCAGTGGATTCTTGGGAAGTGAAATTTCAAGTAGTAGAGCATGACCAACCTAAAGCCTTAACGATGAGTTATGAGATGGAAATCTCAGTTCAAGGAAGAGTTTATGTGCCAAAAATGCAAGAGTTGCTTGATAGGTCGTAACAACCATAAAGGGAATGATGAGATACCTAGTCAATAGAATTTGTGACTACAGTTTAGTGTACCAAGGGGGCTTGGAGATTTAGAGATTGTGGATTCAGAGTAAACCTAAGAGAAGGTTTGCATGAGGAATACCATAGAGGTTAACATTGTTAGAACTTGATAAATGAGCAGAAAGTTGAACATGGTTAGATGTGCGAAGCCACCATGAATCTTGGGATTTTGGCCAAGAATTTCGAGCAGTCTAACAGGTTCGAGGATTTGAAAAATGCTGAGAGCATGCGATGGAGGCACGCCTTAGAGTTGACTTCCAATAAGCTAAAGGGCGACCCTAGCTTTGTGGTCACTCATGCGAGAACCTTGGCCATGTGATAGGGTGAGGGAGATGCGATCACCTGCCCAAAAGTCTGGTAGGCCCAGAACCTTAGCCATGATAAGGTGAGGGAGGTGCGATGACCTGACCAAAAGTCCTATAGGCAAGGTGGGTAACCCCAGGTTCATTGTTGGAAATGGGTGTGTGTGACCGCTAGCCCTAAATGGGGGTAAGGGAGGTGTGAATGCTGCCCAAAGTCCGGTCGGCCTGAAGTAGTTGAGGGAGGAGATTTCTATAGTGCCTTGGATTTTGGAATTGAGGTAAGGTTGCCTTGAGAAAGCGACTCATGGAATCGGGTCATGTAAGTTTGGTGTCAACTTAGCTGATGAAGTGGCCAAGTGAAGTCTTGGGCCTCGTAAAGGTTTCGAGTTGGAAATTTTGATTGTCTATGATTTGGGACGTGATGATTTGATGTATAAAGTCATTGAGATGATAGTATTTACGTGTAAGGATGACACGCGATAATCAAAAGTCTGGGAACTATCTATGAGATAGGACATGTGGATAGGTTATGCTTTAGGCAACCGCATGGGACCCAAATCATTATTAGCCGAAAGGCAGATCTTTGGAAGATTTATGTAATGGTTTGAGGTGTATAGCTCAAGACCATTGTGAAATTTCATTGGGAGTTGAAATCGAACCTATGGGATGTCTGATGGTGGTTTCAACACCTATGGGAAGGAATATGGAGTCCTTAGAGGTGAGTAACCGGAGGATCCATGAGGTTTGGAGTTAAGTCTTGTACAAGAAGTAATGCCAGAAGTGACGGAGGAAGAGACCAGAGCTTTATGATAGGATCCCTGAGTTGTCTATGAAAAGATTAAAAGTATGTTGAGATTGGCAAGCTTTTGTCAGAGATTCGTGAAGAGAATTTCTAGAATAGTTGTGTCCATGTTAGGACTCGTGAGGAGAGTCAAGTGAGAATGGTCTGTCGGATGCAATGAGAGCTTGCAATAGCTCAAAGGTTTAGGTTACATGATAATGCAACGTGAATGGTGATCGTATTTGGATCACGTCAAGGCATAAGGTGAACTACCCTATGTATGACTTGGAGCTAATAGTTGAGGTATGCGCTCTTAAGGTTATGGAGGCACTACCAGTATGATGAGACGTATGAGGTGCTCACACACCACAAAAAGTCTGAGGTATGTGTTCTCACAGAAAGAGCTGAATATGAGGCAGCGACTGTGGATGGAGTTCTTGAGGACTATGACTGCACCTTTTATTTCACAGAGGCGTGCTAATGTGGTGGTCGGGTTGATGGCCCAGGGGTGGTCGCTGATTGAGGCTTTTAGCCTGATGTCAGTGAGTGTAGTGCCGAAGGGTTCGTCCGTCTTGATAGCTAGCCTGACAGTTTGGCTGGATCTAGAGACCGAGATACTAGAGACTAGTGGGGGTGATCGGTATATACATCTATGGATATATAAGTGTGGCCAGCCCAAGGGTTATGATTTTTGAGATGCGAGATGGCATTCTCAAGTTTCGGGGTAGGATGTGCGTGCCTAAAGTTTGGGAGGAGCACCTGCCGTTGGTTGAGTTCGTGTTACCACGGCAGCATCGGGATGGCTTCTTATGTGGTTTATGGTGGAATAGCACTGTTGATTGCCTGATGTACCAAAACTATCGACTGTTGGACCCTCAATCAAGCAGTCCCTGTGGTTGAACCGAGTGGGTGGGGCAGTCCATACCTAGGCTAGGTATGTCAGGACCGCTGGAGGTGAGGAAGCCACTGCCAGCAGGTGCGCTAGATTCCTTTGGGGAGGAGCGATCCCACGTCGGGCCGACGAAGGGAATGTTAGATATATGGGTGTTAGTTGTCAACTGTTGAGGTATGGTTATTGGCCGTTCTTATTTGCTCACCACCAGAAAAGTTATATTGGAAATATTAAAATTTTGTGGACTATGAGATATGTCCAAGTTGTGAAATGGCTTATTTTGATCGTTGAAGATTGCGTGTATGAGCCAATTTTGAGGACGAAATTCTTTTAAGGGGGGTAGATTGTAATACCCCATATTTTCGTAAGATTTCCACGTATTTTAAGTGAGTTTAAAATATCGAAAAATATGTTTGAAATAGCAACAAGTGACCGAATCAGTCGCAGGGAGTGCCCTGGAGCTTAGATACCTAAGGACAAAGGTATCTTTTTGACGAGCGTCTCAAGGCGATATTTATGGCGCTAAAAGAAATAAAATAAGAGACGATTTTCGGTTAAGCTAAGTTATAGCCTGAAAAGACCGAATGATGGTAAGGGCTTCCCGAATATCGTACATATTTAGTAATTTTGAGTTATTAATTTTGAGATTTTAAGTATCTCGATAAATTTGATGTTTGAGGGTGTAATTGTAATTAGAGAATTATCCAAACGAAATAAGGATAAAATTAAGAGCTTATGTGGTAAAATATTAAAGTTGAGGACTTAAAATAAGGGCGAAAATGTCATTTGAAAGAAGTTAGGGAATTAGCTTGGATTTCAAAAGTTAAATCCATTCTAGTTTTGGATTTCAAAAGCCATTCAAATATATCTTTGAGTTTTTGGAGTCCATGGCTTAGATTGTGACAAGTGGCATAATGTGATTGGTTGAAGATATCTATAAAAAGGCACCATGGGTTGTTCTCAAATCATTTCAAGCAAGTTTAAGAGTTGAGGCACTCTAAGAGGAGGAGCTCGCTCTAGAGAGAGAGAAGGAAGTTCAGCAAGAAGGCAGGAAGAAATCGAATGAGAAACCAGGGAAGACTGAGCCTCGTTAGAGTTACGAGCCTTCGCCGGAGTTTGCCAAAATCAGTCAGCAAAAAAGTGAGGTAAATCTGATTTTTTTTTTTTTATATAATCCTGTAGAGGGGGAAGAGAGGGTCGCGTAGGTTCAAACAAGGGTCGAATCGGAGTTAAAACGAGGGAGATATGGCCGAAATACGAAACGACGTAATGCTGTCCGAAATCTGGTAGCAGTGCATGAGATACACGGGCCGAAAGTGGCTATGCGTGAAGGTGCGTGAGCCACCTTCCTAGGGCGCGTGAGGGCTCATGAGAGGTCCATTTTTCTTAAAATTTTCCAGTCATGCTCCTACTTTAATATCCTTCCATCCTATGTAAAAATATTTGAGGTTAAGTTTATCAAAACGCGTGTTTTCTGCAGAAACCTAGGCCGTTTGCTGTGAAATTATACTATCCAAGAGATAAACCAACAAGATGAGACTCCTATACTCCAAATTCTATTTTTTATTCTCTTATGAGAGACTTCTATTGCATGAGACATATTTTGTAAAGTTCTTGTACGTAAACTCTTGTTATTCTCTTACGTGAAATTATGTTGCATATATGAACTTTATTTTTTTTAAAAAATATATGCTGTTGGCTCTTAACTGTTGCATTTATAAAATTGATGTGTTCATACTGTTGTACCTATTTATTGTTGGCTGAGGGAAAAAGTCGGATATCCCCCGAGAGGCGCTATGCGTGCGCCATCGAGAAAGCTCTCGTGGGGAAGATCGTGAGTCTAAGGAACAACGGATGTGGTGCTTGCATGAGTTCTATGAGGTCGGGCCGAAGTGACATGGTTAAGGACCTCCTGAGAGGTGCTATGCGTGCGCCATTGAGAAAGCTCTCGTTAGAGGAGGCTAACGTATTCACGAGGTACTTCGTAGTAGTTTCGTTATCTTCTCATATATTTTATACCTGATCATGCATCAATATAAACTGTTTTTGGAGTTTCTCACTAGAAGATTCATCTTCTAATTGTACTATATCCTTGGAATATTCAAACATTCCAGGTTCGACGAACGGCTCTAAGGGAAAGGAGGTAGCTGAAGAATAAGCTTAATTTACTACCTGTAGCATGTTTAGCATATTTTTGTTTACGTGCGAACCTATGTAATTCTGGATATGTTTAAGATGTTCAATTATCACTTGCTAGAGATGATGTCCATGTAATTCATTTTGTACACGTCTTGAACGATTTTATTTATGATAAATAAAGCATTATGATTGTGAACCATATCAGGTTCGATCTAGCTTCTGCTTTCAAAATTTTAACACCTATTTAAGCTATTCAATTATTGGGTTTGTTAAGTGGAGAAGGTGAAAATTAGGGTTTTGGGGATATTGTGTGATGTATGGCAATGATTGTGATATAAATAATTTTTATATTCCCGAAATCCTAAGTTATAACACGCTCAAGAAATTTAGGGTGTTACACCAATGGCTACTTTAGGCCACCTTGACCCCTCAAAGGTAGCACCACCCACGGTTTTGTTGACAAGTTATGAAAAACTCAGATAAAACTATAAGGAATTAAAGCGAATGAATGATGAGCTTAGAAGGAGCAATAAGGAGAATGTGAGGAAAATGCAAGGAATAACCTCCTTGCTATAAGAGATCATACCCGACATTCAATTACCTCATATGGGACCCTCAGTTATGGAGGGAGGGAGGCAACTCTCTTATGTCGGTCGCCAAAGTGTAAGTTAGTAGGGGACAAAAATAGAAACATCTCGGCTGAGCAATCGGGTCCCAGGCCAGGGAAACTCGTAAGCTGAACATGGCCAATGGTTAGGGAAGTTGCACATGTATGAACAAACTATTGAAAGCACCCCATCCAGGTCCCTCTACATACCTTCTCCTTTGAAAAAATGTGCAACGCATAAGTCACTCAAAGCTATAGACTGAAAGTAAAGTAAGATCGCTACGAGGCAAGCAGCGTAGTTCAAAAATTTTGAACCTTACCCCGATCCCGGCGATTGGATCAACGTCGAAATCAAATCATTCACATACAAATTAAAATAAATCTAACCTTTAGATTATTGACTCGTTCGTGGATTCGAGCCGTCCAAGCGTCCGGCCTCTAACTCGTGATACGCGGCATGTGTCCGTTGGCAAGGAGAGCGGAATAGGAGTGCTAGCTCCTTCTCCTTTTCATGGCTTGTGTATGGACGAAAAGAACACCCACATTTCAAATTGATGCCAAAAAGAAATGGGGAAGAGTGAATGACAATACGTTTTTCAACTCTTGAAAAATGACACCAAAACTCACTACCATTTTAGGCAACCTATAAAGGGATATTTATATAGAAATATCCTAGGGTTTCTAAAACCCTAACGGATTGGGCTAGCCCATTAATTCTAATTTAATTAGAATCTTAAGTGGGCTTATTCTAGTCCAACTAGAAATATAATTAAATGGCCCAAATCCTGTTATAGGTTTAAATAAAATATTTTGACCCAAATCTAATTCAAGCCCAAATATAATATTTAATATTTAGCCCAAATCTAATTTGGTCCAAATATAATATTTAATATTTAACCCAAATCCAATTTAGTCCAAATATAATATTTAATTTAATATTTGGCCCAAATCCAATTTAGTCCAAATATTAACTTAAACCCAAATATATTTTATTTTCTATTTGCCACTCCAACAAATAGAAAATTATTAAATTAGAAACTCCTTCCTAATTTAATCAATTGTCATTTTAGGAAACTCTTTCCATTACAATGACTCCTCGTCATATCGACGTCATCACATCTATTTGTTCTTTTTCCGTGAGAACCTACGACGGCACAACTTCTTGCCGAAGTGTCCCACTTAACCATACGTCCACTCTCCTGGTTTAAGCCAGGGACCGTGCCTATTGCGTATGACTCATTAGGCTTCCGAATATGTTGGCAATGTGTCGATACAAACACATAAGACAAGATTGGCCTCTAACAAGGCATCATGCCTATCCAATTATTCAGAAGGCTTCATAATCCGCAAATAACCTTTCACGAGCATGGTTACTGTGTAATATGATCCTCTCATCAATGTATCCTATGTGATCTCAAGTTGGCAATGTGTTTCTTGATTATGATCACATAAGTTTTTCTTCGGTCATCTGGATATCTTCACTTAATAGAAAGTGAATCAATAACTTCTTATTGATCTCTTTCACCATGGCCATGGATTTAAAGTGAATATCCACCGAATGCGCCTTAGATACATCATCCTCTATCAAGGGATAGACGAGTCTCATCTTGGCTATGCACCCATCTCCATAAGACTCACGATATATCCAACGATCGCCCACGTGTAGCCTTTGTCTAGGCCCATTGAAACGATGTCAAAGCATACCGGTCTTCTTATGAGATGATTGTGACAACCTCAGGTCCAACGATTAGTTACACCCATCTCGTATGAGAATTCCATCAACATATAACCAAAATGGATTCTCATGGCGAGTCATGTCCAGTGACACGTTCTCCAACATTGGTCACCTATGTACTTGTCTAGACATCCCCATGCCTATGGGTGTGAGACCCCCATTGCTATCACATAGCAAAAACATAGCACATACAAGTCTTACCACAATTGTCAATGTCCATTCTTGACATTGCTACGACTTGGGATGTTTAATGATGTCTAGAAACTGTGATGTATCATCTCACATCTTTATAGATTAATCACACTATATATCATATAGACTTCTATCTAGTTTCATTGTTATTACAATAATAACAAGAAACTAATAGAATGACTTCTTGTGAATTTAAACATCTTCTTATTCAAATAATAATATGATTACAATTGTCAGTGTACAACATACCCAATTTGATTGGGTCTAGAGCACCTACACTAACACAGACGTGAAGTGACTTATTGAGGAAGTGCTTGAACAAAAGCATGTAATGATTACCCCTAAGGAACCCCCCTCGAAGGGATTTCCTCCATCTGATGAACTCTTGTAACAGCTAGTGCATCCAAGGTTTAAACTCAGTAGTTGCTAGTATTATTTAAAAGATAAGATCTAGAGCAACACGTGCAACTTTTTGTGGCAGTGGATGTACTACATGGGTGGACTGAGGTCACTAGGTGTCAAGCCTTCCTCTTCTCCCTAGCAGGTCAGGTTCACCAGTGGTTCACTAAACTGTCTGCTAGCCATATTGCATCATTTGAGCTGTTGAAGAAAGAATTTTTAAAGGCCTTTGTTGCCCACATCCCTAAAAAGAAAATTTTCATGTATCTGATGAGCCTTCAACAATAGCCAAATGAGTCATTGAGCACAGCCCAAGAAGTAAAAGACTTACCGGTTAGCCTGGACACATCTGCCTTACTCCATGGGACCACTTTCGCTCCCTAAAGGGAATCCTTAGCCTTTGACTAACCAACCTCAATAACGAAGATGTTTTCTTGAGAAGATCAATTTGTGGTACAAATGGAGATCTTGGGATCACATGAAGCTAAGAAAAGAGAAAGACAGAATGATGTTGGGCCTAGTAAAATTGAAAAGATAGCTGGAAGAGCCCCTGAGAGCATAATTCTAGAATTTTACCCCTCTTAATGGGCCAAGGGCTTCCATCCTCTCATCCATAGCCCACATCGGTTCAGTCAGCTTCCCTCCAAGCTCGAGCCAACCCCTTAGGGAAGAATGTTGATGCTTTTTGCAAGTTCCACAAGTGCTCGGGGCATACTACCGAGTAGTGTTAGGAGCTACATAACCAAACTGAGCAATTGATTAGGCAAGGGAAGTTGGATAGGTTTTTTCTCAATAAGCCCAAGCCATAGCTTAACAAGAGACAAGAGCAGGAGCAAGAGAATCAAAGGCTACCTCTCCATCCTCAGTAAGATAACTAGAGGAGAAGGGATAATCTGCAACCCAGGTGGAGGAAGAAAGAAAGACATCAGAGCCGGAATGAGATAGCCCTAGCTCTTGAGGGAAATGATAATGAGCCCCTAATTGAAAGGATACATGTTATTTCTTGAGGAGAAAAATTGGCAAGGAATTCCTCCGCCACGCGTAAAGCCAATGCCCACTAGGCATTACGAGTGGACGAAGACGAGGACCCTGTCATATTCACCTTGTAAGATCAGGGAGACATTATGTTCAAAGACTTCTCTAAAATCACTAAGCCTCTTTTTAATTTATTGATGGAGGATAAACCTTTTAAAATTACTAATGAGTACTTATGTGCTATTGACAAGTTGAAGAAGATGTTAATTTCAGCTCCCATTATAATGTCCCCTGATTGGAGTCTCCCCTTCAAACTAATGTGTGATGCAAGTGACTATGCAGTAGGAGCAGTGTTGGGATAACAAAAATATAAAAAGCTACACGTTATTTATTATGCCAATCACACATTAAATGATGCGTAGCTAAATTATGCTACCACAAAAAAAGAAATTGTAGTTATTGTTTTTAATTTTGATAAATTTCTATCATATCTTATTGGGTCAAAACCAATAGTATATATAAACCATTCAGCTATTAAATATCTTCTTATAAAAAGGGAAGCAAAATTGAGACTCATTCATTGGATTCTTTTGTTATAGGAATTTGATTTAGAAATAAGAGACTAGAAAGGAATTGAAAATCTGGTAATAGACCATATATCAATGAATATTTCCCCGATGAGCAATTATTAGCAATCTGCATTTCCAATACTCCCTAGTATGCTGACTTTGTGAATTATTTGGCATGCAATATTGTTCCTTTCCATTTATCTTATCAACAAAGGAATAAATTATTTTCTAATATTAAATATTACTTTGGGGAGAATCCATATTTGTATAATTATTATTCAGATCAATTTATTAGGAGATGTATACCTAAAAATGAGATTGAAAGTGTTTTAAATCATTGTCACTCTTGGGAATGTGGTGGACATTTAGGTCCTTTAAAAATAGCTACTAAGGTATTTCAATATGGATTTTATTGGCCTTCATTACTTAGAGATGCATAAAACTTTGTTAATGCATGCGATCGGTGCCAAAGAACTGGTAATATTTCTCGTAAAAATGAAATGCCATTAAATAATATTTTAGAAGTAAAGTTGTTTGATGTATGGGGAATAAATTTTATGGGACCATTTCCACCATCTTTTTCAAATCAATATATTCTTGTGGCTGTGGACTATGTATCTAAATGAGTTAAGGTAGTGGCACTTCCATCCAACGATGCTGAAAGTGTACTCAATTTTTTGTGAAATAACATTTTTACTCGCTTTAGCTGTAACGACCTATTAGTGAGTCCAAGTGATATATTTTGGATGGAACATTTATTTTGTTAGAGAAATAAATTTTGAAGAATTACTCATGGTAGTCTAGGTGATTGGCAAGGAAGTGGAGAAGGTCCAAGGGTTGACTTAAATGGAAGTAGGACCTGCAATGGCTTATAGTATGTGTAGAAATGTTGTATGGTGTTGGTGGTGATTAATTAAAGCTTAAGCTATCCTTTAAACATAGGGAAATTTCATTTAAGTGTTAAGGGAATTTAAGTAATTTGGTGGAATTGTGTATATAAATATAAATGAGAGGCTTCATTGTTCATGAGAGAAGGAACTAGAAGGCTAAGGAGAAAAGGGAGAAGGGGGTGGCCATCGGGAGAGACCAAGGAGGTAAGGGCTTGTTCTCCTTCTTCATTGATTGATGGTGTGTAAAAGAGGGTTGTGAAGCTAACGATTTCTTCTTCTTCTTCTTCTTCTTCTTCTTCTTTCTCCCTTCTTGCTAGTTTTCTTGTTGAAAGTAGGAAGTAAAGGGTTTTTGGAAGTGCATCATCTCAAGAAAGATCATCAAGAAGAGTTTTAATGCAAGTTATTTTCCTCTTTAGCTTCACTTGCAAGCTCCTTACTTTTCTCCTTCAATCGAACAATTCATCTCTTCCATTTTGGGTTGTTGTTTTGTGAAACTCGGTGTTTGTTTTTAGTAGAGAGGTTTCAATCTAGTTTGCTGTAATTCCTATAGTTTTTCTTCGTTTTTAGTTAAATTGAGCCTATGGTCTACATGAGGTTTTGTTTCACCTCATCTTTTCAAAGGAATGATGCTTAAAATTGATTAGAGTTAGGAGCAATGCAAGAACTTGGTGTATTTTGCATGGTTTCATGTTCGTTCATGTTTTATGTCAAACTTCGGTCAATTGAAGGTGCCACTTTGGTCAAACTAAGTCGTCCAGCAATCTTTGATGCAGCTTCAGTTGAAGGATCAATTGACCTAAGGTCAGGGGTTAGCATTCTGCCCAACTTTGGTAGACCTAAGTCAAATTTTGATCGACCTAAGCTTTGAAACCCGCATTTTGCCCAACTTTAGTCGACCTATGTTAACTTCGGTCGACCTAAGATGCACGGACAGGTTGAGCATGCTTTATTCTTTGGGGAATAAATTTTTGTGTATATATTTGATTTGAGATCCATTTTTTGCGTTGTAAACTAGACTCGATAAGCTTCGATTTGATATAGAATTCGAATTATTTGGCTATGTTTTGAGTGATTTTATCTTAGTTCCAAAATATGTCTAGATGAGTTGGGATTCATGAGAGGCTTATGTTTGAAAGACTGAGTTTGAGGTAATTGCTTGATGCTCCCCAGGTATGTTTAGATGCTCTCGAGGGATTATTTGGCATTCTTGTGTATGGTGGTACATGATTTGGGGTTTCACTAGTCTGGTAATTGGGTGAAATATTACAAGCTTGTTTACATATGTTAGTTTGGGGTATGCTATATGGGTGAGCCAAGGCATTGAGTGGAGCCAATTGGACTCTAGGGTTGTATGTGTATGGGAGCATACCCTAGGTGTTGAGCTATCTGACCTCATGCCATGAGATATTACTATGACCTTGGGTGGGAGCGATTATCCTCAAGTGTTGTATGTCGATTGAGTGCTGCCTTAGGAGTGAGCTATCGGGCCCCAAGAGTCACTCGTGATGGTGAATGCAAGGCACGAAGTGTCTCAGTGTTGTACATGTTTATGTTTGTTCATGGGTTTACTCTTGTATACGTGGCATGGGCATGACTTGTTGGCTTTATTCCACCTTGGGTGGAGCTGCCTGGCCTTAGGAGTTAACCTGGAGTTAAGTTGCCTAGCCCCAAGTGTTAGTAGATATGTATATAGACCTTGGGTGGAATTGACTGGCCTCGGGCATCACCTTGGGAGTGAAGCTGTTTGGCCCTGAGTGTTTGATATTATCTGGGTATACAATGTCAGGATATGGAATTGTGCATGTATCATCCCTTGTTCTTGGATTTGCATGCATTGTATGGTTGGGCTAGTGTTTCACCTTCTGGTAAGTGTACCTTGTATGGGGCAATATGGCTTACTCATGTTGAATTATATTTCTTTTGTGGGTTATTCTTGTTGATCATGCTTTTTATATCTTGTTGTTATACTTGTTGGGCCTTGTGGCTCATTTTCTTGCTTGCATCATTCCAAGTAAAGGCAAAGGTAGGGTAAAGAACGAGCCTAGTAGGGACAAATTTTTTGGGGATTATACGTGTATAGAGCTCACCTAAAGACCAGGTCTTGGGAATTTTCTATTGTGTGTTTAGTTCAAGTTGGACTCTTGTATTTGGGGACCTGTATATATATTTTGTGATCATGGCTTGATATGTTGTAATTAGTGGGAGCTTAACTCTTATATATCTTTTGTCTTGAATGATTGTATATGTTGGCAATGGAAATGGAGAATTATGTGGTTTGTTGAGTTGTTTGTCTCTATATGTGATCTTGTGACTCGAGGTTGGTTTGTCCTTGTTCAGGATGCCTCTGCACCATTACTTATGATGACCTTCTCACGGATTCTCTATGCTAGCGGGGGCTTTAGGAGGTAGGCGTTACATTAGCATCCCAAACGCACTCATTAGTGATGGAGGTAAGCATTTTTGTAACCATTATCTTGATTCTCTACTGACAAAATATGATGTCACTCATCGTGTAGGAACTCCTTATCATCGTCAAACAAGTGGCCAAGTGAAAATTTTCAATAGAGAAATAAAGAGAATATTGGAAACAACAGTGAATTCTTCAATGCGAGATTGGTCCAAAAAGCTAGATGATGCATTATGGGCATATAGGACAATACTGAAGACACCAATTGGAATGTCCCATATCGTTTAGTCTATGATAAGACTTGTCATTTACCAATGGAATTGGAGCATAAATCTTATTAGGCAACAAAGTTGCTAAATTTTGATAAGAAAGCTATGAGTGAAAAAGATTGTTGCAATTGAATGAAATGGATGAATACCGCCTTCATGCATAAGAAAATACTCGTATTTACAAAGAAAAAAACAAAAAATGGCATGATAAAAATATTGTGAGACGAGAATTTCAAGAAGGGCAACAAGTACTTCTTTACAATTCTCAACTTTGGTTGTTTTTGGGAAAGCTTCACTCTCGATGGTCTTACCCATTTACCATTACCAAGATTTTTCCATATGGTGTAGTAGAGCTGCAAAGTGAAGATAAAACTTTTAAGGTTAATGGTCAAAGGTTAAAGCCTTATTTGAATGGAGGTTTTGATCAACAAAGACTTCCAATTAAACTTGATTAGTGCAACATGTTGCCAAGTCTAGCTAAAGACTATAAACAAGTGCTTTTTGGGAGGTAACCCAAATCCGAAGGCCCACCGAGCGACCCCATCATCGGGTCCCTCGAGATATATCACATCACCCGTCTGCCTCCAAATTGGGGAAGGATTGATGCCAAATTGTTGTTTCCAAAAATACAATAATAGAAACTTCTTTAGAATAAGGGAAACTGTTGTCTGAAGCCGAGTAAAATGTCGATATCCTAAAGTACAACCGCCAAAAGTGGTCTCTCAGATAAAAGGTTTCCCGAGAGAAGTGAGCTGTGGAAAGGGTAGGTCGAAGAAAGGGCGTCTCTTGGAGAGAGGTGGACTCCTCGAAGAGGAAGTGTCTCTTGGAAAGGGAAGACTAGTCAGGAACTGGATTTGGTAGAAGGCTCTCGGATGGGGTTTGATACACCTCTCAGAGAGGAATTGATTGGCTTCTGGAAATAGAAGGGTCTCTTTTGGGAAAGTGTTTCAAGTGACCTCGGAGAGAACTAGAATTCTCTTGAAGGAACAAATACGACCTTGGCTTAGTTTCCGAAAGAACTACAACACACGATAAAGATTAAGAGGCTTGTGGGAAGGATCTCCCGCGAAGACCATCCAATGGTCAAGTCAGTATGTAGAAAAAGGAAAAGTCATAGAAAGAAATGTAAAGGGCTTTGGAAAGGAAAATTTGAGAGGATTAAGATTGGTTACCAGATGTTCAAATCCCCTCAATCGTGTTGTGTCTTACCTTTTATAGAAGTCCAAATCTCAATGATTGATTGGGACATGTGTACAACTCCTTGCTAGTCTCTTGGAGAGGCTTATTCGAGAGAGACTCCTTTCGGAGAGAGTCCCCCAAACCTCCGCAGCCTTCTTCTCGAGAGCTTTCTCCAAAAGAACTCTCTTGGAGAGAGAAGGCGCGTCAGTCCAAAATTTGAACTTTTTACATTTATTTTCTATGTTATTATTTATTTTATTTTTTTAAATTAATTAATTCATCACTTAATTAATTATTTAAATAATATTTGAGTTAATGTAATTTTGATAACTATTACTCGATCTTCATAATAACGATACTCTTACTCACTACTTTATTACCTGTACGATTCATACACTTGTAGAAAATCACTATCGGGTAGTAAGCTGGAGAAGTATTGCCAACTACTCTTGCCAGAATAGCTACTGGAGTTTCACCGAAAAATTCCTGCCACTATTACCACCGACAACTTTTGTCAATATAGTAGCTGTAGTTACTGGAGACCCAACTATATCATCATTGGCTGCCTGCAACAACGCCCCTCAAGCCACTGGAAACTTTTATGCCATACTACAGAAAAAATAGTTTTTTAGCGATAGAATTTAGTGATGGAATTATTTCGTCGCTATTTAGCGACGAAAATGCCATCACTAATATTTTTAAATATTTTTTTAATTTAGCGACGGAATTAGTGATAGAAATCTCGTTACTAAAAAATTAAAAAAATTAAAATTTAGTGACTGGGTCACACTTGCCGCTAAAAATAAAAAAATTTAAATAAAAAATTAAAATTTAGTGACGGGGTCACACCAGTCTCTAAAATATAAAAAAAAATTAAAATTTAGTGATGGGGTCATACCACCGTCAATAAAAAATAAGAAAAATAAAAAAATAATGTAAAATTTAGTGATGGGATCACACCATCACTAAAAAAAAATTAAATTAAATAAAAAATTAAAATTTAGCGACAGGGTCACACCCGTTGCAAAAAAAATAAAAACAAATAAATTAAATTAAATTTATTTAGGGGCAGAAAATTTCATCGCTAAAGAGTTAAAAAATTTAAATGAAATTAAAATTATTTAGCGACAGAATATTTCGTCTCTAAATAATTAAAAAAATTAAATTAGTTAAGAAATTTTAAATTTTAAATTATTTAAACAAATATAAATATAAGTTTTATGATACTCTAAAATAGCTAAAAATTACATTTAAAAATATCATAATAATTCTTACTAACATTAATATTTAGTAAAAATTAAACTAATAATTTTTTAAACATATTACAAATTAAAATCAAAATAAGAACATAATTTTCACTACTAATATAATAATTTATAAACTTTTAGTTGAATTAATAAAAAATAAGATTAAAATTAAAATTAATATTCATTTTCTTCTACTAACATTAATATTAAAATTAATATCATTTGTTGTTACACGGTTACAACAATAAATTTGACAAAAGGGAAAACTGTTGATGGATGACCCTCTTATGGACGATCTAAGCGATGAGTGACACTCGTGTGGCGTGTCTGAGTGATGGATGAGTCTTCCAAGGGTAGGAGCAGCGATTGATGAGTCCCTTGGCTAGGTTAAGAGCGATGGGTGACCTGCTGGAGAGAGAATCGGTTAGGGGCGTGGGCTAAAGTCCCCACGCGGACCCTCCGATGCTTAAGTCAGACCCTTGTAGAAGTAAAGTGTTTGAAAGCAAGAATGTAAGTGTGAGAGAGAGAGATTGCATACCGAATGAGGGAAAGAGACCTCCTATTTATAGCGATGGGAGGGGCATCCATGTGTCACGTGTCCCGAGCTTTACGGTAAGAATCTCGAAGAGGCTTTGACCGAGTCTCGAGGGGGTAGTCTTAGGGCAATTCTCTCGGAGGTGTTGGCGTAAAA
Source organism: Diospyros lotus (assembly GCF_014633365.1). Classification (NCBI taxonomy): domain Eukaryota; kingdom Viridiplantae; phylum Streptophyta; class Magnoliopsida; order Ericales; family Ebenaceae; genus Diospyros; species Diospyros lotus. The sequence goes on from NC_068344.1 coordinate 15,819,011, forward strand.
ACATGGGGCACACGAAGGTGGGCGTGGCACCCCGGGTAACCCTCACTCAAGGGTGTGTGCGGGCGCAGGCAAGGAGAGCACGAGGGACTATGTGCGTAGGTTCATGGGGCCGGGTGTAAGGAGGCTGCGCGCGGGTAGTTGTGCGCGGTCAGCCACACGCGCTAAGGCACGGCTTCCCCCGAGTGCAGTCACCCGGGGGTATTTTACTCCCGGGTGACCCTCACTCAGGGGCTAGGCCAGGGGCGCAGCCCCCACCAGGTAGTCGCGTTCTACCTGGCTATGCACATGGGGGGTAGCGTGACTAGCGTGAGCCCGCTGAGTGTCCCTCCGGGGCGCGCCTTCCTGCCACCCCCGAGTGACCCTTACTCGGGGGTGGCGGCCCCCCGGGTGACCTTCCTTGGTCACCCGTGGGGATCTTGCCACGTGGCGCTTCTTCGGGTTGCCACGTGGCACTTCCATCATTCTCCAAATTTGGACTTTTTTTCATGCATAACAATTGCTCCCTACTCTTTCTGTCGGGAGTCCCAGAAGGAAGAGTATTTTACGAATGTTACAGCTCTATTTTTAGGAGGGCAATTTCATTTTGAGAGGATTTTTCTGTGTCTATCTCTTCCATCTTCATCTTTCTCGTAGTTATCTTTTCCACAATGTCCCCAGGGAGCACTATAAAAGGAAGGCTTGGCCTTTCATTTTGCCATTACTCAACCACTTTTCCTTAAGAATTCTCTCAGCATTCCAGATTTTTACACAGTATACTTCCTCATCCATGGTTTTGTATCTCTCGAGAGAGACCCTCATCCATAGGGACGTTTAGACACTTTCTCCCCGGAGTGACCCTCATCCATGGGTCCAATTGTTGGTCATTACCCCCTGTGACCCTTATCCATGGGTCCAATTGTTGGTCGTTACCCCCTATGACCCTCATCCATGGGTCTCTTGGTCAGCCTTATTGTTGCGTAACCCTCATCCATGGGTCCTGTCCTCACCGTTGTGTGACCCTCATCCATGGGTCTTGCCATTAGCTTTACCTTTGCGTGAGCCCCTCCATGGGTTTCATCCCTACCTTTGTGTGACCCTCATCTATAGGAGTCCTAGTCTGCCTAAAGCATACGTGCTTGTCTCTTTTCTCTAGGACTTAAGCGTTCAACATGGGCCGCTTTAAGAATGCCTTATCGCCTCCACCTCCTGCTCCCAATGTATATATATCTCTGGGACAACGATCCTCGGTGAAGGAGAGAGAATTAGTCGGGATTCAGTCTTTTTTCCAAATTCCTATCGACCACCATATTAAGCTCCCTACACTTGAAGAGACAAGTACCGCCATGGTAGGAGGACATGGCTTTGGGGTATACTTGGTATGGAGTGGCTTGATTATCATTGTATTGTCCCAGCGCAACTTTATCCTAACGGTTGGGCTTAGTTAGTTGGTTTCACTATTCTTTGTCATATGATTCAAGTACCTCATTCCGTCGAGTTGTTTGGTTGCTTCTATAGGTTGAGAAGGGTCAAATGGAGGGTTGTCTTCTTCACACTTCAAAGGATTGTAGGTCTACCCCCATTTTCAAAAACTTCAAAATAAGGTGGACTTCGAGTCCCAACGAATCATGATCGAGCCTCCTTCCAGCTGGAAAGCATCGCTTCGTTGGTGCTAGGATAACGAGAGGGACTTTTGGTCGGAGAAGCTTGATGACATCGGGATTTCCTGGGCTGTCTATCGTCGAGTAATTGAGAGATTATGTGCCCTTGGCACCTGTAATCTACCCGACCTACTTACCTCAGAAAACATTGCAGCTGTAGGGTGGGGCATTCGGCTCGAGGACATGCCCGGGACCTCTACTCTCGCTTTTGTGCTACCATCGGCTATACCCGAGAACACCTTACAAGTTAAGGAGGAAGAGGGCAGTGAGGAAGAGGACAAAGGCCCCAAGGAAGAGGAAGAGGAAGGGCGAAATTCTCTAGGGAGTATGGTCTTTCTTGGTTGTTCTTCCTCTGAGGGTAGACCCCCAGAATCGCAGAGATTGCCTTTTAACTACCAGTATCAGTGGTTAACTTTTACTTTCATCTATTTTTTTGCAGACATGAATCTATTCGAGGAACAAACGCTCAAATGACATGGTAGGAATTCATGCCAGCCTAGTGAGCAAGACCCACAGCCTCCTCCTCAAGCACCTTATGTCTCATTATAGGGGCCTCTGTTCGACACGCCAAATCCTAGCCTTCTTCCCCCACCAGCTCCCAGCTTGTCTTGAAGGCGCCTAGAAATGAAAAGGTCTGAAGCGGGCACTTTATCTAGTCTTCCTTGCCCCGAATCCTTGGTTCCACGTCAGATGTATCCATGTTAGACCCCCTACCCTCGAAGGTGCTCCCGGGGATCCAAATCCTACTGATACATTTGACTCGCGAAGAATGGGGGTTGGCAGCTCTCGTTCCTCTTTTGGCGGTGAGCTCGATTGAATCAGGGAAGAAAGTTGCAAACCTTTTGTTCCTTTTCACAGGGACCGGCGAAAGTTGAAAGCTGAGCTCCTAGATTTTCAGCCAATTCTTCCTCCCATCGTTGAGCCCAGATGAAATCCCGTGCCAATCCTCAACAGCACTTGGGTGAGGGGGGACCACTTCCATGTGCAACCTGGGCTAATTGACACAGATTCTGTAAAAGACCCAAGGGTTGGTGCCAAGATGATATATGCTACCATGCTCCCTTAGGATGAGCAGGAGTTCTTTGGAATTTGGCCTAGCGTTGCCAACACTCCTGAGCAAAAGATTATTGAGATAAGTTATCCCTTATTGTGCTTGTATGTCGTATTTGTCATCTGACTTGATTGTTGGTCTTTTAATGCACTGTTTGCACCTAGAGGGTCCAAGGGTTGGTGATATCCAACGCTATTAGGAGAGCTTATCATCACCGAGCAGAGCAAGAGAAGGCAGAGGCAAGAGAGAATATGATAAAGTGGAGGGATCATGAGTGTTCCTACCAAGCATACATTAGAAAGATGAATCATGAAGCAGAAGACATGCGCTCTAAGCTGGTGCAAGCTCACAATGAGTCTTCGAGCATAAAGGGGGATATAGAGAAGCTCTGAAAGAATAAGGAATCACTAACGAGAGAGCTCGTATGGGTCCGAGAAGCTCAAAAGAATCTCCTGCAAGAACATTCCTTGAGGATAGATGACCTCGCTCGCCAAAAGAAACAATATAGGTTGCTCGAGGACCAAAGAAGTGAGGAGATTTTGGTAGTGCAGGAAGAGGCTGTGAAGGACTATCGCCTCTCGAAGGACTGCCAAGAGAGGAAGATCCACTATGGGGGTTGCTTTACTAAGTACGGATTCTACCTTGCGCGCTCACGCCTGGAATCCAAGCACTCAGGAGAACAGTTTCGTGAGTTAGTCTACACGGATGAGGTGGAGGAGTCTGAGGTTCCCGATTGGCGAAGATATAATGATCCCGATTCCACGAGTCTCAGGACTTACTTGAATGCCAACTTAGCTGATAATAGAAAACTTGTCAGGTCCATGGGAGCGGTATGCCTTTGCCTTAGAGGAAGTGGAGATGACTGACGTCCACCCCGTAGTTACATCTATTCCATCTTCGGGCCAGGAAGAAAATGAGGCCTCATCTACCCCGAGTAGCAGTACTCTCAGCTCTGGCAGGAGGAAGCGAACCTAAAGAATATTTCTGTTTGCTTTTTCCTTGTTGAGTGTAATAGCTTTTTCTTCGTTGAGTGTAGTACCTTTTATTTGCATAAATAAGATTTGTCTCTTTTCCTTAACAATAGTTGCGTCTCGCTGGTTTTCTTTATCATCATTGCTTGTCAAGGGTCTTGTTCCGACCCTAAGATTTAGGCTCTTTATGCTATAGGGCGGACTATGGGCATTCATGCCCTTAGTGATCCCTTGGCAATTTCTTGACCTTTCATTATCAAGCCAGGCCAATTACTAAGCTGGCAGGATAGCTCTCGGTCTAAATATCATGCTGAACATATTTGTTATCTCATTGGACCGGGCCACTTGGCTTTGAGGTAGGACGATTACCACATTCGTCGGGCCTATTGAGCCGTGCATTTCTCATAGCATATTGCGTGGCAGCGCCTTTTGTATTACTATCAGGCTTAGTAGAATATCTTACCAGCGGGACACTAATTCACTTGTTATTTGATTCTTTCACTTTCGGGCAAGATTTTCCATACTATTTTGCGAGGAAGCAAAAGCTCTCTCTTTCTTTTCTTTTCTTTTTTTTATGAGAGGGAACCCATAGTGGGTCGTTCTCTTTATCCTTTGCTTGAAATAAAATGAATAAAAAATGAAACACAAGTATTTTTACGTGGTTCGGCTAAAAGTTCCTATGTCCACGGTCCCTCTTCGGGTTCATATTATTATTGCATTACATGTCAGGAGTAGAGTACAATTTCAAATGATTTGTGCTCCAAGTTTTGCCCATGGTTTCACCCTAAAGCATTTGGAGGATACATGTACTAGTGTAACACCTAGTAATCCTAGTGTTATGAGAATGAGAAAAGAAGTAAGAAAACTTTCAAAAATGCCCTTGAGAATGTGTTAGATCCTTGAGAATATTGGTGCCCTATGAGAGGGACATTTTGGTAATTTGGATAGTGAAGTCCAATAAAAGGGTATTTTGGTAAATTGAAAATAATTCCTATGTGGAATTAGGTGTGTAAGTGAAATAAATCCAAATTTTGTATTTATGTGGAGATGAATGGGATTAAAAATGGTATTTTGGTAATTTGGAATGAAATTCCATAAAGGAATTAAATTGTGAAAAATAGGAAAAATGGAGAATATTCAAGTATATGAGAAATAATTGAATTTCTCTAAATTTGGTAGATAAATGTGGTAATGCCACATGGATGGATGATATGAGAATTTTGGAGCCAAGTATGAGTTTAAAAGGTAACACTTGACAAAGTCTTATTCAAGTATAAATGGGTGATTTAATTAAATACAAAAATAAATGATTTTGGTCTTTCAAGCATTTAATGAAAGGCATAATGGTGTTGGATTAAAAGAAAAATTCAAAAGAAAATGAATTAATCATGCATTAATGGTGGAAAATGGTCCTATTAAATTAAATGGGAAAGAAATTAATTATGTCTCTCAAGTGTGATGGTTATGAAAATAGTCTCATTTAAGTAAATGAGAAATAAATTAAAAAAATCAAGAATCTAATGGATGAGATCTATTCTTGAAAAGATAATGAATCCAAGGGTAGGGATTTAAGGAGAAGAAATGCCATGGATTGCCAAATATTAAAGAGATGAGTGGTTGAGATCTTCTCTTGAAAGGTAAATAAAATCCAATGGTTGAGATTTAAAGAGAGGAAATGGCATGGATTGTGTTTCTTCCAAGAGAGATGAATTTAACCTAAAGAAATGGATAGTTGAGATTTAATCCTCCTTAAGCACATGGATTGTGCTTTTAGTGAAAGGCCTAGATTCATTCTTGAAATATGGAGGCCTAGTATAAAATGACAAGTGTGGAAGACTTGTCTCCCTTTGGCCATTTGTAGAAAGAATGAAAGAAAGAAGAGATGAAGAAGAAAGGGAAGAATGGAGAAGAAATGATGAAGGAATCAAGGTAAGTTTCCTTCTTCTTCTCTTTATTTAGTGTTCTTGTATGCAAGGTAAGTGAGTTCTTGTTTAAATGCCATCTTAGATGGGAGAAGATGATTATGGAAGCTCTCTTGAGATAAGGATTTAAAGCTTCAAAGAAAATAATGAGGTAAGGGATGGCCCCATGGGAGGGTGGCTTTGCAATGTGTTGTAAATATGTTTCATAAATGTATATGTTGCATTTGACATGTTCTTTTATGTTCATAAGACTTATGGCCATAGGTTAGTTTGGGAACATGGTTGAAATGGTGGATTGATGCCTCTAACCTTGGTGGGTTGTGAGGGAAAAGAGATCTAGCCACACTTGCATGCATTTGGCATCATATAATCTTATTATGTTCATATTTATTTTGCATTGCACCCTTATTGAGCTTAATAGCTCATGAGATTTTTACCCTCACATATAGGTTGTGGAAGCATGGGAAAAATCAAGACAAGTGGAATGGCTTGTGGAAGCATGGAAATGAAGATTCAAGTGTTTTGTATGGCTTAGGGAAGCCTAACTTGTTATGTTTGATTTATGTAATGTAATGTATTTGGTTGGTAATGGCTTGTTAAAGCCTAAGATCATGTATGTATTTTATATCTTGGGAGTGTTTGATTTTATTTTAAAATGAGATATTGGCTTATGGCATATTGAAGCCTAGGTTTGGTGAAAGCCTTATTTTTGGTGTGTTGTAGGAAGCACCAAAATAATTAAATCAAATGATTTTTGTTGTGAAATGAGGCTTTGGGGATGTGAAAAGTGGATGTTTTTTATGCATGTATGAGGGCTATAAATTCTGGAAATTTTGGGTTTGAAAGGCTGAAGAAAGAAAAAAAAAAAAAAAAAGGAAAAAGCAGTGGAGGCGGCAGCAGCAGCTGCTAGGGCCCGTGCATGGCCTGCAAGGGGCCACAGCGGGCAGCAGTAGCACGCTGGGGTGCGGGCGCAGCCTACTGCCAGCCGCGTAGCCAGCGCACAGTGGGGCCCCGCGCAGGCCCCGGGTGCGCCAGCAAGACCCCTCGGTCGAATTTTTTTAAAAAATTCTGAAAAATTGGGGATTTGGGGGCATTTCTAAATTGATTTTGGGCCTCGGAGGAATTTTCAAAATAAAGGAATTTTTCGAGCATTTTTGGAGAAAATGCCGAATTTAGAAAAATTAAAAATTTGAGTTTTTCCTCCAAAAGTTAGTAATCAATCAATGGATTGATTTTAATGGTGATTTATGGAGCCCGATAAAATTCTTGGATGGAAAAAGAATTAAATGCAAATAAGAAAATAATGGTTGGGCATCTTCATGAGTTTTCTTTTCAACCAAATACGGTGTGGTTGAAGCTCAACTCTGCTAGTGAATCCTGGGATTGAGGGAAGGGAAGGACGAGTCTAGTTCCCACCTAAGGCGTTTCGTCTTGAAACATGGTCCGCCCTTCACCAAAGGCCGGGCAGGTGGACAATTTGCGTAATTATTCACGAGTAACACCCGTAAGTAGGAGCGAGGAATTACAACTAGGGCCTATCATTTCCTAAATGCGATACGGCCCTTCCCAATTTGCTCAAAATTTCCCATCCTCTCGGAGTGCATTGGTGATGACTGACTTTCTGAGGACCAAATCGCCTCCCTTAAGAGGCCTGTTCTTTACCCGAGAGTTGTAATAGTTTGTAATCCTCTGATGATAGGCAGCAATTAGTACAGCTGCCCTGTCTCTCTGTTCCTCAATAAGATCAAGACTTTCTCTCGGTGAATTAGAGTTATCTAAGTTGTCACATTTATCAAAGGCATCCAATCGGGGTGATCTGCACGAGATTTCTACCGGAATCAAAGCTTTTGTTCCATACACCAGGTTAAAGGGTGTTTCTCCTGTTAAGACCCTGCTGGTTGTTCAGTAAGCCCACAAGACGGTAGGTAATTCATCCACCCATACTCCCTTTGTGCCTTCTAGTAGAGTTTTCAAACCATGTAAGATTGTTTTGTTGCTGATTTCGGCCTGTCCGTTAGGTTGAGGATACGCTACTGAGGAAATCCTTAATTGAATTTCCAAGCCTTTGCAGAAACTTAGGAAAGAATCACAGTCAAACTGTCTTCCGTGATTAGTGTTAATGATTCATGGGATTCCAAATCGGCATATAATGTCTTTCCACACCATGGCTTCTACTTTCTTCGCAGTGATAATGGCTAGAGCTTCAGCTTCAATCCACTTGGTGAAATAATCCGTTGCCACCAAAAGAAATTTCTTTGACCCGCAACTTGTGGGAATGGGCCTAGAATATCCAAGCCCTATTGGGCAAAGAGGATAGGCTGGAATGTAGGCTGTAATTGTGATATTGGAGTAGAGTGAATCAGAGCGTACCTCTGACATTTATCACACTCTCTGACTTTCATTTGGGCATCCTGTTGTGATGTGGGCCAAAAGAAACTTGCCCTTAGGATTTTGGCTGTAAGAGCCCTTCCTCCTAGATGCTCACCACACACTCCATTGTGAACTTTAGTCAAGGCATACCCGGCCTCCTGAGGACCCAAGCATTTGAGAAGCGGCATAGTGTGAGCTCGCTTATAAAGCATTCAGTTAATTACTATGAAATGAGCCCCTCTAATTTTAATTTTTCTGGCCTCCTTTGGGTTCGTTGGCAACTCTCCCGTAGTTAAATAGTTGTAAAAAGGGGTTCTCCAATCATTGTTATTTTCAATACATGCTACCTCTGGTTCTTCTATACCTAGTTGTTGAAGGACTTCCACGTACACTGTTCTTCCCACTACAAGAGGTTCGATTTTTTTTGGCAGTGAAAAAATCGCCGAAAAAAGTAAAAAATCGCCAGTAAAATTTTTACCGGTGGTAATTATTTCTGCCAGAAATTCCTCCGTCGAAAAAGTTTTCCAACAGTTGAAAACCGCCGAAAAATAAAATTTCCCCGACGGTTTTCTTAAATTGCCGATAAATTTTCGGCGGTTTAAAAAAACTGCCAGCAAAGGTCATCCTTTCCCTGCGATTTTTAAATCGCCGAGAAAGCATGACCTTTGCCGGCGGTTTTACTAAACCGCCGGTAAAGCATGACCTTTGCTAGCAATTTTCTTGAACCGTCGGTAAAACCCTAGGAACCGTCGGCAATACTCAAAAAAAAAAAAATTTAAAAACTGTATAAAAACTGTATGCCGGCAGTTTTAAACTGCTGATAAAACCCTAAGAACTGCCGGTAATACTCAAAAAAAAAAAATTAAAAATCGTATGCCTATATAACATTAATCAAATGTATAAAAAAAACTTGTATAACAAAAAACCACCAACAATTTTAAAAGATTCACCCACTACACATTTGATCATTTAGATCGATCTTGTCTCGTCTCATTACACAATACATTTTTGCACATACAAATCAACCCTAAACTAAAACTTGTCCAAGTGACCTCAAATAACCCTTGATTACGCCACCATGCTACTCCAACCAAAATTGCATATCATATATTTTTCGATCTACATTGAAAAACAATAAATCTATAAGTATGTACATTAACTATGAAATTGCATAAAACATGTTTAAAATTTCATAACAACTGTATGCAAAAACACTTACATTAGAGACCCTCCATGGTATCTTAGTTTTACTATTATTAGCATCCCTCAAGACACGCATCCCAGAAAATTGTCGAGGCAATGGATATAATGGCTTCAGCACTTTCTGAATACTAATTTCAACAAACCCATTACCTAGTTTTACTCCCCCTACAGACTTGGTCGGATCAATGGAGACAATAATTGCCTCAGCAACAATGTAACGAGGTATTCATCCATTCATCAAGTGAACAAATTCACTAATCTGTCATATCATACAGAATAATAAGAATTATTTTTTTTCTTGTATGTTACATATTGAAGAGAACAAAAAATCCTAAAGTCTATTTCATCTGGACTTGCCCTTATAAACTAGATTAGATGAGTATTCAATTTCATCCTGGATTCATATGATACAAAATATATAAAGTTCAAACAAAATCTGAATAATTTAAACCAACCCCACCAAAAATAAATAAATAAAAAATTAGAAGAAGAAGAAGTTGTTTTAGGCCATTTCAAGCAAGACACGAAAAGAATGCTTCTTTGAATCCCTAAAGAGGCATAACTAAGAAATACTAATAAATTAAAACATGACAACAGAGTCCAAAAATGTAAATATCGCTGGCATTGTGATATTACCAAGAAAATCCAATGATGAAGCACCATTGGATTCGCTTCTTTACCAAGCAAGGAAACTAATGGCCGCAAGCAAGGGGGCTGGAACAGTGAGTCAACTAATGATTTCATGATCTTAGTGAATAGAGCAAAATCATGGAAAACTTTTACAGTTTCAAGCGATTAATATATACTAACTGCAAAAAGTACTAGTTTTATGTGATTTCTTTTCATTTAGCATTTACATATTATACCAATGTCTTTATACATTATGTTTGTAGTATTCAAACTACCATGATGGTAAAACAATTGCCGATAGTTTTGCTGAAACTTCAATACATTAATTAAGTACATATTATTCAAACCATTATGCTTGGAGCACCAACTTTGTAGTAACACAATTGCATAATATTAAGTTGAATCCAATCCAATATGGTGGTATGTGGGACCCAATTGCAAAACTTAGTCTTGGAACCAAGCCAAAAAGCCAATTCAATTCCAAGACCAATTATAACATCTGAAAAGAATAAATGAGGATAAAACTCAACACATAATTAGGACAAATAGATTTATAAAAATGTATTCTGTGTTTTCATTGTGAAATTTTTGAAAAGGACTAAACAAGCATTAAGAAGACCATTAGGATATCAAGAGATGAAAACAATGATGGAAAGCAATAATTAGAAATGCCATATTATTTTGGAAAAGTAATAGACTGGCAGAATTAGAAGTGAATAAAAAACATAATTATTGGAAAGAAAAATAGAGATGAAAAAGAGCATTAGAATAAATAATGATTACATCCAACAATATGATCTATATGGATCTAAAAAGTAAATAACTCAACTAATTAAGGTATTCAAGAAATTAATCAGATGCCACTGATTTATTGCCATTGACAGCCTCAAAAGAAAAAAACGAAAACTTAAAGCATATCAATGAATGAGATAAAATTGAAGCACTCTCTTGACTATCCAAACATAACATAATCTATTATATTCCATAATCGCATATGAAATATATGGTTTCCAATTTTCATTTGTATGTGTGAATAACTAAATCCTGAACTATCTAAAATTGTAAATTTAGGAAGATTTAACCATGTGTATATATGAATCACTGTCATTACTCTTGGTCAGTTAACCATGTGCAATTATAGTAGTATGGTTGTTGATCACATTTTCTTTACTTAGTTTTATGTGATTTCTTTTCATTTCGAACATATATGGTTGGGCCATTAAACTTTTATCTTTCAAATAATTCTTGATAGGAGAAAGTTCATAAGACTCTCTCATATGTGTGTCCACACAACTTAGAAGTCAATGACTCTGTGTTTGTTGACGTTGAGAACAGAGGGACACAAAATACATAATTAAGACACTGCTTTCTAAGTGTGTCCACACAACAGTTCAAGAACAAGAAAGAAAAAGGAAGAAAGAATGAGAGAGAGTTGGATGCAAAAGAAATTTGGTAGTGATATAATAATGATGAAGAAATTTCATAGTAATTATATAAAAGGAGACAACATTTTGCTTGTATGATTGCTGTGGTTGATACTGATAGCTATCATATCAATCCATTATTTTCAGATTTATAATCGCATGTTTAGACATTTATTATTGTGTGAAGATATCATAATAAACGATTATTAATATTTTGAATTCTTAGCAACATGCAAGTGTAATGAAATAAAATAAAACATGCAAGTGTAATGATTTTGAAGTATATTAACTATTTGGTAGCAAATTACCTCTAAATGATGACCACATTCTGGTGTCGATAATCCAACGCATTCAGTTTCGGGTGATGGTGTGCTTATATGTGCGGCAGAAGCACTAGCATATGAGGATGGCTATATTTCAAAATAATTTAGTTAATATATATAGTAAACATGTAATTTTAAATCACGAAATGCACTAATGGAACGACATACTTGTCTCGGTTGTGCTGTATTGTCTGGAGCCGGTGATGTATGTCCCATTGCCTCAAGTATTGCACAAACTTGCATTTGAACTTGACTTTGGATTTGAACTTGAAATTTTTCTTCTAGCTCGGCAGTAATTTGCTCATGCATTTAGTCATACTGCTCTTGGGGCACCTGATACTGTTGTCTTTGTCTAACCTTAGTTGGGCATGTTCCAAGTCCTCCCATCCTCACCATGCCATGCCCATCTTTGCCTAGTATTTGAGTAAAGACATCTTCTAGCGAATCTGGGGTTTGTTCATCAGCAGGTATTTGTGACAACCTTTCATCCATTTGTTCCTTAAGAAACATTTCACAAGTTAGTTACATAAATCGACAAGTAAAAGAAATAAAATATATCTACAACTTTCAAATTTTATAAATGCATACGATTATATATGAAGATGTAGAGTCTACTATCTCTCCGCTCTTTTTGGTGTGTGTCTTTTTAAAAAGCTTGATTCTATCTGACTCATCTCCACTTTCAATAGTCATCTAAAAACATATATAAGACATGAAATATATTAAATATTTAAAGTTTAGGCATTACTAATTAAATTATCAATAAATATAACTAATATCCATTCTATTCTTACCTGGTGTCTAACCTGAGGATGTGATCGCCTGTCGCTGGTGTGACCCATCTTTTGCTTATCTCGATTGGCACGATTTGTCACACTACGTTCCTACTTGTAATATGATATTAAAACTAGGTATAGAGAATCCATTTGATATATCTACCATACATAAATCATACATACATGTGCTTGCTCACATCCCCAATACTCCATAAGAACCTTCTACTATTCTAGGTCCATCGCAGGCGGTATTTTTGATAGACGAGCCGTATCTGTCTCATGGCAATCATAATGTCTCTTCAAGGTGGCTTTGTACTCTCTCCACTTCTTGGAAGCATGTTGTAAGCAAATTGATCTCCATGTTGTGGGTATATCAGTGTTATCCTGCAATGATACATTTATTAGAGTATAAAAGTTTATGGTCAAATAGATAAAAATCAGAGACGTTATTTACTCACCAAGACCTCTTGCCAGATGCGCTCCTTATATGGTTCCATCCTTGGTGATCTCCAATCAGTAAATGTAAGGGGAGCAATACTCCTTACCATCACACCTAGTTGGGTTTCCAACTTACTTGCCATCTCCCCAATTGGTTGTCCTTCGGCATCAAATTCAATATGAATCTTTTCCTTTCCCCACTTTGAAATTTGTCTTGATATTCCTCTTCCTTTCTTGGCAGAAGATGACATGGAGCTTGTACCTGCTAAAACATAATAACACAATAAGTTCACATTGAATTAGAAAATAATAGTAATTTATTATTATTCATATAAATTTTTGGTATTTACCTTGCTGACTATATGAGTCTTGGGGGTTGGATTGTGAGTGGATCAAGTCCTCTTCAGGATGCTGGGGATGTGACGGGACTGGGTTTGGAGTTGGATGATGAGATGGAACTGATTATGAATCATTGTGATGTAAATTTGTACTACGTGACATGGATCCAATTGGCCAACGAGTCTGCCTCTTAGGTGTCATCAGTATAATTGCCTATTATTGATTTGAATGTAAAAAATAATCTGTTCGCATATCAATTTAGATTAAACAAAAATAACAAATCAAAACATAAAAAGCTAAGAACATAAATATATATACATACCACATCATTAAATATTATGCAAAGAAGACATATACATGATAATTGTGTATGCATGATGCAATTTAGAGCTAAAATAATAATAATAAAAAAAATCCATTTCAATGTGGCATAAGTCACATCTCTTTTCTTGCTATAGTTTTCCAATTTTTACCCTGTTCAAGCTTACACGGCTTGTTCATGGTAAATCAAGATGCAAAAAACGCTTTTGCTTTTCTAGGACAATAAGTAATACCCCTTATCTATTTATCAAGAAATAAAAGGTACCTCTTATCTGTTGCTAACTCCTGCTGCACTGTGAATATGTAAACACAATGACTTCTACTGCTAAACCATCATTGTGTGTGTGTATGTCCAACTAATGCATTTATTGAAGCTGCACATAAGACATCTCACACCATTATGAACAAATTACAAATACAATTAGTACTGTGATCAATTGTCCCTATCGTCCCAACTTTGGACCTTTAAAACTTGCGAACAGTCAACATTTACGGCCAGCGTTCCTCGTTCAACCTATCCAGGTTGGGTTCGTTTTTTAGTGTGTGTGCGCGTGGGTGTTAAATAATTCTTTCGGTTTTTGTTTTTTTTTCTTTATCACAATGTATACTTCAATTTCAAGAAGTAAAAATTAAATTTCATTACCTGAAACATTGCCTATCAAAATCAAAATTGCATGAAGCAGTGGCGTTCGTTCTTAATGTTTCTGGTTCAAACAATCAACAAAAATTTATAAAAAAAATAAATTTAAGCTCACATTAGTAAAGTGATTTGGAGGCAGAACTCGCTGCTCGTTTAAGCATTCTTGTGAATATTTTTTGTAAAATTTTTATTTTTACAAGAATCACTTTAGAAAAAATATTTTAACATCTGACCAAAAAATATGGCAAATCTTCTTTTATGTATGTTTGGCCGCAAACAAATATTTTTAATAATAAAATCATCAAAAGAAACGTTAACAAAAGTGTTTATATAATGAATATCATTTGGTAACTGATAAAATTTTAGCTTAGCAAGACCCTAATAATATACCATCCATCATTTAAATTGCCTATATATTTAAATTGGATATGCACATATCCATTGCTTTCACCATAACTTTGCTAACAAACTTAATTGACACATAGTAACAAATTAATGTCTAAAACAGTGAGTCAGTGACCATTACGTGACTTGCTCGATCATATTCACAGAGGGATCACACGTTATTGAATTATTGTATATAAAAAATATCCCCAAAATCCTGCCATTGACTAAAATATTCACGGAGGGATCACAAATTGCATAGCATATTCACTTTCAAGTTTCTCATTCTATGAATGCCCAAATAATAGTTCGTCCCCTGAGATGTTCCACAATTAATTTTATTATTGTATATATAAAAAAATCCAAATAAATTATTTACAGATCCTCTTCACAGCATTGAATTTTTTAATTAAATAATATTTACCTAGTTTTAATTAGTTTATTTTGGCACAAATTCAAGCCTCAAAAAGAAATAGAACTCTTAAGTAGAACTGGAGGTCAGTAAACCCCAATAAAATTGTTCAACAAACTCAATTTGTATGCATAACAGTTTAATTAATTATTTGTTAGATTATAATGTGATTTGATGATGTAATCGAATTTGTATGCATAAAATAGAATTTAATTGAATTGAAATTTTAAAAATTCGATTCAAAGAGGGCAAGAGAGACAGAGACATACCTGATGATTCAAAGAGAGGCAGCGACTGGGTGAGAGAGACAACGTGACTCGCAAGGCCGAGAGCGATTGAGAGTGAGCGAGCGACTGAGAGTAAGCGAGAGAGGCCGAGAGCGACTGAGAGTGCGCGAGCGAGGCCGAGAGCGACTGAGCGTGAGCGATGGCGAGAGCGACTGAGAGTGCGCGAGCGAGGCCGAGAGCAATTGAGAGTCATCGATGGTGAGGGAGGCAACGAATCAGCGGCGAGAGAGGGTTAGGGTTTGCAGGGGGAGATTTTGCAAGAGAAGGGCCGGGTGAGGGGAAGATTAATTTGGGCGAAGACGGGGGCGAGGGCGGGGGCGGGGGAGCACGGGGGTATATAAATCATATATCCCCAGCGGTTTTAAAATCGCCGGGGATGGGCAAACATTACCGGCGGTTTGTAAAACCGCTGGTAATGGGTCAAAATTACCAGCGATTTTTTTAAATCACCGGTAATGTGTCAACATCACTGACAGTTTCTAAAAATCGCCGGGGATGGTTCAATATCACCGGCGGTTCTTAAACCGCCGGGGATTATGGTGTTTTCCCGACGGTTGTTCAAACCGCCAGGAAAAGTTCGCCGGTAATACCCATTTTCCTTGTAGTGTCCAGTGGTTTCTTTTGTGGACGCCAACTTGGATAACGCATCTGCATGACCATTAAGGGATCTATTGATCTATACTAGCTTGAAACTTTCGAACAATTTTGCAAACGTCTTGACTTTTTGCAAATACTGTCCCATGACCGGCTCTTTAGTTTCGTACTGCCCGTGGCATTGCTAAACAATCAACTAAAAATCACTATGGGCAATCAACTACGCTACTTCAAGCTTTCAGGCTAACCTCAGACCGGCAATTAGCGCCTCATATTTAGCCACATTATTCGAGCTAGGAAAGGCGAATCTCAGAGATTATTCAAGAGATTTTCCTTCTGGCGGGATAAGCACTATTCCAGCTCCGCTCCCCTAGGAACTGGCAGCCCCATCAACAAACAGTAACCATTATGTTCTGCTTTTTTCTTCGACTTCCTTAGAGGGAGTACATTTAACAATAAAATCTGTGAATGCTTGCCCTTTTATGGCCTGCCTAGGATGAAATTGTATGTCATACTCGCTCAACTCAATGGACCATTTGGTGAGATGACCGGAATATTCAGGCTTTTGTAAGATGCTCCAGAGTGGCTAGTCAGTCAATACACTGATAGAATGGGCTTGGAAGTATGACCTTAATTTTCTGGAAGCGTTCAGTAAGGCCAGTGCCACCTTTTCAGTGAAAGGATAACGTGTCTCTGGACCTTGTAAAACCTTACTAACATAGTATACCAGTCGGTCCACATGTCATTCCTTTTTAATCAACACTGCACTTACTACTTTGTCACTTACACCCAAGTACAAATATAATGTCTCCCCAATTTCGGGGCGAGTCAATAAGGGAACTTCCTTCAAGTACTCCTTTAACGCCTCAAATGACTTCTAGCATTGCTCCGTCCACTCAAACTTTTTCCCTGCCCTTAACGTCTGAAGAAATAGGAGTTCCCTCTCGACTGACTTGGAGAGGAAACGTCCAAGAGCTGCCATCCGCCCTATCGGCCGTTGTACCTCCTTGATTGATGTTGGGAGTTCCATATCCAGTATCGATTGAATTTTTTTGGGGTTTTCCTCAATGCCCCTTTGTGTGATCATATACCCCAAGAATTTTCCAAACTATACTCCAAATGCACATTTTGCTGGGTTTAGGCGCATTTTATATTGCCTAAAGACTTCGAGCACTTGTGCTAACTTTTTTACATGTGATTCCTTCTCCCAAATTTTCACAATCATATTATCAACATATGCTTCCATCATATCACCCAATAACTCCTTAAAGACTTTATTCACCATGTGTTGATAAGTGGCTCCAGCGTTCTTGAGCCCGAAAGGCATAACTTGGTAACAATATGTCCCATTCTCTGTAATGAACAACGTTTTCTCTTGATCAAGAGGATACATCATTATTTGATGATACCCTGAGAAAGCATCTAAAAAGCTCAACAGTTGATACCCAGATGTTTCATCTACCAAACGGTCAATCCAAGGTAACGGGTAGGAATCTTTAGGACATGCCTTGTTGAGTTTGGTGAAGTCTATACATACGCGCCATTTTCCATTGGGCTTTTTAACCATGACGACTTTTACCAGCCATTCTGGATACAACACTTCTCGAATGAAACATGCCATTAGTAATTTATCAACTTCCTCTTCTAACGTTGGCAGTCTATCAGGGGTAATATTCCTCTTCCTCTGTCGAACAGGCTTTATCTGAGGATCCACATTCAAATGGTGACATATCACGTCTAGACTAATCCCTGGCATATCCTTTGGTGTCCAAGCAAAGACATCCAGATTTTCTAAGACACTTCACAATCTCTTCTTTTACTAGCTCTAGAAGCTGTGTGCCAACATACGCTAATTTCTCGGGATCAGTATCGCTTAAGTATACTGCTTCTAACTCTTCGACTGGTTGGGGTTTGCGGGCGATCTCTTCTGCCAAGGATTTGTGTATGGCCTTCTCAGCAATAGACAAAGTCTCTCCTGTCCTTTTTCCCTTTGTAGATGACACATAACAGGATCTTGCCTTCCTCTGATCTCCATGAATCTACCCCACTCCTGAGAGCATGGGGAATTTCATTAATAAGTAGCAAGAGGACACTACAACCCTCATGTCATTGAGGAGTGGTCGACCCAAAATCATGTTGTACGCTGCAGAAGGGGCTTTGACCACCATGAAATTTTCCTATCGAGTCACACTTTGAGGGTCTGTGCCCAACGTGACTGGTAACTGAACAGATCCTACCACTGGGACAACCTCGCCGATGAAGCTGTACAAGGGAGATGACATTTTTTTCAATCGGCCCTAAGATATATGCATTTGCTCAAAACAGTTCCAATAGATAAGATTAACAAAGCTGCCGCTATCCACCAAGATTCTACTGATGGGGTGTTTGGCGACAATTGCAGAAATTACCATTGGATCGTCATGTGAGAGTATTATATCACCCCTATCAATAGGAGTGAATGTGATTGGCTCCTCCTCTTCTCTTACCTTCATCACCAAATTGACCTGGTAAGCCTGACGAGCATAGGCTTTTCGAGAAGAAGAAGTATTCCCAGCTAGAGTCTCGCCCCCAGAGATAACATGAATGGCTTGATGTGTCGGCTCATTATCAGGAGGAGCCACTATTCTATCATCCCTTACCCCTTCATTTTGTCGCAAATTTCATCTTTCTTGACCCTCTGGCCTTTCTTCCCTTCTCTGATGCTCCCAATTATTTCTTTCTTCAGTCCTTACATACCTTTGCAAATGTCCTTCATGAATGAGTGCTTTGATCTGGTTTTTCAACTCCCTACACTGATTAGTAGAGTGACCTCGAGTTCGATGATACCTACAGTATTCTTCCTGATTTTTCCACATGGGCCGGTCTACCCTCTTCGGAAGCTGGAGAAGGCTCGATCCCTCTACTACCGCCAGTATAGTTGATTGGGGTTGATTGAGCCTAGTGTAATGATGGAATTGTGGTCCACCTACATCCGATCTCCTGATTCGTTCTTTTCGTTGATTTGATCCTTCTTTATTATCTCGCTTTTTTCTTTCTCTCTCCATCTTCTTTTCCCCCTACAGTTTTCATTATCTCTATATGGAGTATGTACTTATTAGCCCTAACAAACAAGTCTGCCAGAGATTTAGGTGGGTGTAGAGACAATGATTCTTGCAAGGGAGTTAATCGTGTCCCTTGGAACATAGCAGACAATGCCATTTCAATAGGTAAATTAAATTACAGATCTCCAGTGTGGCGTTTCAAAATATGTCTATGTAGTGGCGTAGGGTTTCTTTATTCCCTTGTTGAATGCTAAGAAGATATGTTATATCCTTCTTCCTCTGACTATTAATAATGAATGCCTTAATAAACTCCATTTTTAACTGCCCAAATGAAGAGATGGATGCTTCGGGTAAGTAGTTAAACTAGGCTCGAGCGTGCCCAGTTAAGGTTAATGGAAATGCCCTACACATTATCTCGTCGTCCAATCCATGAAGCATCATTAAAGATTCATAATTTTGCACATGATCATAAGGGTCATCCTTGCCTGAATAAGGGTTTATTTGAGGCATCTTAAACTTTCTCGGCAAGGGTTTCTCCATTACTTCTGCCATGAATGGTAGTTTTCCTCGAGATTGTTCCTCGAAAACGGGCAATAACTTATTCTATTGTAGCACCCACTCAATCATTTTTTTCATGTCGGCTGCTTCCCGTGCACTAAATATGGTAGGGTTGTCATCAAGCCCATCATTCTGCTAGGTTGCGGGTTTGGAATCTCGACCTCTTTCCATAGGAGTGCTGGCTACTGTTTCAGAATACCTTTCTCTTTGTGGACTTCGCCTTTCTATCTTTCGATGATCAGTTCCTCCATGATTTCCTCAATCGGGAGAAGTTTGGCTATGAGCTCCTCTTAAAAGAGATATTAGTTGATTGTTTCGAGTAGGTTGAGCATGAGTTTCAGGGCTCACTTCCCGGTAGGAGCCGTTCCCTGGTACATCCTGACGAGTCCTGTGGGACGAAGCTATTTCCTATATGAACTTTCTCAATGCGACTGGGATTGACCCATGAGGAACCAAACTTTGCAAAATACCAGCCATTTCCCGAAGAGCTTGCATTCCCTCGACATGTTGCTATCGTAGGGTCTCATACTCAACCCAAGGAATGATAGATGGAATCTGTATACCTGAGTAGGATCCAGATAGAACATGTGAGGTAGTAAGGGGCGGCACCTGAAGTTGAACCCCCAATGGGTGAGGAGGCTCTGGAAGAGGCGGTTGTTGATGAGTGAGGGATGGGTGACCCTCACGAGGAGACAGATGGGTGAGGGACAGCTGACCCCCATGGGTGAGAAGGGATGTCCCCCATGGATAAGGGGTAGCTCGCCCTCATGAGTGGATTGATGTTGATCTTCCACCTGAGGAAAGGTCTCTCGTCGAGGCGATTAAGCACCACGAGAGAGAGTCTGACGATTACTTCGGGTTTATGCCATGGTGAGGGGATTGTTCTATAGCTTTTTGTTTGTGTTTCCCACAGACGGCGCTAATTTTTGTTACACCGTTACAACAATAAATTTGTAAAAAGAGGAAACTGCCAATGGATAACCCTCTTATGGACGATCCGAGCAATGAGTGGCTCTCGTGTGGCGTGTCTGAGCGATAGATGAGTTTCCCGGGGTGGAGTGACAATGATGGATGAGTCTCCTGGGGATAAGAGCAGCGATGGATGAGTCCCTTGGCTAAGTTGAGAGCGATGGGTGACCTGCTAGAAAAAGAATCGGTTAAGGGCGTAGGTGAAAGTCCCCGCGCAGACCCTCTGATGCTTAAGTCAGACTCTCGTAGAAGTAAAGTGTTTGAAAGCAAGAATGTAAGTGTGAGAGTGAGAGATTTCATACCGACTAAGGGAAAGAGACCTCTTATTTATAGCGATGGGAAGGGCATCCATGTATCGCGTGTCTCGAGCTTTACGGTAAGAATCTCGGAGAGGCTTTGACCGAGTCTCGTGGGGGTAGTCTTAGGTCGATTCTCTAAGAGGTGTTGGCGCCATAGGGCACACAAAGGTAGGTGTGGCACCTCGGGTGACCCTCACTATGGGGTGTGTGTAGGCGCAGGCGAGGATACGGGTGTAGGTGAGGAGGGCATGAGGAGCCGTGCGCGGGGGTGCATGAGGTCGGGTGTAAGGAGGCCCCGTGCAGCCAGCCTCGCGCATGGGCGCATGCGGTTAGCCACGCGTGCTAAGGCACGGCTTCCCCCGAGTGGGGTCACCCGGGGGTATTTTACCCCCGAGTGACCTTCACTCGGGGGAAAGATCCCCCTAACCAGGCACGCCCACCGAGTGTCGCTAGGGGGCGCCCCTTCCTGCCACCCCTGAGTGACCCTCACTCGGGGGTGGTGGCCCCCTTAGTGACCTTCCCTGGTCGCCTGTGGGGATCTTGCTACGTGGCGCTTCCATCATTCTCCAAATTCGGTATTTTTTTCATGCATAACATCATTAAATAAGTTTGAGAAATTTTAGAGTATAAATATAATTTTGAAAAGTGTAGAAGAGAATACTATAAATATATTTTATACACATCAATAAATAATGAGTCTTCCAGATTAGCTAGCTCGTGCATAAAACTTAGTCATGAGAGATTGTGGGAGTTCAAATTCTACAGAGAGTTTGAGATAATAAGTGGGAGTAAATATTAATTTAGTGATCAAAATTTAACATTTAGCAATGGAATCTTCCGTAGAATTTTTTGTAGTGGCACTAGAGGGCTGCTAGCCGCTAGCTGCTAGTGATGGTCTCCTGCAACAGAAACGGTGAACTCCTTCACCGGACTTACTGTTGCTGTCCGATAGCTTCTCCAAGAAGCCGATACATCCAACATCTTCAACCAACAGATTTCAACGCTTGCAATCTTCTTCCTCTCTCTCTTCCGTTATATAATATATATATATATTCACATATAAATACATACCAAGAGAATAGACGAATGGATTACAGATTATCAGAGAATGGAAGAGCCGGGAAGAAGACGGAAGCTCCTTGGCGCACTGCTTCCATACCCACTATTAATATATACATATATTTCATATATATACATATTTTTTAACAATTTTGCTGGACGGGCGGAGGCGACTTTAAGAAGAAGAAGAAGATTGGGGCTGAGGCGCCGAGGAAGACCAGAGAAATTGGAAGCATCATTATTGCCCAGCGCACTTCTGGAGAGAATTAAGAGAAGGACGCCCATTTCTTCTTTTAGATTAATAAGAATAATAATAATATTATTATTCACATCCCTTCACGATTTCCTCCCACTCTTATCTCCCACCACTTAAATTGCTTTTAATAATAATATATTGGCAACATTCGCTCTCACCTGTCTCCACCACTTCAATTGCCTTTTATTTTCATTTCAATTGGCTTCTAGAAGCCATTAGCGATTGCCATTCTCCTAATATATCATTATAATAATAGTGGACGCAGCCTCACGTGGGTTTCCATTTACAATTTCTGCCACCTCCCTTTTTCAATATCAATTAGATAATAAATTTAATTAATTAATTAATTAATTCTTATAATATTATATACATAATAATTATATACATAATATTATATCCAAATTAATTACCCGCTAAGAACATTTCTCAAAAATAATACCTCGCTAAAAACATCATTAACTCTTAATAACATTTTTATTAACCATTAATACTTAATGATAATTTAGTCTTCGATAACTCTTAATAGCGAAAATATAGTTAACTAATTTGGATTCACTAATTAAACGCATTACCCACTTAGAGTGTGACTTTCTAGATTCATAGCCATATAGCAATTTAAACACGTCAACTCATTGACGTCGGCTAAACCTTTTGGCTTACTATGAGGATCTCTCCAAATCCCCAAAGTACTTTGAAAGATCCTAAGTATTCTCTAGGTAGGACTCAGAACAATCCTAATAGCAATGAATTCAAAGCTTCTTGCAAGCCTATCAGGGTTCTCGATTACCATGCACTATAGTCCCTCCATTATTGACATCCGGACTAAGTAAGAACCATGGACTTGTTAAACTCACAAAGCTTGGTAACTATGTCATATCTAGTCTAGGGTGATTGAGATGACATATTAAAACTCTTTCTAACATCGAAAACTCCTTTTCGATCATACGTGTCTTGGCTAAAGACTCTTACAATCACCAACCAACTTAGAATGCATAGGATGTTCACCCCATCTGATGGAGAACAATGGGTCCCATCAACAAGCATTTGCCTCCATACACTACTGCACAAAGACCACACAAAGAGTATTCTCACATCTCACATCGGATGGTTCTGCTTAATAGAAAATCTCCAACACTTGTGCACAAAATAACTCCATTGCTTCAAGTCAAAGGACCAAACACACAATTAAGAACTAGCAACAGATCATTAATTCCCAAAGGTATGTGATATGTCACAAGCATCACATTTAGTAGATGTTTAAGTAACACCCACTCACATGTCTACTATATGCATCTTATGCAATGTGGCGTGTGACTCACCATCCCATCTCTTTAGCATCCTATGCTAAACAATGGTAGTAGCCCATGTGTCAGTCCATTAATTGATAAATCACAATCCCCTTTTGATAAGCTTAAGAACTGAGAATACTTTTAAGAAATCCTAAAATAGATATCCACATCACAGAGTCTCAACTCCTTGAGAGTAGAAACTCTACCAGAAAATCTAGGGACGCATTCATAATAATGAGATGGAGAGTTATGAATGAAGATATGACCATGCAAGATTATATCATTAGGCCTAATACTCATACTATACATCATCAAATCTGATTGGATTGCTCCCCGATCATCGTGATGTTCTACCAACAAGTTGCCAATCATCATGTTCAAACTCCCATCCCACCAACTAGCCACAAATACAAACACTGTGATGTGTATAAAATGGGAAAGATATTCTCAAAAGCAATGAAACATGAGATGTAAGCCACCAACCACGACATGATGTATGACAAAGCAAAGGAATATGATATGCAAGCCACAAGCCACACACGAAAGTCATCATGTTCAAACCCGATGCAAGCAAAGTAGGATGGATATGCCCAAAACAAAGGGAACATGAGATGTAGATAACAAATCACCCGCAAATGAAACCAAGAGTGAATAAGAAGCAAGAAGCATGCAAAAATCATTTACCTTGATTGTTTACCTTTCGGGTGTATTGTTCATACTTGTCGGTTTAGGTTTTCTACAGAAAACATGTATTTTCGTAAACCAAACCTCAAATATTTTTACATAGGGTTTTAGGGCATTAAAAATAAGTTTATATGCAAAATTTCAAGCAAAAAGAGCCCTTCACGCACCCTCACATTTTGAGAAAAGGGGTCCCACGCGTAGCCCCTTCTAGCATGTGCATTGCACGTTCCACAGTCTTCTTCGGCGATAATGCACAACCCCTCTTATTTTTCGGTCATATCTCCCTCATTTTAGCTCTGATTTGACCCCCTTTTGAACTTACAGGTCCCTCTCTTCCCCCTCTAAAAGAATATAACAAGAAACCAGACTTACCTCACATTTTTTTTTACTATTTGGCATGAACTCCGAGGAAGACCCAAAAAATTCCAGCAAAACCCGTTTCTCCTTCGTTTATTCACCAATTTCACTCATTCTTTTTGTAGAACTTCCCTCTCTCTCTCTCAAGAACAAGATTATCTACAAAAATCTAAGCCCAAAGACAATTTATTATGAGTTCCAACCTCCCTCCCCAAGCCTATTTATAGAAATTCTGGGCCAATCCCACATCGCCACGTGTCCTACCACCTAGCGCCATAATCATTACACCGTCACTTGTCCCTGCCACCTCATGCCTTGATTCTCGTGCTCAATCCTATGTCGCCACTTGTCCAAAACCAAATTCAATAATATTTGGAATCCAAAGTTACATTTAATAAGTTTTGAAATCCAAAGTCATATTAGAATGAATTTTGAAATCCATTTCATTTAGGTCCCCGAGCTTTCCTTGAATCTCACCAATTCCCATATCTTTTAGTAAATTACACTTGTTCTCGATTTTTTTTTCAAAAATTACACTTTTACCAAAACTTCAACATTATAATTTTGCCCCTAGTTCTAAAACTGAACTTTTGTCTCAACAATTTCCCAATCCCTCGAAATGTCCTATTTCCTCAAACATTTAAACTTAAAAATCCTAGGTATTACAAAGATGAACAAGAGAAGTTACCCTACCAGTAGGAGGATCAAGTATACCAGAAGGTAGAGATGTCAAAAGGGTCAACCCGGCCCGGCCCAGACCGGGTCGGCCTACGGGCTTTTTACACGGGTTGGACCAGCCCATTTACTAAAAGGGTCAGGCTCGGTCCGACCCTTTTTGCAGTAGGTAAGGCTCGACCCGACCCACGGCCCCCTACAAAGAGGTCGAGCTAGGCCCTTAGCCCACAGGGCCTAGCGGGTCGGGCTCAGTAGGCCTGGCCCACAGGCCCTGGTAAGCCGGGCCCACCAAGCTGGACCCATTTTTTTCTTTTTTTTAATAATTTTTTTTAAAAAATAATGCATATATAAATATCAAAATAATGCATATATAAAAATCATTTTTTTTCTTTTTTTCCTTTTTAAAAAATGTTCTATCTTAAGTTTTAAATATTATTTCATCATTTTATATTTCAAAATTCTATATGCCTTGTAAATTTTCTTGTGAATTTATATGAAAAATAATGCCCATATAAAAAGGAGAATGTTTATTTATAATTTAAATATATAAAAAATTTAGCTTGAAAATTTTAAATATATTGATGGTTATTATTTATATATATTGCGAAATGTAAATTTTTTAGCATCCAATATCAATAATTAATAAAGAATAACATAGTTAAAAGAATAAATGAGCAAAGGACACTACAATTTATAGAGGTTCAAGCCATTTGGTAAACAAATGGCGTACTCCTCTCTCTCTTCAAGCCATCACTTGAAGAAGTTTAATAAAATAGTTTTTTTAGCTTTTTACATGAGCTAGCAACCATCCCTTAATAATCCTAGTCTCTTTTTAGAGGTAAGAAATTTTTAAATATGTTGCTGCAGCAAGATCATTATCTTGCGGCTAGCAAAAAACTCATATCACTCAAATGGCGATTGCCAACTGATTGGTGAGGGAGTACAATAGTTAAATTAAATTTTTACATCTTTTCGATTAAATAAAAGAAAATAATACAAAATTGAAAAGGTAAAGTGGCTTCAGCTAGTCATCAACATCATCTTCACTTGATTCATCTACTAACTTGATCCCTTGTTGTTCGAACTCCACATCGAGCCAATCTTTAAAGTAAACACACATTTTTAATTTTTTTTGCGATAGTCTTGATCTTTTTGGATCTAACACCCTGTTACCTGCAAAGAAAGCAAACTTCGATGGTACTGTGGACACCGGAGAAGTTAGCACATCACGGGTCATGGCAGCCAAAATGGGATATATGTGTTGGTTTAGGCACCACCAGGCCAAAACATCAAAATTATTTATTTCATCATCAGAAAATTGTATATCTCTATTTAAATAAAAGTCTAATTTATTAAATGCACTACTTGATGTTGTAGTTTTTTTTCTTTTTATTCTTTACTTCTCAAAAATTTTGAAAATTCAAATTTTAAATTTCCTTTGGATTTTGTTTGTTTTGATGAGTCTTCAACTTGTTGTCTAGGTTTAAAATGAAATTCATACAAATTATACATTTCATATACTAATTGTTTAACTTCATATTTCGTATCATCTGTATTAATGTTCATAGCATCGCCATAAAAATCTAAAAACCATCTACATCATTTTACTTTTGTGGGGGATCTAACGTACTAGTTATTAGGTGAAGTGGTGAAATTTTCGTTCAATATTTCCTAAATTTTGCTTCCATTGGGTCAAGAAATGGCATTTAACTTTGATATTCTCTATATTCATTGAAACAATTTACTATACTATATATTTCTCTTAAAAAAGATAAGTTGTTGGATATTTACAACCATAAAATGTAACTGTAGCATGATAAAATTGTTCTAATATAAAAATAAGTATATCTAACAAATTCCAATCAAGTTCAGTTATGTGATGAGATGGGGGCATCTCTTTATTCCAAAGCATTGTTAAAAGTTCTCTATATGGTGTTATCATTTGTAATAACAAAAATGTTGAGTTCCATCTAGTTTCAATGTCTTTTGAAAATTTTTTATAGGGCAATTGATAAGCATGAACTAATTATTTCCATTCTCTAAGTCTAGACGTATTAGTGTGTATGAATTTTAAACAACTTTTTACTTTTTCTAATGACTCTGAACCTACACGAAGACCATCTTGAATACATAGATTTAAAATGTGACATGTACACCTATTGTGAAACAATTTTTCCCCTAAAATTAAGGGCACTTAAAGTTTTAATCGTTCCATTGTGACATTATTATTAGTAGCATTATCAAAAGAAATATCAAATATTTTTTCCAGAATATTGTAATCTAATACGGACTATGAAATCGAGCAATGTAGTTTCCACTGTGTTCTTCTACAAGTTCTTTAAAAGTAATTATTCTTTTTTTAATAGTCCACATGTCATCTATCCATTGGGCTGTCACACATAAATAATGATTATTTGTTAGCCCGTCATACCATATGTCGGATGTAAGTGAGATTTTACTAGTAAGTTGATTAAATACATTTTTTAGCTTATCTTTATATATTAAAAATAATCTCATTGCTTCATTTCTAATAATGTTCCTAGAGAAACCTCTAGACTGTGAATTGTGTATAGTTTTACAATACCACTTAAAAGCAAGATCTTGTGCAAGCAAAATAGTGCATTCTGATTTAATTATCATTTTAGCTAAACGCTCCTTATCTAGTTCTGAAATATAGCGATGAATATTACCTGAAAGATTTAATTGAGTTTGTGTAATACCTTTTTCACTATAAGCCATTGCCTCCTTATGCTTTGTCGCGTGACTTTTTAGATGACTTGTACCATCACCACACATAAGACGTTTTTTACATACCTTACATTAGGCCCTTTCACCTTCGCCTTTAAGCTGAACTATTTCATAATAGTTCCAAACAGCGCTTGTCCGCTGTCTTTTCCTAATAGCTCCCAAATTTGATGGACTTGCATCATCTTCTTCGTTCTCTCTGGGTGTTGGTGGGGTGGAAAATCAACAGGCCTAGCAAAGTTGATGTTGTCATCATCTTCTAGTAAGTCAAGTGGAAGTGTTTCATCCCGATCTGCATAATTTGTGTTATACAAATCAGGAATGAAATCCACTGGGAGTTGGGGTTAAGGACGACGAGGTGGATGGATTATGGGATTAGATGTGCTAGATCGTGGTGCATCCATAGAACCAGAAAGAGTCTCACGAGAAAAACCGGTGGATTTTGAGCGACGAAGGAATAACATTATTATTGATTGTTAAAAATAAAAAAAAAGTATAAATTGTTTAGAAATAACAATAATATCTAACTTGTAAATGGATAAAACTTATAAAATAAAAAGGCAAAAATAAGTAAGAATTAAGAAGTTAAACTCAAGAACAATCAAACAACTGAATTGCATAGAATTCGAAAGCAAATGAAAATAACTCATATTTATTCTCCTATTTATAGACAATCAAGGGACTTGCAAATTTGAATTTCAAATTCAAACGTTGGTGAATTTCAAATGCAAGCTTAGCACTTGTGACATAAAGCACCTGTCAGGTTGTCACAAGTGCTTTTGTCACAATATGACATAAAGACATAAAGATGCTTGTGAGTTGTGACATAAAGCACATGTCACAAGTCTTGTGCAAATTTGAATTTCAAATTTAAACTTTGGTGAATTTCAAATGGCAAGCTTAACATGTGACATCAAGACATAAAGGTGCTTGTGAGTTGTGACATAAAGGCAAAGAACATTTTATGTCACAAGTCTTGTGACATAAAGACATAAAGGTGCTTGTGACATAAAGCACTTGTCACAACTCACAAGTGCTTGTGACATAAAGCATTTGTTGTGACATAAAGCTTATAAAAATATCACACATAACACATAAGTATAATCCACAGGGCCTAACAGGTCGGGCCCATAAGGGCCTCATGGGCTCGGCCCATAAGGTCCCAATGGGCCGGCCCAGTAGGCCTAACCAACTGGGCCAGTAAGGGCCTCATGGGCCAAGCCCATAGGGTCCCAATGGGTTGGGCCCAGTGGGCCATGAGCCGGGCCCTTAGATGGGTCAAGCCAGCCCGGCTTGGGCCGTGGGCCCAAATTCTTTGGCCTGGCCCGGCCCGTTTGAATAGTAAAGGGCCGAGCTATGGCCCCCGGGCCGCCTGACCCTTTTGACATCTCTACCAGAAGGGTGGTCTGGTGTAGGTAGATAAACCTTTGAAGAAGGCACCCTAAGAGGAGATGGCATGGCAATGACATCATGAGAAGGCCTGGGGCGCTTGGTAACCCTTTTACACTGAACAAGAGAAGGCTCACTAAAACCACCCATAATTGCCTCTTTCTTCTTGATAGTGTTGGAAAGACGACTCATACTTGCACAACAAAAAATATAGAAATTAGTTAGAAAATACATTGAAAATAAAAGCTAAGGAGAAGAAGAAAACAAATCGATAAATACCCTCAGATGAAACCTGTTCCCCGCTAAGGGAGAGGAGGTGCAAACGAGATTCCTCCATCAAGTCTTCCTCCTAAGAGTGAGCATCATCAACATTGTCGTTGTCGTCAAGAGGGGGGCTAGGCTATCGGTATACCACCAAAAATCTTAGAAGCACTGGCTAAACTACTGGAGAATACGTCCTAACAGGGAATAATGATATTTTCCTCTAACATAATACCCCAAAGACAAATGGGTCCATGGGCTAGCAAACATGTAATCTCATGAGCAAAGAAAACTCGAAGTTTCGAAGGGCGTGGACTTTTAACAGCCCTATCTAAACGATGATGGTAGAAACACCAAAAATGAGGGGTCGTGAAGTCATAAGAAGGCCTAAGAACAAACCACTTATCTTCAAAATCATTAATCTTACTCAAAGGTACAACTAATAATCGCCTCGCATAAAGTTCCCACTGAAAGGTATAAAAATTAACCCGGTGGTCCAACCCCCGAAGGCTATAGAAACAACTAAATAATTGAGGATATGCATTCACCCCTCTCTGAGTACACAAGATACAGAAAGCAATCAACAAAAACCATCCATTAAGATGAATCTGAGAAGGAGAAAAGTGAAAATTCTAAACAAAATCCTGACCAAAGTCAAATAAGGGGAACCTAAAGCCTATCCTTAAAGAAGCTTCATGCATAGCTACCCAACCTTTGTTAACAAAAGCAGGATAACACTCTACTTGGTAGAGGAGTCGCATATGATAATCAGGGGGAAACAGAAAAGAGGAAGCAATCGTTGCAAGGTCATCTCTCCCCAAAATAGAAGGCTTCCCTAAAATCCTATCAGTTGGAATCTCTAGGATTTCTCTAGTAACCCTCTTACACCTCATAATAATTTAAGACAGGAAAAATATGCGAAGCAAAGATGGAAGGAAGATACCTTTGGAGAGATCAGGTATGCAAGAAAAAATAGGAGAGAGATAGATCAAAGGACCTAAGGGATAAAATAACTAGCAAGGAAGATGAATGGCAGCAAGACAAAAGCTAAGGCTAGGGCCATGGGCTTTGGTGGCACAAGGAGGTTATTGGCTTCTTGTTGGTTCCTAATGATGGTAAATATATCCCAAGAGGGGGGGTGAATTGGGATTAGGTAAATTTTCAATACTTTAAAACTTTGATTGATGAAAGAATACTAGGTTTCGAAATATATGAGATATGTTTCGAAATAAGACTTTATGTTAAGTAGGTTTCGAAACCTACTCTATATGTTTCGAAATATACCTTACTGTTTTGCTAGTTTCGAAATATAAAATGTATGTGTCGAAATCTACTTCACTGTTTTGCTTGATTCAAAATTATTTACCTTGTATTTCAAAATTATGATCTTTGGAAAAGATGATTTATATAAGTAAAAGTATACCAAAGATGTTTGTATATCAAAGATAGCTTTTCTATGTATATGTATAAACTTATGCTCATGAAAACTATTTTAGTCATTGATAACAAAACTTATGCAAGCATGTGCAATAAGCAATAATGATACATGAAAGCTAAAGAACACTTTACACACAAGATTTATAGTGGTTCGGCACTCGCCTACTCCACTACCTTCAAGCTTACCCACTTGAAGGATTTGCAATCCCAATCACTTTTTACTAGTGATTACCACAACAAGGGTTTTACCACGGTTCACCCCAAAACCTTACAATGTGAGTTTTTACGGGCTCAACTCAAACCTAGCACTAAGTGAGTTTTTACGGGCTTAACTCAAACCTTACACCAAGTGAGTTTTAAGGCTAAACTCAAACCTTCGACACAATGAGTTTTAGGCTCAACTCAAACCTTTACACCACAATGAGTTTTAGGCTAAACTCAAATCTTACAACAATCAAGATAATCAAATATATCTTTACAACCCAAAGAGCAATAAATGCCTTACCACATGGTTGTACAAACCTCTTAACTTGAGGTGAGGAAAGTTGGAGGATGATACTTCATATTTCAGTTTGCTTCTCCTCTTCACACTTTCAATGCACAAGAATAGGATGTGTGTAGATCTTCTTGAAAGCTCAATCAAACATTTTAATCACCTCTTGTGCTTGTGTGTGTGTCTCTAGTGTGTGCTCACTTGTTGTATCTTGTTCTTCCTCTATCAATCTGTATCAATCACTTCTTGTCTTCAAACACCTGCTATTTATACCAAGATATAGAAATCTGACCGTTTATAGTCGTTAGAGACAAGACAGAAAAGTAGGTTTCGAAACATACTTAGTAGGTTTCGAAACATACAACACTTTACAGCAAGACAAGCACTTCAAGACAACAGATAGTGGGAGACAGATTCTAAAGAATCTTATGGGCATTAAGAATAAACAATGGTCTCCACTTTGCTATTTGAATTTGAATCTCAAGAGCATGGAGAATGCATTAAACAAATGGTTTTGATAAATACAAAAATACAGCACACATGCATCTCGATTTTCAAATGAATCTGCTGACAGAATGTCAGAGGTTTCGAAACATACCTCTCTGGAAATGAGGTTTCGAAACATGATGCATATAAGTTTCGAAACAGACCTCTCTAGAAATGAGGTTTCGAAACATGATATAGAGGTTTCGAAACATAGTTCAAAACCTGAATTGAAAATATATACATAACATAGATGTTTCGAAATAGCATACATTGAAAACATTGAAAACCATTTCAAAGGGGTTTCGAAACATGCATGGAAACATGACAGATATTTAGAAACATTTGCATGAAGCACAATCCACATCATGTATACATCACAACTTATTCTTTAGTTTAAGTAAATGTCCATATTTTTTTTATTTATATTTTACCTCCATTTACTTTAATACATAAATGTAAATAACGAAGTACCCCCTATTTAGATTCAATAAAAATACTTAGAAAATCAAAATCCAAATAAATAAGAAAGTAGATTTTGGGTTTTAGTACACACTCAAGTTTTAGCAATAATACCACCTCCAAAATATATACCTTCTATTTAATGAAAAATTCATTAAAAATCATTTTAGCACTAATGAA
Source organism: Diospyros lotus (assembly GCF_014633365.1). Classification (NCBI taxonomy): domain Eukaryota; kingdom Viridiplantae; phylum Streptophyta; class Magnoliopsida; order Ericales; family Ebenaceae; genus Diospyros; species Diospyros lotus. The sequence continues at coordinate 15,851,370 of NC_068344.1, forward strand.
TGTTAGATATCAAATTATCGGGAGATAGTTTTCTAGAAAGAAAACTATTTCTTATATGTCTCCTTATAAGGTTCTAACCTTCCAGACTTAGTCAAAAATAGGGTTTTCATTTTCACAAAGTGATACATGATATACTTGATATTGAAATTGATATATATTGAAAACCACATACTTGACTCATGACTTAGGGATTAAACCAATATATGTTTTTCATCATTAAAACTATTGTACAAAAAGTACAACAACACTTCCCTGGCACATGAGGAGGTCGTGGGCTTCACTAGCACAAGAGGGTTGTAGGATTATAAACGATCGCAAGCTTTACTGGCACAAGATGGTTGTGGGCTTTGCTGGCATGTGAGGGTTGCGGGAAATGGCACAAGGATCTCAAGTTGGCAAAGGCGATGACGGTGCAAGCTCTACCGGAGTGAATGATAACAACATCGCAGATGCCGCGAGCAAAGGAGATCCGCAAGGGTGGCAATGTTATAGAGACTAAAGGCAAGGAGATCCATGAGGGCCGCGAGCAAGGAGGTCTATGAAAAACCTCAGGGTAATGCAAGGCGATAAACGACAACAACAAAGGATCATGACGGTAGAAGCACAACAAACTAAAGATTGGGAATGCAAGAGAAAAACCCTAGAGAGAGAAATGAAAGTGGAAAATGAAAACCCCTTCCCCCCTTTATATAGTGGGGGACAACACATATAAATCCTCCGACCTAGTTAAAAATTTCACAAAAAATACCTCTGGAATGACCCATGGCTAAAGAAGAACATATGAAATCATCAGCAAAGAATAACTACTCTTCTCCCTTGGAGACCAAGGCAAAAAAGTAAGGAGCAATTAATACGTTATAGTATAAAAATAAAAAAATAAAAGAAAAAATTAATAAATAAGTTAACCCAAGTCAAATGGGCAGAACCAGAATGAAAGGGAAAGCAGCAGAGAGGCACTCCCGAAAGTAACTCGAATAGCATAATGGAAGCCCGTGGCCTTAAAAGGCACGCGGAGTCCCTGTGGCCCCAAGGGGCATGTGGAGACCTCATGGCCCCCAAGGACCCATGGCTTCTTTGTCCCTCAAGACTCGTGGGAAAATCCCACAACATCCCATTCCCTAAAAATAGCAACGTCATCACCAAAGCATTTTCCTGAATACATAGGGGAGGCACACAATGCGTAAACTAGATAACTCCAACATTCAAAAATCCTTCCAGGAAAAGGATATACAATCATCCCAAATGAATCCTACCCCGAAAGGACAAGATAAACGTCATCTATAACAATACTGATTCTAACCAAATTAAGAAAAGTCATGATAGATGTTATCTGTAAGAATCCTAATGCTGGACTACTATGGATTACTCTATACTCCTCTATAAATAGGCAAACACTCATTCCAAAAAAAAGGTATCTCTGATATTGATGTAAATACTACTCTTAGGCTTCCATCATCCTCAATGTCTGACTTAAGTATCAGAGTGTTTGTACGGGGAGCCTCCTGCACCCTCTGAATGTTTTCTTTATTTGCAGACTTAGGTAGCTTAACAACGATGTTTGCTGTCAAATAAATTTATTATTGTATCTTGGAAACAATAGTGAGAAACCCCTCGTAGGAATGGTTCCCTGAAGGAAGAAGAGCTTTTTCAGGCGAGCTACATTGTTCAAGACAACATAGGGTAAAGTTGTACGGGATAAGGTTCTTCCTCGTTCTTCCCTAGAATGATGGCTTGACCGAGTAGATTGTAATGTGCAATATGCCTCTCCGAGAGAACCCCTTATCATTCTTTGGGAGGACTTGTGTAACGACCCGCTCCCACTTATGGGCGCTACCGGTAAATAATCGACCGGATTACTCACCCGATAACCACAACTGAAGAGTTGGACTATGTTTCAACAGGAAACGCCCTAGGTGGGAACTAGGCTTCGTCCTTCCCTTCGCTCCACTCAGGAATCGGTCCCAACTCAATAAGAAAAATCCAGCGGATCAAGACCCAAAACCCGAGTGAGCTTCACTTCTCTTCAGCTCACCCCATAGCAAGCCAGAGGTGACCCAGGCACAAAGCTAGCATACAAACACTTCGCTGAGTATTGGGAATTTATGAGAACATACCTTGCTGATCTTGACTCGGTCCAAAACTTGGCTTTACCGACTATGCCACATTCAACAAGAAATCTCACAATCATCTATCACACTATGATGATTACACAATTAAATACATTTAAGCTCAATAACACAGACATTTACTCACAAGGGTATATATACACCACGCCCCCTGGCTACATACAAGCAATATTAAAAATACATAACTCGGGCAACACAGCTAGTTGCCACAACAGCCTCCTGGCGCCATCCCTGCTTGTATCCAGACTTGCATCATCTACACATGAGGTAAAACCTCATGAGTCCTAAAGACTCAGTAAGGGTGCAATGCATGTAAATATGAGTATAATCATGTTTATGTATGCCAAATGCATGCAAATGAGGCTAGGCTCACACATCCTCACAACCCACTAAGGTTTGAGGCATCAACCTATCAGCCCCCACCTCTAGTCCTCCTTATGGCCACAGGTCCACTAGAGCTTGCATCACACAAGATATAACCACTACATGCCAATGCAACATAAAAACATTATCAAACACATTTACCAACTTGCAATGCCACCTCCACATGGGGCCGTCCCTTACCTGGCTCGAAGCCTATTCTCTGCCTCGGTATGAACTCCAGCCTGAACCGCAAGTTCCTCTAGGACCACTGCCTTCCCGGTCGAACCTAGAGGCAAAACACACAAAACCCCAACTCCATTAACATCTGGCATTCAACCAATGCCCTCAACTACGCCGCACATCGCCAAAATCATCCATCAACAAGATTTCAAATAACCCCAACACAGGGTTTAATCCAATAATTAATTATTCTACATTAACTCGCTTAATGTAAATAATTTGGGAAGGAATATTAATTTACCTCGGCTCATTTGGAGAGAAATTCGGAAACGACCACGCCGACGTTGCCTCCCGAGCTGCCGCTCGCGCCCAAAATTCCATTTTTTGAGCTTCCAACAAGCTCCTCAAGCCCCAAACTAATTTCCAGAACTTTCCCTCATTTTTCTGGAATTTTTCAGCTATTTTTCCCCAATTTTCCATATTTTCTTTTTATTTCTTTTCTTTTCTTTTCTTTTCTTTTCCATTTTTCTTTATCTTTTTCTCTTTTCCTTCTTTCTTCTTCACCTCCCGTGCGCACTGTTCATCTCCTTCAACCTCCAGCGCGCGCCCACGCAGCTGGCCACCGCCGCTGCTCGCGCTCCACCCCTGGCCGGCCACCTCCGCCGCAGCACAGCCTCTAACATCGGCGACCTTCACCGCAGCCCGTGCCTCCCGTGCACGCCCCTTCTTCTTCCTCACCGAGTCTGCGCGCATGGCGCGCCTGCAAGCATGGCAGCCAGCCACCGCCGCTGGCTTTGCCGGACGCTACTTCGGGTGGCTCCGCTACTGCCAGCCGCATCGAACTGCATTGCGGGCGTCATGCTCGGCCACCTCCATTGCAGCAACTCTCGGCCTTCAAGCCTCATGCGCGCTGCAACAGCCATGGCCACGTTCGGCCATCAAGCTTGTAACACCCGGTGTAACCGGTGTTAAGAGAATAGGAAAGGAAGTAAGTAAACTTCTAAAAATGCCCTTGAGAAAGTGATGATCCTTGAGATTGAGAATGCCCATGAGAAGGGTATTTTGGTAATTTGGATAGGAAAATCCAATAAAAAGGGTATTTTGGCAAATTTGAAATAATTCCTATGTGGAATTAGGTGAGTAAGTGAATTAAATCCCAAATTTGTGTTTATGTGGAGATATGGGATTAATAATTCATGAAATGAGAATTTTGGTGATTTGGAGTGATTCCATAAAGGAAATTAATTATGGAAAATAGGAAAAATGGTGGATATTAAATTATTTGAGGAGAATAATTATTTTTCCCTAAATTGGTAAATAAATGTGGTATTGCCACATGGATGACCAAGATCAAGAATTGGAAGCCAAGTTTGTGTCTTGGAGTGACACTTGGCATAATCTTGGAATTTGAGAGAAATTAATATATATAAGAAATGTGGGAGCATGTATATATATATGTGGAATTATGAGTTGGAGAATGATTTAAATTAAATGCAAAAAAGAAAGGATAATTGGTCTTTCAAGCATTTAATGAGAGGCATTATGGTGTTGGATTAAAGAAAATCCAAATGAAATGTGAAAATAGTCACCATTAATGTTTGAAATTATGGTGAATTAAATAAATGAAATGGAAAATGGGAAAATGGTCACCCATTAATGCTTGGAAAATGGTGTGATTTATTTAAATGAAAAATGAGGGATTATGTCTTTCAAGTAGTCTCTCATGTGATGGTGGAAATTAGTCCCATTAATTTAAATGGGAATTAAATATAAATTCAATGGATGAGATGTATTCTTGAATCAGAGAATAAATCCTATGGTGGGGATTTAAAGAGAAGAAATGGCATGGATTGCCATCCTAATAAAAGTGTGCTTTCTTTTAATGGTGGAGATGAAGTCTTACAAAGACAAAGGAAATCCAATGGATGAGAGTAATCAAGACCAAAGCACATGGATTGTGCTTTCTTGTGTGGTTGGGATTTTCTTTCAAAAAGCAAATGGAAATCAAGGGCTAAGATTAAGTCTTGAAATTGAGATTTCAAGACAATAGTAGTATTTAAAGGGAAAGTAAGCTCTTGTCTCAAGTTTTGCCATTTCAAAGAAAGAAAGAAAATGAGAGGAAGGAAGAGTTGTCTTCCAAGAAGAAGAAAGGGAGAAAATGAAAGAATGGAAAAGAAATGAAGATCAACCAAGGTATGTTCCATTCTTCTTTTCTCTATTTAGTATTCTTGTATTTAAAGTGAGTGACAAGTTGAAATGCCATTTTAGGTGGGAGAAAATGGTGTAGGAAGCTCTCTTGAAATAAAGATATGGAGGTTCAAGAATAAGGTAAGGGATGGCCCCATGTGGAGGTGGCCTTGCATTGCATTGTAAGTAGGTTGCATAGACTTTTATGTATCTCTTTGCATGCTTTATTTGTTCATGAGACCTATGGCCATGGGGGTGGGAAAGAAATGGTAGGTTGATGCCTCAAACCATGTTGGGTTGTGAGGATGGAATGACCTAACCATGCTTGCATGCATTTGCATTACATAGACTTGTTATGCTTGTATTTACTTTGCATATGCACCCTTACTGAGCTTTTGAGCTCATGAGGTTTTATCCTCCCCTTGTAGGTTGTTCTTATGTCAAAAGAGAGAAGAAAAAGTGGCAAGCTTGTGGGTGGAAGCTCATGGTGTTTACTTATTTTTGTTGTAAATGTATGGCTTATGGAAGCCTATGTTATTGTGTTTGATTCATGAGATGTAAATTTTATTGGGTTGGTAATGGCTTGTTTAAGCCTAAGTCAATGAGTGTATATTTCTTGAAGTGTTGATTTTTTTTTAAGTGAATGAGATTGAGACTTATGGCATGTTGAAGCCTAGGCAAAAACCTCACTTTGGTATGAGTTGTTGTGGAAGCATTAAGAGCATAAATTTAAGCCTTAATTTTGGAGAAAAATAGGCTAAATTTAAAGGAAAATGAAGTTTATTTATTCACTTTAAATTCTGGAAAATTTCGGGTTGTATAGCCCAAGGAAGAGAAAAAAAAAAAAAAAAAGAAAGAAGTGTGGAATACAGCTGGAGCAGCAGAGGGCTGCCAGCCAGCTGCAGGCCGCAGGGCGGCAGCATGCGCGGGCGAGCGCGCGCGCGCGGCCAGGCGAGCGCGCGCGGGCGGGTGAGCGCGGGCGGCCAGGCGCGCGCGCAGGCGCGCTGCCGCGCCACCGCGCGAGACATGCGCGGCCAGCCCGCGCGGCCAGCTGCCAGCGGGGCCCTGCTCGGGCCCCGGGCGGGCCAGCGGGCCCCGCCGGCCAATTTTTTTTAAAAAATTGGAATTTTGGGAGAAATTGGGGCATTTCTTTATTGATTTTTGGGCCCCGGAGGAAATTTCAAAAATAAAGGGATTTTTCGGGCATTTTAAGAGAAAATGCCGAAATTTTGGAAAATTGAAAATATGAGTTTTTCCTCCAAATTTGGTAATCAATCAATGGATTGATTTTTAAATAGTGATTTTATGGAGCCCGGTGAAAATTCTTGAATGGAAAAGAATTAAATAAAAAAAAATATGGCGATTGGGCGCCTGAAGGAGATTTTCTTTATAGCCAATGCGGTGTGGCTAAAGCACAATTCTGCTAGCGAATCCTGGGATTCCGCGAAGGGAAGGACGAGCCTAGTTCCCACCTAGGGCGTTTCGTCTTGAAACATGGTTCACCCTTCGCCACAGGTCGGGCAAGTGGACAATTTGGGTGATTGTTCATGATTAACACCTGTAAGTGGGAGCGGGGCGTTACAAAGCTCACGCTCACACTCTATCTCTCCCGCGAGCTCTTTCTCGCGCGATGCTTCTGCTAGGCTCCCCCAGCCCAACTTTCTCGATCTCACTCTCTTTCTCGCACTCTCTGGCTGATTTGCTTATCTCGACCATTTCATTTCAAAATACCAAGGGCGCTCGTGAGGAAGCTTCAAGGAAGCTTCCTCCTCTCACATGTATATATATATATGTATATATTTACTAAAATAACCCCATAATCCTTATTAATTTCACTAGAGAACCCCCTTAATTTCACTTAACAACCTCTTAATTCATTTAGGAATTTTAATAATATCACTTAGGCCCTCCAAGCCTAATTTAATTATCCTTAAACCACATAAATTTTTGATTTCTCAAAAATTAATTACCGACCTTTACTCGGGAATATTGATTTCGTCCCTGCGCCTACACGGAACATTTATTCGACCTGAAAACACTTAAGGGTTGCCTTACTCAGAAAATCGAACCACCCCTAGGGTCCCCTCAACTTCCAGGAGGTCCCCTGCAACCATTCGATATTGGCACCCATTCAGGCTTATACAGAATTTATTCCAAAAATTATTCCCGGTCGGACTGCTTCCAGCGTCATTATTCTCATCTCAAGACGCTCACCAATCCCTTGCCCTCTTCCTTGAACATCCAAGTCCCGAGGCACTCCCAGCCGCCAATTCGGCGATTTTATTAATTAATTGCTCAAAATTGACTTTTGGTCTTCCTGGACCACCCGAGGTCCTGACAAAATAATCAAAATTTATTTATTTTCAATACCATGTAATACCGGATATTACAACTTGCTTGTTGGTTTCTCCAGAGAAGAGTTCCTTCTCCGGGAAAACTCCCTCTCAGAAGACAAGCAACAACAATACATGTAACAACCTGTTTATTCATAAATTAATAAATATTCAAAAGCAAAATATTAGATTATAGTTCAAAAATTAACATTTAATAAGTTATTTAACTTTTGAATTTTTTGGAAAAAGTGATATAAGTGGTATTATTAAGGTGGGGTGTATGTGTTAATAATCGGGAATTACGGGGTTTAGAAGGAATTTTGAAAGTTGTTGAAGAAACTCTTTAAAATTAATTGAGTGTGTATTATATATTGAAGGATGTTACAGGCGAGGCAGTACACACGTGAGGGGGCTAGCTAGTGGGCATGGGATTGAGCCATGGTCGTGCGCACGCTGAAGGGAAAAATTGGTCGTGCTGCTGTTAAGTTGCCTTCAACCACTCATTTTGCCTCTTTTAAGCCCAATTCAAGCAGAAATCGAGCAGCAAATAGGAGAGAAATTTTGGGAGAAGAAGAGGCACAAACTGAAGCTGGAGAAGTGAAGAAATTGGGGGGCGGGGAAACACAAGAAAATTAGGGGAAAATTCGCGTAATTGAAGCTTAAAGTAGCCAAGTACATGGAAAAATATCTATTTAGAATTTTCTACAGATTGGATTTAATTTTTTGGCCACGATTTAATTATATTTTGAAAAAATATTGTTTTGCAGCATGTGAGCATTTAAAAGTGGAATCAACTATAAAAAGACAAGTTCCCCTTCTTTTCCCTATGTATGTATAAAATTCCCCTCATTTCTCATGGGGACAATAAAAATGAGTCTGTTGGGGGTTGTTGGTGTTTTCTACAAACGCAAAATTTTGGTTATGTCTTGAGGTTGTGGGATGTCCTGTGAAAAAATTGGATTTTTGTATAAGTTCTAGTTGTGTGTAAATCCTTTGTTTGTTATATCATTTTGAATGTCTAAACCCGTAGTTTCATCGAGGTGTTGCTCTGTCTCTTGTTTCTTAAGGATTGACGCTAATTTTGAGCCAAATTGTGCATAAAAGTTTTGAGATGGGAAGACCATATATATAGCAAATCTTAAATGATGAGGCGTGTGTGTCACAGAGTACCTAATAACCCCAAAATTCTAAGGAATCACGCCAAGAATATATGTGCTTGAATAAAGGCAAATTATTCTATGAGAATGGGAGGAAAATGGATTATGGAACTCTAATTAATCATGTGCCCACTAATGGTATGCAATTGTGAGAAAGTAATGAAAAGATTAAACGAGAACGTGTTTAGTCGAAACAACATGATGCAATCACATATCTGTTGTATGTGTATAATATATTAATACTTACATTATCGCACCTATTATTTTGCACATTGGTGTGACCGTAAGATGGGGATATCCATTTTTTTTTTTTTTTTTTTGTATACTCGGTGAATAATCAAGGGAGCTACGGCTCGCCAGACTGAGGTGGAAAAAGAATAATAATATTATAACATAACCAGGTATGGCTAGAAATGTGTATAATTGTCAAGTGAATTATAATTTATTTCATGTACTGTTAATTCAACTTTAATAAAGTTCTCAATACTTAATTTCTTTCATATTATATGTTTGTTGAGTCTTATAGCTCACTTTATTTGTTCTGTGTCAATCCAAATTAGAGCAAGGCGGCAACGGGTGGTGAGTCTAGCCACACCTGAGTTGGGAAACACGTAGTGTGTACAGAGTCACCTCAAGCAGAAGATCCTAGGGAGTGTTTTGTTTTTTTGAAATAGGGCACAAGAAAAGAAAATGATATTTTGCTATAAGTTTATTGCACGCCACCTATGTTTTGTAATGTATGGCAGTAATGCCTTGAATAGACATTGTAATATCCTAGTATTTTGAGAATAATAATAATTGATTTTTTTGTATTTAAAATATTTTTTTATATCGATTAGAGATTATAATTGAGAAAAGTAATGGGTTTAGAGTTAGTGGGCTAAATTGAAAAAAGAAAGGCTAAGTAAATGGGTTTAGAGTTAGTGTGTTAAGTTGAAAAAAATAAAAGACTAAGTAAATGGACTTAGAATTAATAAGCTAAGAAAGTGGGCTTAAAATTAATGAACTAAATAAAAAAATAATCTATTCAAAAAAAGATTTAGTGAAAAATAATTAAGGTGACAAAATAATAGTGGGTGAAATAATTGAGAAATTTGGGAAACAAAGTAAGGTGTCAACAAATAATTAAAGATTCTGGGTAAGATTTAGTAGAAAATAATTAAGAAATGTGATAAAATAATTAAAAATAATGGGTGAAATAATTGAGAAATGTGGAAGACAAAGTAGGGTGTGGACAAATAATCAAAGATAATGGGTGAAATAATTGAAAAATGTGGGAGACAAAATAGGGTGTTGACAAATAATTAAAGATTATGGGAGAGATTTAGTGGAAAATAATTAAGAAATGTGACAAAATAATTAAATATAAGAGTTGAAATAATTGAGAAATGTGAGAGACAAAGTAGGGTGTGGACAAATAATCAAAGATAATGGGTGAAATAATAGAGAAATATGGCAGACGAAGTAGAGTGTGGACAAATAATTAAAGATTATAGGAGAGATTTAGTGAAAAATAATTAAGAAATGTGACAAAATAATTAAAGATAGTGAGTCACTATAATTATGCTAAGCTTAATTCAACCTTCTATAAATAGAGAAAACTTGAAAGGTTTGAGAACTTAAATTAGAAAGATGAAGGTTGTAAAAAGAAAGATTTGAGAGTGAGAGAGGAATTTGAAAAAGAGAAAAAAACAAAATAGGAAAAACAAAATATATAGAAAAATACCAAAAATTCTTAGAAAAATCCTATAAGCTGAGTTTAGTAGTTCGTGTGAAAATTTATGGCAGAAGACGTCGTTGGATACGCAAACCGAGACTTCGTCGCAATATAGAAGAATATCGAATTGCTCCGCGGGAAGGTGAGTTATCTTCGAAAATTTCTTCAAAAATTCTAGAAATATGATAATGATATTTTAGAATTGTTGATGATGAAATTGGAAGAGAAATGCATGATTGGTATTTATTATGAATTTTTGAGGTAATAGATGCTTGAAAATCAAAGAGAAAATGAGAAATAAATAGAACATGGATTCTGAAAATTATGAGAAAATTTTTGGGGCTTAGGAATATTGTTTTAGGAATTATTCTGAAGATAAAATGAGAAAATTTTATGAGGAAGTATTATTTCATAATCTTGAGGAAATAATAAGAGGAAATGGGAGAAATTAGAAAAATTAGAGAAAATTAGAAATATGATTTTTTTTAAGTAATTATGGTGCCTAAGGCATGTCAAGGTTCATAATTGAGTATGATTAGAAGTCCGATGGGAATTTGAGGCAAAATTATGCTTAGGACAAAATTATCTTTTTGCAAGGTAAGTGGTACTTTTCAACTGGATTTAGTTGTATGAAAATGCTTGGTTTGTAAATGGTTTTACCAAAAATTTGATTTTTAATAAATGATTTTATCATGTTGCCATTTCTTGATCTGAATATGTTTATGTAAATTGCATTTACATGTATTGATGATAAAATATGCATATGTATACGAAAATATTGTTGATCATACATTCGCATATGGGTTTGAGAGTACGGGTCGGGACCGCTGCTTGGTAAGGAGGCTGTGAAAATGGGGAGTAGCAATACACCTCGACCTGGTAAGGAGGTTGTGAAAATGGGGAATAATAATAAGGTACGGTTGGCTCAAACCGAAATGATATAGAAATGGACATTTTGCATGCATGCGCGAAATATATTTATTGTTCCCTTACTTAGATGATTCATCATCTAACTTGGGCTTTGCCCGTAAAATATTCAAACGTTCCAGATGAAAATTGTAGCAGAAACGAGGATGAATGAGGCATGCAATGACACTTAACAAAGTATATTATGAATTGAATGATAAATTGAATGTATGTTATATAGTCCATATATTTAAGTTCTACTACTTTGAATTCTGAACGTTTTGAGGAATGATAATGTATAACCCTATGGTTAATGACGATGTAAGAAATAATTTATGATTAATGTTAAGATGTTAGGTTCGATTCTAGTTTCCGCATTTAATATTTATAATGATTCTCTTTCAAGATAGATGCATGAAAATTTTGAGATGGATATGAAAAATGATATGGTTTAGCAATAGTTTTTAGGAAGAAAAAAATTATTATCCCAAAATTATCCTAAGTTTTAACAGGCTCGAAAAACGGGACGTCACCTTAACAAATGTTGTTGCATGACTAAACAAAAGTTGTATCTTTGTAAAGTAGTAGTAAATTGAATTGAATGTATTGTTGAGATGCTTTGTTCCATTTCTTTAGCGACCTTCTCGCAGATTGCCTATGCTAGCGGGTACTCTAGGAGGCGAGCTGTGATAATACATCTTTGACACATCAACTTTCTACATCTTTGTCTTTAGTGGGATTGATCTTTGACACATCACCTTTCTACGTCAAAACCTTGAATTTAGTGCATCAATTCAACATTTTTTGCAGACAAATTGGACACGCGAAGGCAAAGGAATCCCCATTTTTGCTGGATTTTGGAAGCATTAATTGAAGGAGAATAGAAGCCAAATGAAGCTAGTATGTTTTTCTATGATATATATATCATAGATACATATCCATCATCAACACGTGACACCAGCCCATATGTTGATCTAACATGCTCACAGTAAGCAGTCAAATCATGGCCCATTGTTGCTGAATTTGAGTCTAAATTCCTCAGTGGCGCCCCTATTTTGTTGTTTCCACCTAATGCTGAAGATGCTCTAATAATCCTGCCAAACATGCATGATTGGCTATATATGCTTGCTAACATCTCACTTTTGCACATATCTTCACTCTTCAAGGTCTGTTGCCACCAAGCAACAACATTTAGTTCTCTATATACAGATATATCCCTGAACTCTTATATTAATTGTTGGTCTGTCAGCAACAAGAAGTGCTCAATGGGGACTCCAGGTTTGAGCTTTGCTGTGGTGTGTTCACTCTTCATATGCATTGTGTTTGTGGCTGCTGCTGCTGCTGGCACTGGGAGGTCTAATGAGACAGATCAACTCTCACTTGTAGCATTCAAGGCCAGTGTTGTGCAAGACCCCCTCCACGTCATGAGCCTATGGAATTCAAGCCTCCACTTCTGCCTGTGGCCCGGTGTCACCTGTGGCAGCCGCCACCGGAGAGTCACCGTCTTGGACTTGCAGTCCCTGAAGCTGGAGGGAACCATATCGCCGCACATCGGGAATCTGAGCTTTCTCAGAGTGTTGCAGCTTCAAAACAACAGTTTCAGGGGTAAAATTCCCCTGCATCTGGGCCGTTTGAGAAGATTAAGGGTACTCCGCCTGCACAATAATTCCATCAGTGGCCACATTCCCGCCAATTTATCCAGCTGTCACCAACTCAGCGTCATAAACTTATCAAAAAACATTCTAGTGGGGAGAATTCCTCCCGAGCTTGGTTCATTGCAGAGGCTTCTGTGGATTAAAATCGATTCAAACAAACTGACAGGACCAATCCCTCCTAGTTTGGGGAACTTGTCATCTCTTGAGATTCTTTTTGCAAGCAAAAACAAGTTGGTTGGGAGCATCCCTGAAGCTGTATGCCAATTGCCAAGCCTTAAGTTTATCGTAGTGAATGAAAATGGCTTGTCAGGTAAACTCCCTAGTTCACTTTTCAACCATTCTTCTATTATGGCTATAGATGTGGGTACCAACCACATTCAAGGAAATCTTCCCTCACAGTTTGGCAACACCCTCCCGAAACTTGAGTACCTCAGCATTTTCAACAACCAAATTGGTGGTCTCTTCCCTGTATCACTATCAAATGCCACGAATCTAATGTTCTTTGGAACAGGTCACAATAAGCTTACAGGAAAGGTTCCAACCTTGGAAAAGCTGCAAAAACTTGAGCGACTTAGCGTAGCTTTCAACCGTCTTGGCGGTGACTTGAGCTTCCTATCCTCCTTGACCAATGCCACCAATTTGGATCTTCTAGAGCTGAATGTAAATGAATTTAGTGGGTTGTTGCCACAATCAATTTCTAACCTGTCAACTAAGCTTGCAGAACTTTCTCTAAACTACAATCAATTATATGGAAGCATACCGGCAGGGATATCCAATCTTGTCAACTTGGAGGCCCTGTATTTGGCCGGCAACCGATTCACGGGTAATATTCCTCCTGAATTTGGGAGGCTTCAGAAGCTGCAAGACTTGGCTCTGCCAGAAAACAATCTCTCTGGGAGTATTCCCTACTCATTTGGAAATCTAACTTTATTGACTAGATTCAGTTTGGCAGAAAACAAGCTTCATCGCAGCATTCCTATTAGTATAGGGAAATGTCAAAATTTGATATTGTTGGATCTTAGTCACAACAGCCTTAGCGGCCCGATACCAAAACAAGTGTTTGATCTCTCATCTTTGTCGATAGCTCTGGACCTATCTCGAAACCAATTGACCGGTTCAATTCCAATGGAGATCGGAAACTTAATCAATCTCGATTACTTGGATCTTTCTGAAAACAAGCTACTGGGTAGAATTCCAGCCACTCTTGGCGCTTGTGTGAAATTGGAAAATCTTTACTTGCAGAAAAACTTCCTCCAAGGAACCATTCTTTCATCTTTTAAATCTCTCAGAGCCATCCAAGTTCTAGACCTTTCTCACAACAATTTGACGGGTGAAGTCCCAAGATACTTACAGGATTTCGACTTCTTGCAAAAACTGAATTTGTCTTTCAATGACTTGGAGGGCGAGGTGCCGACCGAAGGAGCTTTCGAGAATGCAACTGCAACTTCAATCACCGGAAACAAGAAGCTCTGTGGCGGTATACCCGAGTTTCTGCTGCCCAAATGCAATCCCAAACAGAAGAACTCCACCCTCACCGTGAAACATGTCATTGCCATATCATGTGGGCTTCTGGGAGCAATCTTGGTGATTATAATTTGTTTCATTTATCTTTTCTGGTTCAAGATCAAGCAGAGAAACAAAGAATCCCCTGGTTCGCTTTCACTGGAACCCTGCTCATTGATCAGAGTGTCTTACCAAGATCTCCTCAAAGCCACCGACGGGTTCTCTTCTTCCAATTTGGTTGGATCGGGTAGTTTTGGATCCGTGTATAGAGGAACTCTCAACAATGGAACAGTTGTTGCAGTGAAGGTCTTCAATCTTTTGCATCAAGGAGCTTCCAAGAGCTTCCTCGCGGAATGCGAGGCCTTGAAAAGCATTAGGCATAGGAACCTTGTCAAGATTCTCACTGCATGTTCAGGCCTTGACAATCAAGGAAAAGATTTCAAGGCCTTGGTTTATGAGTTCATGGTTAATGGAAACTTAGATCAGTGGCTGCATCCAAACCCCAAAGAAAAACAAAGTAGTACTGTGCAAGTGCATGTGCATGTGCCTGCTTTGAATCTTCTTCAGAGACTAAACATTGCCATCGAAGTTGCTTCCGCCGTGGATTATCTTCACCGCCACAGCCAAACGCCGGTAGTTCACTGTGATCTGAAACCGAGCAACGTTCTTCTTGACAGCGAAATGACGGCTCATGTGAGTGATTTCGGGTTAGCCAAATTAATCCTCGAGGACGGCTCCTCGAATAAAAGGAGTTCGACCGGGATATTACGGGGATCTGTTGGCTATGCCGCACCAGGTTTATCACCACCTCTACAACTCTCTCATGTAAAATAAATAAATAGATAAAATTCATTGTTTTGAGGGTCGATCGTGTTTCTTCTTGTAATTAATGTTGCAGAGTACGGCCTGGGGAGTGAGGCGTCGAGACAAGGTGATGTATACAGCTATGGGGTGCTCTTGCTGGAGATGGTCACCGGAAAAAGACCCACCGACGAGATGTTCAGTGAGGGTACTCTGAACAATATTCACAATTTTGTGAAGACTTCTGTGTCGTCAGAAAGGGTACAGGAAATTGCAGATCCACCGGTTGTTGTTCTTCAGGAGCCCCAGATGAAGAAAGGCGTGGAGAGAGACAAAATGTTAGAGTGGTTGACTTCAATCTTTGAGGTTGGAATTGGATGCACGGAAGAATCAGCAAGGGCCAGGCCAGAAATGAGCTATGTAGTGAATGAGTTGATTCTGATCAGAGACTCCATCGTTGCAACAAGAAGAGGGACTACCTACACACGAGTAATTTAGTCTTTTTCTTTTTTTTTTTATATGACCAAGTATCCAAGTTTTGCTCTGACTAATTTAGTTTTTTTGACATGTCAACGTATCATTTTGATAATTTTTATTAAGGTGGTATTTGTTAACCAAGATATAGGAGAGAAAATATCAAATATGAGAAATATTCCGAATGTTTGTCTTTTTCAACGTGTTTGTTAAACTTATCTTACATTCTTCGAAAAAAATCTCACGTGACGTTTTATTTAACTTTTTCTTGATAAATTTATATAGTCCCCCTCTAGATAAATCTATATGATATTTTACAAATAAGCCTAAATTACTTTTATGCCGATTTAGGATAATTAATGTCATTTAATACATTTTTAAAATATAAATTTATTAAATTTTATTAATAAGCTTGATTTTAAAAGAACTTATTTATTTAAGTCTTATAATTAATGTCGTCTAATATAATTTTAAATTGTCACATATTTTGACTATTTTTAAAATTTAAATTTTTCTCTATATATATATATATTTTATTATATAATACAAGTTCTTTTCATCGATTTTTTAAATTATTTTACTTAATTTTATATTTTACTATCTATTATAAAAATATATTTTGTCAATTTTTAATTATCCAAGTGGAATTATTGTAATTCCACCAATAATTATTTTTATTTTCTAAATCTTTTTAGAATTTATTTTTAAACATGGATTTAAAAAATAAAATATTATTTTTATTTTTATTTTTATTTTTATTTTTATTTGTTGACAATTTAAATTAATCATAAAATATTATTTTAATCATAAATTTGTTACTAATATTAACATATAGTTTTGAATGAATTTGGTAATAGAGAAATTTTAATAAAAAATATATATATTTATCTCAGTGCTTATCATATGGATTTAAAAAATATATGAAAAGAAAAAGTACAATTCTCAATAAATTTTAAAAAATTTAACAAACAGTCTAATAGAAATTAGATAATACTTTTCAATCTTATCTTAATCATGCTATATCTTGGTTTAGAAAACTTTTCAAACTTATTTTGATGATCTCTTATTTTATTCATTTTAACAACTACTATTAAGTATTAAAGGTTTACATGAGAGGGAAGCAAACTTTTTCTTCAAAATAATTGAATTTGAAGCCTTTCCAATATATGAGTAAATTGAAGAAACAAATTAAGATAGCATTATCTCTCCAATTTAACTAAGCCCACATTAAATGTGCATGTATTAGAATATAAATAGTTATTTTTTATCTAATGAAAATCAAGATAGCAGTCATGAAAGATGACAGGGCAACACCAATGATTTATTGAGCAAAAGTTCACATAAAATTAATTCATATTAAATAATTTAATTTAAAAGTCCAAACAATATTTCAACATAAGTATGAAAAATTATTTATAATATGAAGAGTGAAATATTATTCAAAAAAAACTACTATTTTATCCCTCGAACAATTGAGAATTGAAAAGCCATTTGAGTTGAAACTTAGAAAAGCAATTTGAAATGGATCCCAATTACGCCACCAGGGTGCTTTAACCTGAGCGTGCACAATTGGCCGACATCACATTCACATCACTTATAATACATGTGGTGTGATGGCTTGAAAAAGAAATTTCAACCAAATTAAAGCGGAGCACTCTTGGCTTGAAAAGAAAAGATAATTAAAGGTGATATGCCATAAGAAAATAATTAACAAATTAGAAAGGCGGATCAACCTGAAAAGTTTGGCTAACCTGAAAAAGTAAACACAAGATTGGACGCCAACTACAATGAGCAATTGCAACATGTTGCAACAGCGGATGGCTAAGCAACGATGGTTGCAGTAATGGCTAAGCAACGATGGTTGCAGTAGAGATGGCTGCGACTGAGAGTTGTGGCGAGGTGACAATGGTGGTCATTGTTGAGGGCTACGGCGAGGCAGGGACGATCGTCGTGGTTGAGGGCTATGGTGAGGCGACGAAGGGATCCCATCCAATGCACAAACTAAATAACTTCAACATCCAAAATCCCTCTGAAAGGATAAACATCATCTATAAAGGATAAACTTCATCTATAGGAATCCTAATCTTGGAGGACATAGGATTACTACATACCCCTCTATAAATAAGCAAATCCTCATTTTAGAAAATGGACATCTCTCATATTGGTGTGAATTGACCATTCAAGTCTTCAGCATCTTCAAAATATGATTTAAACATCGAAGTGTTTGCACGGAGACTTCCCTGTGCCCTCTGACTATTCATTCCCTTGCAGGCTTAGGCAGCTTGATGACCTAGTCAAATGAATTTATTATTATATCTCGACAATAACAATTGGTGCCATCTATGGGAAGCCTCCAAAAAATCTAAGAATACTACAATGGTTCTAACACGGTCTCAAGCTACAGGCAACTAACATGATGAGGAAGGCCTTGATGTCGACAACCCTCCCAATCTGAGGTCCTTAAGGCCTCTAGGACGGTTCCTCAAATCGCCCCCCTCAGCGAGCATGAAGCACTTAAGCGACACCACGAGGAATCTACGAAAGCCTTCTAAGAAATGGCTAGGCTCCTCCAAAGTGCCCTGCCACAAATAACATTACCCCTTATACTGCAAAACTATATATCTCAGCCTTAGGAAAATGAAACCTAGGCACAAGAAGGTCTCAAGGAAACTAAAGAAGACTGCCGGAGACTGATAAAGGTCTTTGGGAAACCGTTCATCCAAGAGTCCCACAAGAAGAGAATCAAGAAAGAAGTCTCCAAGAGAACCCCATTCGAGAACCTCCGCGAGAGATTACACACCATGAAGGCCCCTGAGATCATCTAGGTCAACCTCAAGGAGCACTTGTCCTAAACAAAAGAGCTTTCCCTCACCCTGGTGAGAAGTATCACGAAGTAATTGAAAGCAGAGCACCAGGCATAGCCCTTAAGCATTAGCCGAATCAATCCAATCTCACTAACTAAAACATTGAAGATATGATAAGAATAGTAGAGCAAGTCTTGGAGCAAAAGAACTTAGTGGTGGCACAAGAAGACTCAGACAGAATTAAAATATCTTTTACCACAGAAATCATGGAGAAGTAGCTTCCTCCAAAATTTAAAATGCCCCAAGTTAATTCTTAGTCCGACAAGATAAACCCTCGTGATCATATACAAAACTACGAATCTATTATGATACTCCATGGTTGGGAAGACGCCATTATGTGCCAAACCTTCTCATTAATCTTGACTGACCACGCTCAAACCTGGTTCAATAGCCTCAGCAAAGGGTCAACCTCATTACAAGAAAAATGCATTTTAGCGACAGAATTTAGTGACGGAATTATTCCGTCGCTAATTAGCGACAGAATTTTTGTCACTAATTTTTTTAAATATTTTTTTAATTTAGTGACGGAAACCTCGTCACTAAATTTAGCAACGGAATTAGTGACGCAAATCCCGTAACTAAAACTAAAAAAAATTAAAATTTAGCGACAGGCGCAATCCCGTCACAAAAAAATATTAAAATTTAGCGACGGGGTCAACCCCTCACTAAAAAATAAAAAATATATAATAAAATTAAATAAAAAAATTAAAATTTAGCAACGGCTCAACACGTCGCTAAAAAAAATGAAATTAAAAAAATTAAAAATTTAGCAACGGGCCAATCCCGTTGCTAAAAGGTAAAAAAATTAAATAAAAATTAAAATTTATATAAAAAGAATTTAAATTTAAAAAAAAAATTAAAGTTTAGCGATGGGGTACGCTGTCGCTAAAAAATTGAAAAAATTAAATAAAAAAATTAAAATTTAGCGACAGGGGATTCCCGTCGCTAAAAAATAAAAAATAATTAAATAAAGAATTAAAATTTTGCAACGGGACAACTCGTGGCTAAAAAATAAAAAAAAATTAAATAAAACAAATTAAAATTTAGGGACGGGTACACCCCGTCGCTAAAAAATAAAAAAAATTAAATAAAATAATTAAAATTTAGCGATGGCATACTCCCGTCATTAAAAAATAAAAATAAATAAATAAAATAATTCAAATTTAGCGACGAGTCAACCCGTCACTAAAAAATAAAAATAAATAAATAAATAATTCAAATTTACCGACGGAGTCAACCCGTTGCTAAAAAATAAAACAAAAATTAAAATATAGCGACGGGCCAATCCTGTCACTAAAAAATAAAAAAAATTAAATAAAAATTAAAATTTAAATAAAAAGATTTAAATAAAAAATTAAAAATAAAAAATAATTAAATAACAAATTAAAATTTGGCGATGAGACAACCCCATCACTAAAATAAATAAATAAATAAATAAAATTAAATAAAATAATTCAAATTTAGTGACGGGTCAACCCGTCGCTAAAAATTAAAAATAAATAGATAAAAACATAATTTTTCACTGCTAACATTAATATTAGTAAAAATTAAACTAATAATTTTTAAATATATTACAAATTAAAATCAAAATAAAAACATAATTTTTCAATACCAATATAATACTTAATAAAATTTTATTTGAATTAATAACGAAATAAAATTAAAACTAAAATTAATATTCATTTCCCTTTACTAATATTAATATTAAAATTAATAATATTAAATAAGTTTGAGAAATTTTGGTTTATATGTATAATTTTGAAATATTTAGAAGAGAATACTATAAATATATTTTATATACATCAATAAATAATAAGGCTTCCAGATCGACTGGCTCGCATGCAAAACTTAGTCATGAGAGGTTGGGGGTTCGAATCTGGTAAAGAGCAAAGATAATAGCTGGAAATAATATCCCACCATTGCCATGTGGTGAGCAGAGGTGCAACTAAGTGGCGCACATGAGGGGAGGCCGGGGCCTGGTGCGCGTTGAATTTTGAATTTTTGGGGCTGAATTTAGCGACGGGATTAACGACGGGGTCAGCCCCATCACTAAAAAATAAAATTAAAAAATTAAAAAAAATTAAAATTTAGCGACGGACTCAACCCTGTCACTAAAAAATAAAAAAAAATTAATAAAAAAAATTAAAATTTAGCAACGGGTTCAAACACGTTACTAAAAAATAAAAAAAAATTAAAATTTAGCGACGGGCTCAACCCCGTCACTAAAAAATAAAAAAAATTAAATAAAATTTAATAAAAAATTAAAATTTAGTGACGGGGTCAACTCGTCGCTAATTCTGTCGCCGATTCCATCGCTAAAAAATACTTGTTGCTAACCTCGTCGCTAAATTTCAGCGACGTCCCTTTTAGCGACGAAAATGTTCCCGTCACTAAATTCGTCGCTAAAAAATTTAGCAACAAATTTTGATGTTTTAGCGACGGAAACGCTGATTTTTTATAGTGTCTCTTCCTTCAAATAATTACGAAAAAAGTTCATAAAGGCCTTTTTATAAACAATCAATGTAAGAAAAACTCTACATATTTATTCAGGATCCAACAAGGAAGTAAAGAAACTTTAAGGCAATATGTGGATCAATTAAAAAATTCCACCTTGGAAATTTGAGACTTACATGTTGGTATGGCAATTATGGCAATGCTTCAAGGCACTAAGTCCATACCATTGCAAGAATCCTTAGCTCTAGATTAGCCTGCATCATTGGCAAAGTTGTTTTCTTGAGCCAACAAGTATATTTTATAGGCCAAAGTATTGCAAATAGTAAGAGGAAATGAAGAAGGAGATCAAAAGAGAAAAGAAAAAGACTCCAATGAAGAGACAAACTAGAGGAAGGAAAAAGTCGAAAGAAATGATGGTCCTCCATAACTCCAATTCAAAAACTATACTCCGCATACAAAGCCTCTATATGTTATATTAGTAGCCATTAAAGGGTTAGAACTTATTAAATTCCCTAAGAAGACGAATAAACCTTTGGGAAAGAAAATAGATGCTTTCTGTTAATTCCACGACACCTACGGCACTCCACAGATGAATGTCGTAAGTTAAAGAATCAAGTAGAGGCTTTGATTAGAGAGGGGGAACTGGGAGAATTCGTAGACACAAAAGCCTAGAAGGATGAATAAACAAACTATCCTGAAGGCAAGAGGCATAACTTAAGGCAATAAGAGCAAAAAGAAATAGAAGTTCTTATTAATCCAAATGAATAGGGATCCGAGAAGTGCGTTTTAGCCATTTGAATGTCTAAAACCCTCGAGAGGAATTAGAACACTTCAAAACGCTATAGAGAAGTATCATAAACAAAATTGAAGGCATTAACACTTATACTTGTCATCATATAATGCTGGAGAAAAATCCAATGATCCATTGCACATCCATGGTGGACTAATGACAAAGGCCAAAGTTAGATCCTCTTTTACAGTGTTCCCAAGTATTGTAAGGTGCTCTAAGAAAATCCAAAAATCCCAAAATTTGGAGAAGTATTTCGCAGAACCCCAGATAATCCCGAAAAGTCTCCTAGACAAGAGTCCCCCGGAGCCCCTAGACTCCAAGACAGTCGAGCCTCAGCATGCCTAGCCCAAAGACTCACCTAAAGTCTTCCAGACCCAACTCACCCGATGGCTCCAAAGAGTCTTGGGACCCACCCAAAAGATACTAATCGAGGCATTTTTGCCCTGAAGATACCTCTAGGCCTTCCAACCTCACCCAATGCATCTTCCCCGTAGAGTTAGAAGTGTAACACCCGAGAAATTCTAAAGGACTTAAGTGTAATTTCCATTAGAGCATAAGTGAAATCTTTAATAGATTAGGGCTATAGTGTAATTTCTCACAATTATGAGTGATCGAATTAACTGCAGAGAATGCCCTAAAGCCTAGATATTTAAGGAAACTGGTATGGTATTGACAAGCATTTCGAGATAAGATTTATGGTATCGAAAGAAATCAAATTAGAAATAGTTTTTGGCACAACTATGATTCAGGCTGAAAAATCAAATGGTTATAGAAGACTTTCAAAAAGTCAATGGAACCCTGAGAAGACTTTGATTTGTAAGTAAAACAACCCTAAGTTGGTTTTGGATTGAAATAAAAGGATTAGCAATCAAATCGCACAATCGAGCCTAAGTGTAAATTCTTAATTTTACTCGATGGAGGTTGAAAAGATATTTTTCTGAGTTTTGGGGGGTAAAATGAAAAGTCTAGAACTTGTGGGTCTTAAAGGAATTATTGGGAAAATCAGGGGCTTCAAGGAAAAGGCCAAAATGTAATTAGAAATCGAGGAGGGGTCAAAGTGTAATTTAGCAAAGTGTAGTGTGAACACTGCAAAGTCTGTAGCCGCCTTTCCCATCACTGATTCTGGCAATGGGACGACTGAGGGTGTGCTTGGGAGAGGTTCAACGTGACCTAGGGAGCTTGAAGGCCAAGTCTTGGCCTTTGATTGGCCAAATGATGGCCAGGTTTTGCTATAAATAGGGGCTAAGAGTTTCGAGTTAGCATCAAATTGGCCATGTTTTTGAGTATTTTTGAGGGATTGGATAGAAGTCTTTTGTTCCTCGTGTCTTGGAGTGCATTTTTGGAGAATTTAGTGAGTTTTCGTGTTGGTTTAAGGGGGTTTCGAGAGGTGGCTGGAAAATCGCGAATCTCACCGGAGCCAGTCTGCATTTTGTCAATTTTAGGCACCTTCGGTTGGTGTTTCAGGAATCCAAAGGCACTATTGAGATCAACTTGAAGAGTACTTCAAGGGGGTGAGATCAGATCGGACATCGGAGCAATTACTAGCGGTCGAAGCTGGATAAGATGATCGGCACGTAAGCTGCACACGCCATTCTTTACTCACAGAACACGTGCCAGGCATGTGAGGGCGCATAAGCCATTGATATTTTTTGAATTTTTTTTTAGAATTTTGAGAAAATTATTTTATGAATTATGGTGTTGGAAAATTTGAGAAAATGTTTAAGGAGGTATTTATTTTAGAATTATCAAGGGAAAAATAGGAAGAAAATAAGTGAAAATTATGAAAAAAATTGGGAAAAATACATATTTATATTCCTTTGAATAAATATGATGTCCAGGGATCGTTAGGACTCGAGGTTGAGTAAAGTACCGTTGTTTGAGGCTTGGCATGAAAATTAAGGATTTGCACGAGAATCGAGGCATTCTGAGTTACGTTTAAGGTTAGTGGTTCTATCCTAAGACTTGGTTTATTTTAGGTGTTTCGACCCCAAACTTGTTTTATTTCATGCAAATGGTTTTGTTGCATGTAAATGGTTTAACTTGTGGATGGTTGGTTTCATGTGAGAGGTTTATCCCAAAATGTTTTATACATGTGCATTGAATTTTGTGCGATAAATTTTGTACATTGAAATGTTGTTTTATATGATGCATCGAATCATGGCATGTGGCATTGACATGTTTTTGTGTTGTCCATGTGGGATGTCAACCTGGGATGTTACTCAGACAATGTAGCCGTAATTCCCCAAGGGTATTTGTAGGAACAACGTATATGGGTATCTCGTGTCGTGTGTTGTAACGCCCCGTTTTCTCGAGCGCGTTATAAATTGGGACAATTCCGGGACAATAAATTTTTTTTCTTTCAAATGCTCAAGCTAAACCACATCATACCTCGAATCCGTCCCAGAATTCCCAATCATTTTTCTCGTAAGAGAATCACTATATACATCAAATGTAGAAGCAAAGATCGAAACCTGATATCTTAACGTTGATCATAAATCAAATCTTATATCTTCAACATTTCTCAAAACATTCAGAATACATGAGCTACATACATTTTATTCTTCATGCACTCTGCTAAATGCCGTTTCATACCTCATTTATCCTTGAATCTACTACAATCTCCACCTGGAACGTTTGAATATTCCAGGGGCAAAACCCAAGTTAGATGATGAATCATCTAAGTAAGGGTACATAATGCTATGTCATGTGTGTATGCAATGTCTTACCTCGTAGGTGTCAACTGCACCCCTCATGCTACCTACCATTTTTGCGGCCCCCTCTTTCGAAGCCGAGGTGTATGGGTGCACCCTTGGTAAAGTAGCGGTGCCAGTTCGTACGCCCTACGGCCTCAAATGCGAGTGATCAATGATATCAACGTGTATTTATGCATTTCATAGTCATGTATGCAGTCTACGTGATGGATACATATCAGGGCATGTCAATATGATGAAAACATTTTCGAGGAAGTACCACTTACCTTTTCAAGCTTATCGGGCTACCTCGATATTCGTGCCTTGCCTCGATTTGCGTGCCAACCTCAAAATTTGCACGAGTCTCTTCAACTTCAGCCTCAAAGTATCCTAATCACCATAATTATTTAAATAAACGTTAAAACCTATTTTTCCATAATTTCTGGCATTTTCTATAATTTTCTCTCTATTTCTTCCTATTTCTCCTCAATAAATCCATATTAAATATTTATAAAATATTTTCTCAAATATTTCACTACGATAATTCATAAAATAATATTTTTGAATTTCTAGAATTTTCTAAGGAATTTTACTCACCTTAACTTAGCATCTCGGATTTCCTCGATATGCGTGCCCTATCCTTGAAATGAGTGCTCGGGCTGTTTTTCTCACCAAAATCTCCAGGATATCATTACATCTTCATTTCCTATTTTTCAGGATTTTTCTAGGACTTTTCGGCATTTTTCCCAATTTTCTTTTCTTTTTCTTCCTTTTCTTTCTTTTTTCTTTTCTATTTTTTTTCTTTTTTTCTTTTCTCTCCTCCCTTCTTCTTCTTCCTCCTCTTCTCGCCTCCTACGCCTGCAACTTCTTCTTCTTCTTCCTTTTTTTCCTTCTTTCTTCTTTTTCTTCTCTTTTTCTTCTCCTCTTCTTCTTCTTCTTCTTCTTCTTCTTCTTCTTCTCCTTTCCTTTTCCTTTTCTTCTCGCCCTCATGCACGAACAGCCTCTGCTTCTTCTCCTTCCCGCGGCCGCCACCACTGCCAGCGCCTCCCAGCGCCTACGCCGCCGGCCACCATTGCGGCCTATTCCGTCGCGGCCACTGCTGCGCTTGCACCTGCTGGCTGCGCATCGGCCATGGCCGATCGAACCAGCCACTGCCGAGATTTTCGGCCGCCCACTCCGACGCACCAGCTTCCTCAGCCTCGCTGGCCGTCGCCCATGCCCCCGTCAGCCTTCGACTTGGCTACTGCTGGCCGAACACGGCCACGGTCGTGGCCCCCTGTTCGCGACAGCTTGCTGGAGCACGCGGCTATGGCTGCCATGGCTGCGGCTTCTCTTCTTCCAGCCGCTTCCCGAACCCTCTTCTATCTCTCTCATCTCTCTCGAGCTCGCAAGCTGCTTTCGGCCATGCTGCAACTCTCGGCCATTGCTCCCCTTCTCTTCTTCCTTCCCTCCCGATCTCTCTCTTCCTACCTCTTGGATCTCTGCTTCCATTCGGCCAAGATTGCTGCCGATTTATAGGCAAACGTGGCTTGGGCATTACTCAACTTGGCATGCAAGATCTTCCAAACTTTGCAGAGGTGAGCTTCGGTTGCAGACGCGTGGCTGATTTGCTCAAATCGCGGATGGCTAATTCACAGGGCATGAGATGGATTTGCAGGGCATGGCACACAGCACGCACGCATTCTATATATATATATATATTTTTTATACTATATTTTACACATTAAATTAAAGAAAATTACACATTAAATTCTAAATTTCATCTCTATTACACTTGTGCAATTCCCTAATTGCAATTATGCCCTTAAACCTCAAACCTTAAATTAATTCGTATACCAAAAATCTAAAATTAATAACTCAAAACTTAGTCAAAAATGACGATTCGCCCCAGTGTCCTCACCGGGCTGTTGTTCCTCCTAAAACCACTGAAGGGTTGTTCGTTAAGCAAAATCAGGGCCCCCCTAGGGTTTCGTTGATTTTTTCGGGAGCCTCCTTACGACGATTCGATTTTACAGTCTAAATAGCAGCTGTATTTTAGCTGTACCGGAAATTATTCCTGATCCGATTTCTTTCGATACCATAAATTCTATCTTGAAACGCTCATCGAGACCATGTAATTTTCTTTAGACAATTTCACTTCGAGGCATTCCCTGCAGTTGATTCGGTACCTGAAATTATAAAATCAATTTTTCAGTGTTCTAAACTTATTAAAATTATGTGGCAATCTTATCTAAACATGGGGTATTACATGTGTGCTTACCGGAATGACTTCCTAAGGTTTCGTGCTGGGCTAGTTTGCCAGGAAAGCTACACTATGGTGACTGGTTGTTCATATGGGATGTGGCACTTGAGTGATAGCACGAGGGAAGTGTGTTAAGAATTAATGTCTAGTTGTGGCGGAGGCTGAGAATGGACACCACCCTAGACGATCCACAAGTGGTGGAGCTATGAGTGGACACCACCTCGGATCGACCTAAGTAACGGGGCTGCAAGTGGACACCACCCCAAGTTCCTTTGAGCAATAGCCTTGTTTATGAGGTGAACGTAAATTCCTAGGGTTGTTGTTGATCCTCTTGTGACCAAGGTTTGTGTTGACATGATCCGATATGCTTTTGAATGGAAATGTAATCCTTGACATGATTGTGGGATGATTCTCCGAGTTCTTGAATTGAAGTTAACCATTTTGTGTCAGAAGTAGTAACGATGGATTTCTATTGTGTCAGGAAGAGGCGTTGGTGTTACCCTCTTAAGCTAGGATTATGTTGTGCCAATGTGTTGATGTGGTTGTGTTGTCTTTAGAGATATTGCATTTTTCCCGATTAAGGTTAAGTGTTGTATAGGATTCTCTTGGACTGGGACATGTCAGAGATATGTCAGTTTTGTTTCATGTCTTGCATACATTCATGAAATTGTTTTGAACTCTCGCTTAGATGATTCAACATCTTATTTGGACTTTGTTCCTAGAATATTCAAAAGTTCTAGGTGAAGACAGTTGCACTAAAGGAAAAGGAATTGTCGAGGAGTAACAGCTATTTGTAGATGCTTCGTATCATGTCTTTTGGTTTATGATATATTTTGTTTTAATGATGTCATGTTAAATGATGGGCAGTTTTCATGTTATGAATAAAGTGGTTTCAGTTATATACAATTTGAGGTATCGATCTAGTTCTCGCGTATGTGATGTTAATACCTTTCTTAGCTTATTAATTCTTAGTTTGGTATGCTGGAAAGGTACAACAGGATTCTTGGGAATTGATTTATATGTGTTGGATTGGATGTATTATGTTGAAAAAAAAAATATTCTCGAAATCCTAAGTCATTGAACGCCTGAGAAATTTAGGGTGCTACAGGAAGACTCTTGTATGTGAACCCCACCAAGTGTCCATAAATACATGCATATTCCATGGCAAAATGACATTTTAATGGAACCTCTTTGAGACCGTAGTTCAAAAGACTTAAGATTCTAGACTTTACACTACCCATCGGGAACTTACCCCCCTCCCTGGAAGACCTACACTAGACATATTGGATGTTCCACATACGTGCATATACATCTACATTACATCTTCAAACATCAAAGTTTAACTTAGGCATCAGATGGCTCGCGTGAGGAAGATTCCCATGTGCCTTCTAATTGTCTTTATACTACAGATATACCTAGAAGACTGTTCCCCGAAGACCCTCAAGATTTTTCCTCAAAGACCCTCGAAACTATTCCCCAAAGACCCTCGAGACAGTTCCCTGAAGACCCCCCGAGGGCAATATGCCCTGAAGCCCTCCGAGGGCCCCAAAGCCTCAGTCCTCCTAGGCCATAGTTTAGGCCCCAGTCTCTGTTAACCCCCTTAATAGTTTTCTCAGTTCCCCCAAGGGGCTCTACTTTGGATGTTCACAAGATAAATAAATTTAATTGTTGTAATTTGCTAACAATAATTTAGCGTCGTCATTAGGAAATGGATGAAAAGTTATCACTTGCATAAACACACTACTCCGGTTTGGCAATCCTTAGCTGTAACATCTCGCATCAAGCAATAGAAAGAACCTAAACAACTTACCCTAATGGGCCTATGCGAACTTCTCAGGAATCACCCTAAACCCTAGCTCAAGCACGCTTAACTTGGGAGTTCTTTATCCACATTTAACCCAAAAAGTATCCAGCTGGTGTTGTTTCCTTCCTTACTATCCTCGATATATATACTTGCTTCTCTAGAGTCCCTTATTAGACCTGACCTTAGGCTCTTTGGGGTATTACATTCTCTCCCCCCCTCCCCTTGAGCACATGACGTTCTCGTCGTCCTTGTCATGTGACCTTACAACTGGTCACAGATCTTCTCCCTTTTGGGGGCTACTATCCTAGAAGTCTGCCAGAAGTAGCTCCTTGTTCAGGCCCTCACGCCCTAGCGCCACTCCCCGCCCTCATCGGACCACCTTCTCCAAGGGTCAGTTCTGATACCATCTATAACATCTCGCATTGAGCAATAGGAAGAACCGAATCAACTTATCCTGATAAGCCTACGCGAACTTCCCAGGGGTCACCCATCCTTGAGCTACCCTAACTCAAACACGTTTAATCCGAGAGTTCTTTATCCACATTCATCCCAAAAAGTATCCAACTAGTGTTATTTTCTTCCTTACTATCCTCGATATATATACTCGCTTCTTTATAATCCCTTTTTGGACTTGACCTTAGGCTCTTCGGGGTATTAAACCAGCGATGCTCGCGCCGCTCATGCCTCAGTATGTAATGTCTTCCCATGGCTCAGTTTTTGAATCCTCCTAGGAACAAATGAAGAGTTCCATGAGGCTTTTTTCCAACTATTATGAGCCTTCCAAGCCTTTTCCCCCACTATTACGCTGACCCTCGAGGGAAAAAGTACCTCCCCATCCTATGTCACGTGTGTTCTTCAAGGAAATGAACCACAAAGGGAAAGTAGGAATGTTAGGGGAATGTGACACCAATTGCACTCTTTGAAGACCAATCTTGGGGGTTTGCAACTTCCTGAGCTTGAACTTGACAATAAAGACCATTTCCCCAAGCGTTGCATGCTTCCGCAAAAGAAGGCCACCCCGAAGTTTGGAATTAAAGTGGCGTCCTTCTTTGGTAAAGTCCCCTTGGAGGAATCTTTGCAAGAGAATTTTATGAACCCAAGGGGCAATACCTCAGGCTTGTTAGTTTCCTCATATATGCCTTTCCCCAAGCACGATTGTGCTTTAAGAACAGATGGGTGCCTTCTGGTTTATAAGTAGATGAAGTAGGAGTTGGTGACTTACATGAATTGTCGACGAGAGGAGAATAATTATAAGCATTCTCTACAACAGCTTATTTTTTCAACCACTCCTATCTCTCAATCGCTGCATTTTCCCCCTTTGCCGAAAGATGTTTGGCGTTCAACACCAGTCCCTTGAAGCCCTACGCAGGTCGGACCAAGCGACCAACTGCAACGAGAGTTTCTCATACGCCTTTACCATAAATACTTTAAAGGAAAAAAAATTGTTAAAGCCGTCGACAACTGCAAGAATGCCATATTCGAAGAGTTCGAGATAGATTACTCAAGATTGTGAGCCAAAAGCTGCTAGTCTGCAAGCAAAGCGCTCAAATGAAGACAATGCTAATTGAAAACTAACCTTTTGTAACACGCAAATGTAGATACATGTATCGAACCGCATAAACAAAATGCATTTGTATAGAAAATGATGTGGTAGTGATAGAGAGTGTGTATTATGTATACTTGTATTTTTCGTGTGCCTTTTGTCTTGCAGCAACACCATAAGAGACCAAGAAATCTAGCTCCACACACGCTGGCGAGCCAGAGGGATTGAGCCCCCTGGACTCATCCTAATTTTTCTTATATACAACTATGGCATCCTTGGGCTGGTATTTATAGGCTTCTCATAAGTATTGAAGAAAACTAGTCGTTGGAGCATATAAAAACTAGTCATTATAACATGTCAATGAAGGAAACGCTCAACAGTTTCAATAAATCGATCGACAATTTTCTTCAAAAAAAATTTAATTACACAATGTCTTTGGGCAATTAATTGACTCTTTTATAAAAGAGATCAATTTCTTTGACAAACAGTCAACGGTTTTAAGTAACAAATTGACAATTTTGTGAGAAAGTCAACATTATACAATCAATGTTGATAGAATTTGAATTGAAAACATTTAGACCAAAAACATGGAACTTCCCTATTAACTATTCTTGGCATAGGCTAAAAATAGTTGATTGCTTCCTTAAGAAAGTCGACATTTTTTTATCTTAAGTTAGCCCATATTACGAAGGCATAAAATGGTCGATAGATAGCTCATAGAGGTCGACAGTTTTGCCTTATTCTTTTTAAAAGAAATGTATGATTTAAAAGAATTTTATTGGAATTTTATCATACACCAAAATAATTGATTTAAAAAAATGAATTGCAAATGTTAATCATTCAAGAAATTGCCATTAAGGGGTTTACATAATTTGATAAAATTATTGAAACATCCTTATGCAATAAATGGATTTTTCATTTTTCATTTTCCATTTTCAAGAATATATACTTTATTTTCATTTTAAAAATGAAGATGACATGAAAATATTTTTCATCATAAAAAATGAAGATTTTCATTATCAAAGTATTTTCTATCAAAGATGTTCAACATGATCATTTTCATCATCAAAATAATTTCAAAAGCAAAATAATTTTTACACATTTCATACAACAATTTATTTAATTTTAAAATAATTTCACATTTCATACAACACTCAATTGATTTCAAAATAACATTTCTTTGATGCCATAATGTTATTTTCCAAAACGAAATATTTCTCACAAAAGATTTTATATTGAAAGGACATTTAGGATTTTTATCATTCGTCATCATTGGAATATATAAAGGTTTTGAACAGCAATATCATCAAAACTATTTTAGATATTTTATAAATTAATCTTACTAATCATTTTCAAATTCCAAAGTAGTTTTTCATCATCAAAACATTTTATCAAAAGCAAAACAACAGTTTAAATGTGATAAAACGGGTTTACAACCTAAGAGGACGATGGAATTCACGTATGGTGGTGCAAGAAAGATTAAAATTTTTATGTGTATTAGACATGCACAGCGAAAACTATAAATACACATATCATACATAACTTGGATATTTAAGCAATACGTTATTTCATCTTATGAAATACAATAAATGATATACTTGATGCCCGATGTCAAAGTGAGTATAAAAATTATTTCTATACTGAGACCGAATCTTCCTCACTGTGTGGAAGGCCTAGTTTGTCCACACCTAGCGTGCAATCCAGTACCACTTTGTGAATCTCATCTCATGTTAAATTGAGGCTTCCGAATCACGACACTCGTGTGTCTTACCACTTTTGACACTCACGATCTGCAAATCAATTGGTAACAAAAATAGAAGAAGATAAAAACAAAGAACAAAGAGGTAAAAAGAGGGACAAGCAGAAACCTACAATTTTCCTCATTGTTCAATTTCTCTTCTGCCCGATTGCCTCCTTCTCACCCTCCAATTCGCCGCCACGTGGACCACACTAAGGAGGGCTGAGGCAGCACCGGGATTCAACTCCCAATCGCAAGGCAATCAACTGCTTATACTGAGGCAATCGACTCTCAATGGTTCAGCACACTAACTTTTAATGTATTGTTATCATTAACATGTAATGACATATCCAAGACACAATGGGTGCACAATGTCAATACTGGATGCAACACTATATGGTGTGTGATTTTTTAGATTCATTATCCACTAGCAAACAGATAACACCAAAACTTGTTTGACTCCAACCAATACTCCTTGACCCATCACAGGAATCTCTCCATCTCTCGATAACAATATGAGAGGTCTTGGGAAGCACCTAGTAGCGGTCCAAGACAATATAGAAGACAATAAAGTCTAACTTTTAGTGAACCTATTACAGTTGAGAATTAACATGTACTATAATCCTTCTATCACCTAACGTTAAAAATTGCAACTAACATTCATACACACATACTTAACATTTATGTGTCATTGTCCAATGTGTGAATCACACAACCAACAACATCTAGGCATGTAAAGTATGTTGTCTAGGCTTTGTAGTCAGTGGAAGCTAAATACAGCTTTAAGGGTGTAACAGCCCACTTCTTTAGGGCGTGTTATGCCTTAGGAATTTGGTTAAAAAAAAAAATTTTTGAACATTATTTTAAAATTCCCTAAGACCGTATCTAGTGCTAGATGAGATATCTAGACTAGAAATAAATGTAAATCGGAAGCTGAATCGAACCTGCTCGTGCATAATTTAATAATCGTACATGGCATTTAATACAAGTTAATACATAAAGCGTTTGATGATGGAACAATATACATAAATCTTAAACTAATCATATTATAACATGGTACATTTACTCGAATCTTGATGTCTCGTGTCACTACACATCACCACTCTCTGAATCATCTCTGCAAGTCCCGGCTGGAACGTTGAATGTTCCAGGGGCGAACCCATGTTAGATGATGAATTATCTAAGTAAGAATACCAAATGCAATGCTATGAGTGTATGCAATGTCTTTCATCGTAGGTGTCAACTACACCCCTCATGCTGCCTATCATTTTAGCGGCCATCTCTTCGAAGCCGGGGTGTATGGGTGCACCCTTGATAGGCCAGCGGTGTCAGTTCGTACTCCCTACGGCCTCATATGCGTGTGATCAACAGTATCAATGTGCATGTATGCATTTCATAGTCATGCCATTGATGCAGTCTACATGATGGTTTCATATCATAGCATGCCAATATGATAAAAGCATTTACGTTTATAACTGTATTAAATTCAAGCAGCATACTTACAGCTAATTTGTCTCGATCTACGTGCCAAGCGGCTATCCCTTAATTTCCTTGCTCACGAGGACCCCTACAACATAGATTTATTTTTAGAATACCAATTGCTAATTTTTCATAATTTCTTCCTTTTTCTTTTATTCCTAAGCTTTATTTCTTCCAAAATTACATAATAATTATCTAGGCTTCATAAAAATTTACTTTCTTTTTACCAATATTCCTTAAATAATATTCTTAGTATTCTGGAATTTTTCTTGTAATTTTCTAACTTTCATTCCTATTTTCCCTTATTTCATAATAGCTAAATATGTAATTATTACATAATAATTACATAATCTTTCAATTTATTAACTTTCTCTCCACTAATATTTCTTACATAATACTTCTAATATCCTGAAATTTTCTTGGAATTTTCGGAATTAAAAATCTTATTTTTCTCTATTTCCATAATAGAAAATTCTATTTAATAATTAATAAATTTAGTATTTCTAGAAATATTTTTCACAAAATATGGCATACATAAAATTTCTGATTTAATAAAACTTTTTACAACATTTTATTTCTTCTATTTCTATTTTTCTTTATTTCTTTCCTTTTCTTTTCTTTTCTTTTTTTTCTATTTTTCTGATGGGCGCGTGGGCTGCACGCGCCATCTTCCTACTCGCGGGCGCGTGCAGCCACGCGCTCGTGCTGGGTCGTCTTCTCCGGCGGCCCCTTGGCCGCCGCCGACCCCTCCGAGCTTCCTTGCTTCAATACGAAGCTCTCCCCCCCCCCCCCCCCCCCCTATTTTCGACCTCCAGAACCCAAATACAGCATCAAAATTGGAGAAAAATAACTCAAAATACCTCGATTTAAGGCTTGAACTCTCGGCTCCGGCGAAGTCGCGATTTTTCGGCGACGCTCGGATCTCCCTCTTCGCTGCTTCGTTGGCCTCCAAACTCTCCAGAAACGAAGCCCACGACTTGAAGATCAGAACCCTACTTTCAAATCTCTCAAACCCTCTCCCAATCGACCGATCTAAGCTTTGCAATTTTCGGATGGGTTGGCTTCTGCGAACTGGGCTATTTATAGCCGAAAAAGCACGCCGTTCATGTCAAATCGAAGCCCACGTGGCTGGGAAGGCCATACCACCAATCAATCGTCATTAAAACCCCCCCTAGCCTTATTAATTCCCGGTTGCAGGCGGCCATGCGCGCTGTAACGACCCGTTAGAGGGCCTGGTATTTATTTAAAATTAGTTAATTAATTATTGAAGTAATTAATTAAGAGGATTTGCCATTTAATTATCTAATATGGCGATTTAAATTTTTATTGAGTAAATAGTAATTAATTATATTTATTTAGTGTTGAAATTAAATGCAAGGACTTGAGGGTTATTTAAGAAGTTGTTATTAATTTAATTAATTAATAAAAGTTATTATGAGAATGGGAAGTCCATCCGAGAAAGGGTTTTGGATTTATGGAGTCTCCTAGTTGTATTAGGAGAATGAGATGCCCTAGGGTTGCTCTCTTTCTCTATATATATATATATATATATCTTCCCATAGCATTGAGTTTCTTCACGCCGTGGAGATTAGAGATCGCATAGAAGAAGAAAATAAGTCAAGAGCTATTGCAGTAATAGTGAGTTCAAGCTTTGCATAGAAGGCTCTCGAGAGATTATTGAGTCAATTAAGAAGGTCATAAGGCAAGTATCCTTCCCCTGTAATCCTTTCTTACAGGTCTTGATTTAGTTTGATATCAGATTTCCAGAATTGAATCAATTCCAATGCATGTATATATATATATGTGCGTTACAGTGAGTTATATCAGTTCAGTGCATGTTTATATATGTATTTACATGCGTACAGTGAGTACCAGCCAGTTCATGCATGTTCCTTGCAATGTTTACATTAGTTATAATCAGTAAAACATCCCTCAAGTTGTTTATATATCAATTGGGATTGTTCTCCCAAGATTTCTTTTGGAATGGTGTAGTGAAGCTAAGTTTTGATTCAAGTTATGATCTCTGTTATCGTAAGCTTTATATCTGATAAGATTCCAGTCATTCGAATAAGTCTTGTGTCATTCAAATGAGTTTCAAAGCATCCGAATAAGTTTCAGTGTTATCGTAATATTTTTCCCTTATAATGTATCAGTCATTCGAATGAGTTCCTTGTCATTCGAATGAGTCCTGAGATATCGTATCATTCGTATGAATTTTTGAGGTTTTTAGACTGTCATTCGAATGAGCCTTGTTGTCATTCGAATGAGCCCTTGAAGATGTGAATAAGTTATTGCTTTGTATAGCTTAGCATTCGAATGAGCCTTCTTGTCATTCGAATGATCTTCAAATTGATTCGAATAAAGTTACTGTTGCATTCGAATGAGTCGAGTTTTGCCAGTTCAAATGTTGGAAATTTTCAAAATTCATTCGAATGAATTTGAGAGTCATTCGAATGAGTCCCAGATCAGATCCGAATAGCCTTTGAATATCATCTATCATTCGAATGAGCCTTCTGTCATTCGAATGAGTCTTTGTCATTCGAATGAGTTTTCTGCCATTCGAATGAGCTTGCTGAAATCCATTTTTTTTCATTCGAATGGGCTGCTTTTTCATTCAAATTGCCTCCTTAGACTTTCTCAATCATCCAAATAGTATCAAATGGCATCCAAATAGCTTCCAATAAATTCTTGATTCAAGTTTTAAATTTAATATGAATATTCAATTATTCAAATATTGAATTTTTATGCCAAGATATCATAAAATCCAATATGCCATGCCTATACTTAGAAATTTCAGAATATTTGAATCTCAATATTTCTAGTAAAAATCATATACCATGTTTAGCAGTTCATTATGACATGGTCAGCATTATTTTGTGAGATTATGTGCATACACATTGTATGAGCATTGAGCATGACTTATGTGGAGCACTACATATCGTGTGCTAGCATTTATATAAGCATTGCATTATGCGCGCCAGGCAGCTTGTCCGCGGGGATCCCACTAGTATCAGTACAATTATATCTCAGTTATAAGTTGCTCGCTTGATGTCGACCAGGGAGCTAGGGGCATATTGCCCAAAGTATGTGCTTACAGTTTTTATGTTTGCAGGACTCAGATCAGTCAGGTATGTGTTATAGTTATGTGGGCCTATGGGCCAAAGTTGCATACCTGCATTTAGTTTACAGCTTATGTGCATTACATCTTATAAATGCCATCCAGTGATTATTATATCTCTCAGTGCAAGTTCAGTAAGTATTTTTATCAGTATCGATACTCTTCAATTCAACTTCAGTTATTCTTTCCAGTTTATTACTTGCTGAGCTTTGTAGCTCACCTTGTACTCTTCACCATTCCAGGTCCTAGTGGGGGAGTACCAGATGTGGGGCCTAGCAGCAGTGTCCAGTAGTGTGTGTACGTGGAGCCGCTCAAGACCAAAGATGTCTGGGAGTTGTTAGTTTATTAGTTAGTGCTTGATCAGTTTAGATTCATTTTATTTTCCAGTTTAGGGAATTTCCCTTAGATGCAATTATGATTTCAGTTTTTGTTGACTCAGAGTGTTATTACAGTTAATTGACATATATAGTATTGGTATCAGAATTCAGTTATCAGTCAGTTTATTATATTATCCCCAGTAGCACCTCTTCTCGAGCAGTTCTAGGAGAGGGGGTGTTACACGCGCTGCCTGCAACTTCCGGATTTTTCGGATTTTTCTTGATTTTTTTTTTTTTTACATATATATATACACGATATACATATTTACATATATACTTACATTTACATAAAATGATTTCTTTTAATCTTAAATTTAATCACATTAATCTTACTATTTTTATTTACATATTTATACATTTATTTATATCTCACATACATACTTAAGCCATAATTAATTTAAACCAAATCAATTACATAAACTTAATATCATATAGACTAAATTAATTTAATTTATTTAATGTGACTTAGGGTATTACATTCTCTCCTCCTTACAAAAATTCCGTCCTCGAAATTTGATCATTCCTCACTCATTCTAACTATAGGGTCTTCAAACAGGTATGGATAGTTGAGTTTCATATCTTCTTCTCGTTCCCAAGTTATTTCTTCGCTTACGGGGTTTCTCCACAAAACTTGTACTAGGGGAATTGATTTGTTCCTTAGGACTTGATCCCTGCAATCCAAAATACTGACCGGTTTTTCTACATACGAGAGATTTTCTTGAATCTCGATAGTTTCAGCTGGCATTATCTGGGAAGAATCTGGCTCATGCTTTCGCAGTTGCGATACGTGAAACACGTCATGGATGTTTGATAGAGCTAAGGGTAGAGCGAGTCGATAAGCAACTGGTCCAATTCTTTCCACTATATCGTATGGCCCTATATATCGAGGGTTTAACTTGCCTTTTTTCTTGTTGCTTCTAGTCACCATCCTTAATGGAGATATCTTCAGGTATACTTTGTCGCCTACTTGAAACTCTAATTTCCTTCTTCTTGTATCTGCGTAGGACTTCTGGCGACTCTGAGCTTCCTTAATTCTTTCTTGAATGATTTTTATCTTTTCTGTCGTTTTCTGAACTATCTCGGGTCCCAAGATTTGTCGTTCACCTATTTCAGTCCAACATATCGGAGATCTACATTTTCGGCCATACAAGGCTTCATAGGGAGCCATTCCAATGCTGCTATGGTAGCTGTTATTGTAAGCGAATTCTACTAATGGTAAATGCTCTTCCCAGCTACCTGGAAAATCAATCGCGCAAGCTCGCAGCATATCTTCTAGGGTTTGAATGGTCCTTTCTGATTGACCATCTGTTTGGGGATGATAGGCTGTACTTAGCCTAAGCTGAGTACCCAAACTCTCTTGTAGACTTCCCCAAAACCTAAAAGTGAATCTTGGGTCACGGTCTGATACAATGCTTACTGGCACTCCGTGTAATCAGACAATCTCATTCACATACTGTTGAGCTAATTTGCTGATTGGTTGACTTACCCTTATGGCCAAGAAATGAGCAGACTTAGATAGTCTGTCGACTATTACCCAAATAGCATCGTTTCCCTTAGGACTCCTTGGCAGTCCAGTCACGAAATCCATTGTGATGTGCTCCCATTTTCACTCTGGAACTTCCAATGGTTGCAAGCTCCCACCAGGCTTTTGGTGCTCAATCTTAATTCTCTAGCAGGTGTCACATTGACTAACGTACCTTGCCACGCTTTTCTTCATTCCTGGCCACCAATACACAGCCTTCAAGTCTTGGTACATCTTGGTGGCTCCGGGGTGGATCGAGTATCTGGATCGATGGGCTTCTCCCAAAATTGTTTGTCGCAATTCCCTCACATGAGGCATATACATTCTTCCTTGAAACCGAAGGATGTTTTCTCTTACCTCAAATTCTGGTTTCTTTGCTTGCCCATACTTGTCAACCCACATTTTTATTCGGGAGTCTTCGAGGTAGGCTTGTCATATTTGATCCATTAACTCTGGTTGTACTGTAAGACTAGCTACGTAGGCCGAGTTTCCTCGGGAAACTACTTCTACTGTCATCAGGCTAAATGCTTCCACTAGCTTCCATTCTGCCACCATCATTTCTGCCACACAAGCAGTTTCTTTTCTACTTAGGGCATCTGCCACAACATTAGCTTTACCGGGATGGTATTGAATAGTACAATCGTAATCTTTTAACAGCTCCATCCATCTCCGTTGCCTCATGTTTAATTCTTTTAGTGAGAAGACATACTGTAGGCTCTTATGATCAGTAAAAATTTCAAACTTCTCACCGTACAAATAATGTCTCCAAATCTTTAGGGCAAATACCACTGCAGCCAATTCCAAATCATGGGTCGGGTAGTTTCTTTCATGGTTCTTTAGCTGTCGAGATCCATAAGCAATGACTCTCTCGTGCTGCATCAGCACACATCCTAAACCGTTCCTCGAGGCGTCAGTGTAGACCATAAAACCTCCTGATCCGTTTGGCATAGCCAGGACTGGAGCGGTTGTCAGCTTAGCCTTAAGTTTCTGAAAACTTTCTTCGCACCGTTCGTTCCAGTCGAACTTTACCCCCTTCTGAG
Organism: Diospyros lotus; assembly: GCF_014633365.1. NCBI lineage: Eukaryota > Viridiplantae > Streptophyta > Magnoliopsida > Ericales > Ebenaceae > Diospyros > Diospyros lotus. The sequence goes on from NC_068344.1 coordinate 15,890,433, forward strand.
TTAACTTGGTAAGGGGTGTCGCAATGTTTGAAAACCCTTCCACAAACTTTCTATAGTATCCTACCAGTCCTAAGAAACTCTTAACCTCAGTAACTAACTGGGGTTGCTTCTAATTTGTCACAGCTGCTATCTTGACTGGGTCAACCGATATCCCTTCGGCCGATATAACATGTCCTAAAAATGACACCTGGTATAACCAAAATTCACATTTTGAGAACTTGGCATACAACTTATGTTCTCGCAATGTTTGCAATATTATCCTTAAATGTGATTCGTGCTCTTCTTCCGAGGGCGAATATATCAGTATGTCATCTATAAACACGATCACGAATTTGTCCAAAAACGGCCTAAAGATTCGATTCATGGTGTCCATAAAAGCTGCTGGGGCATTGGTTATTCCGAACGGCATCACCAAAAATTCATAGTGCCCATATCGAGAACGAAACGCTGTCTTAGGCACGTCTTCGGCCTTGATCCTTAATTGATAATATCCTGATCTTAGGTCAATCTTCGAGAAGACCTTGGCCCCTTGCAATTGATCGAACAACTCTTCGATTCTGGGGAGTGGGTACTTATTCTTGACCGTTATCTTGTTGAGCTGTCGATAATCGATACACATCCTCAGACTCCCATCTTTTTTCTTGACAAAAAGTATTGGTGCTCCCCATAGCGACATACTTGGTCTGATAAATCCCTTGTTTAGCAATTCTTGAAGTTGGGTTTTTAATTCTCTCAATTCTGCAGGAGCCATTTTATACGGGGGTATCGAAACCGGGCCTGCTCCTGGTACGATCTCTATCAAGAACTCGATCTCTCGCTGGGGTGGCAGTCCAGGCAATTCTTCGGGAAAAACATCCCTGAATTCTTTAACGAGTGGTACTTCTTCGATCTTTAAGGGCTCATTGCTTTTCTCTTGAACATAAGCCAAGTATCCTTGTGCCCCTTGACGTAACAGTCTTTCAGCCTTCAGAGCCGAGATCCACTTCTGTTCACTTACCCTCATTTGCCCTCGAAACTTAACGTTCAAGTCGCCGCTCTTGAGGTAGACTGTCTTAGCTTTACAGTCCAATGTGGCGTTGTACTTAGTTAGGAAGTCCATTCCTAGAATCACATCAAAATCTTGAAATTCTAGAAGAATTAGATCCACTGGGAACTCAACTTCTCCTATTTGAATCTTTCTATCTTTGTACCCTGATGAAGTTTCTAGAGACTTCCCCATTGGGGTTGCGACAATCATTCGACAATTCAAATTTTCTGGTTTGTCCCCTACTATTTTAGCAAATGCATGCGAAATGAATGAGTGACTTGCACCTGAATCTATTAATGCATGCATGAGGATACCAGATAGAAACATAGTACCTTCAATTACTGTTGGATCCTCTACCGCATCCTGCCGTGTTAGATGAAACACTCTTCCTTGATGTGCTCTGGCATTCCCGGACGTCCCCTGGGGTTGACTTATCAGTCGCGGCTTGGGACAGTCCTTTGCGAAATGGCCCGTCTGCTGGCAGTTGAAACATATAATTCCTTTCTTTGGGCAGTTCTGGTTGAGATGCCCTATTTCTCCACAATTGTAACACCCCTTTGTCCCGAGCCGGCACGGCCTTCCTGGGTGCTGCTTCTGGCATTTTACGCATGGGGTACCAGGCTTGAATTTCGGCTTATGGGGTTCCAGTTTCTTGTCGGCTCTATGACTGCTCCCCTGCTGAATTTCTCCTTGGATGGCGTCAATCCGGCTCAGGTTAGCCTCGGTGGTATAGGCTTGCAGTACCACTTCTGCATAGGTCTGGGTACTTGCACTACTCAACGCCCTCTGAAGCTTCAGACTTAGTCCTCCCAAAAACTTCTGAGCCTTGATCCTTTCGTCTCCTTCGTAAATAGGCATGTATTGAATCAATCGACTGAAAGCGTCCTAGTACTGGGCGACAGACATATCTCCGGTCTGTCTCAGCTCCATGAACTCTCTTTCTTTCTTCATTCTTAAATTCAGAGGGAAGTACTTCTCGTTGAAGAGTTCCTTGAATCTTTCCCAAGTGACGTAAGGTGCCCTGGCTCAAGGGGTCATTGTTCTCTTGACTCCTCTCCACCATCTGTCTGCCTCTCCTTGCAACATAAAGGTGGCACAATTAACTTTCTCTTCTTCGCTGCAGTGAAGGTGATCTAGCAACTTCTCTGTCTGCTCGATCCAAAATTCCCCTTCACTGGGGTCGGCACCAATTTTCCCCTGAAAGACGGGAGGGTTCTGCCATCGGTACAAGTCAAGCATGTTGGCCACGTGGCCATCCCTGGAGTGAGTCTCGTGTATGAGACCCACCACACCTCCCAAAATTCGCTCCATCTGATCCAGTCTACTACTCCCGATTTCTTGGCTAGAGTCGCCTTCTGGGTGTCCACTTGTGTTTCCTTCGGTGTTGCCAACTTGTGGGTTGGACGTCCTAGGCCCAACTGCTAACCGTCTTTGAGTATTCACCATCTGAAAGGAAAATAGCATTCGAGATTAGACAACAGGATCTTGCCATCCGATTAGTTCTATATTATACATTCGACTGCAAAACGTTATATGTACATGCTACATAGTCCCATAGATTACAGACAACACTGTGTGTAAATAGTTAGGGGGTTTCTGAGATGGGTCTATTTTGGTCCTGATGACCTCCAGACCCAAATGTTCTTTTCATCATCAGATTCATATGGGGGTGCCTCGGGGTCGTTCATCATCACTTCTGTCTCTTCCTCGTCTTCAGAGTCGGTGTCCTCGAATTCAAGAAGGTCATCCTCGGCCCAGAATATGGGTATATCGTCTTCTTCTTCTTCTGCTTCTAGTGGATCTACCATTTCTTCTACTTCCTCTGGCTCAATTGGGTTTTCCATACCTTCTTCTTCTTCCTCTAGCGGTTCCTCCATGTCTTCATCGTGCTCCTCCACTGGTACTAGCTCGTACATTTCTATGAGTAGCTCGCGGACACGCGCGCAGTAAAGGCGGAATTCGGGGAACTGTTCGCCTTGATGCCGGACCCAATCTGCAAATTCCTGCAGCTCATCTTCCAGTACACCGACCATCATATTTATCTGAAACTGAGCGAGTTCAGGCCAAAGTCGGTAGCTTGGGGGCACATCGTCGATAATTTCTTCTATTTAGACGAGGTACTCCATGATCCCCTCGTTGGGTAGCGGAACTCGATGTTCCAAATGGTGTGCCCAATGGTCGACTAAGATTTGCTTTGAAAAATTTCCATCCATCCTGTCACCACAACTTTCGTTAGTACCCCTAGTCATTCTCATATTGGTACTCTTGTCCTGCTAGGCTTAATCCAAGTTTTCCCTTCCTAGGTATTCTGTTTAGGCTCTGATACCAACTGTAACAGCCCACTTCTTCAGGGCGTGTTATGCCTTAGGAATTTGGTTAAAAAAAATTTTTTTGAACATTATTTTAAAATTCCCTAAGACCGTATCTAGTGCCAAATGAGATATCTAGACTAGAAATAAATGTAAAGCGGAAGCTGAATCGAACCTGCTCATGCATAATTTAATAATCGTACATGGCATTTAATACAAGTTAATACATAAAGCGTTTGATGATGGAACAATATACATAAATCTTAAACTAATCATATTATAACATGGTACATTTACTCGCATCTTGATGTCTCGTGTCACTACACATCACCACTCTCTGAATCATCTCTGCAAGTCCCGGCTGAAATGTTGAATGTTCCAGGGGCGAACCCATGTTAGATGATGAATCATCTAAGTAAGAATACCAAATGCAATGCTATGAGTGTATGCAATGTCTTTCATCGTAGGTGTCAACTACACCCCTCATGCTGCCTATCATTTTAGCGGCCATCTCTTCGAAGCCAGGGTGTATGGGTGCACCCTTGATAGGCCAGCGGTGTCAGTTCGTACTCCCTACGGCCTCATATGCGTGTGATCAACAGTATCATTGTGCATGTATGCATTTCATAGTCATGCCATTGATGCAATCTACATGATGGTTTCATATCATAGCATGCTAATATGATAAAAGCATTTACGTTTATAACTGTATTAAATTCAAGCAGCATACTTACAGCTAATTTGTCTCGATCTACGTGCCAAGCGGCTATCCCCTAATTTCCTTGCTCACGAGGACCCCTACAACATAGATTTATTTTTAGAATACCAATTGCTAATTTTTCATAATTTCTTCCTTTTTCTTTTATTCCTAAGCTTTATTTCTTCCAAAATTACATAATAATTATCTAGGCTTCATAAAAATTTACTTTCTTTTTACCAATATTCCTTAAATAATATTCTTAGTATTCTGGAATTTTTCTTGTAATTTTCTAACTTTCATTCCTATTTTCCCTTATTTCATAATAGCTAAATATGTAATTATTACATAATAATTACCTAATCTTTCAATTTATTAACTTTCTCTCCACTAATATTTCTTACATAATACTTCTAATATCCTGAAATTTTCTTGGAAGTTTTGGAATTAAAAATCTTATTTTTCTCTATTTCCATAATAGAAAATTCCATTTAATAATTAATAAATTTAGCATTTCTAGAAATATTTTTCACAAAATATGGCATACATAAAATTTCTGATTTAATAAAACTTTTTACAACATTTTCTTTCTTCTATTTCTATTTTTCTTTATTTCTTTCCTTTTCTTTTCTTTTCTTTTCTTTTCTTTTCTATTTTTCTGATGGGCGCGTGGGCTGCACGCGCCATCTTCCTACTCGCGGGCGCGTGCAGCCACGCGCCCGTGCTGGGTCGTCTTCTCCGACGGCCCCTTAGCCGCCGGCGGCCCCTCCGAGCTTCCGAGCTTCAATACGAAGCTCTCCCCCCGTATTTTCGACCTCCAAAACCCAAATACAGCATCAAAATTGGAGAAAAATAACTCGAAATACCTCAATTTAAGGCTTGAACTCTCGGCTCCGGCGAAGTCGCGATTTTTCGGCGACGCTCGGATCTCCCTCTTCGCTGCTTCGTTGGCCTCCAAACTCTCCAGAAACGAAGCCCACGACTTGAAGATCAGAACCCTACTCTCAAATCTCTCAAACCCTCTCCCAATCGACCGATCTAAGCTTTACAATTTTTGGATGGGTTGGCTTGTGCGAACTGGGCTATTTATAGTCGAAAAAGCACGCTGCTCATGTCAAATCGAAGCCCACGTAACCGGGAAGGCCATACCACCGATCAATCGCCATTAAAAACCCCCCCTAGCCTTATTAATTCCCGGTTGCAGGCGGCCATGCGCGCTGCCTGCAACTTCCGGATTTTTCAGATTTTTCTTGATTTTTTTTTTTTTTTTACATATATATATACACGATATACATATTTACATATATACTTACATTTACATAAAATGATTTCTTTTAATCTTAAATTTAATCACATTAATCTTACTATTTTTATTTACATATTTATACATTTATTTATATCTCACATACATACTTAAGCCATAATTAATTTAAACTAAATCAATTACATAAACTTAATATCATATAAAGTAAATTAATTTAATTTATTTAATGTGACTTAAATATTATAAAGGGAGTTGACTAGCACTAACCCACATGCATAGTCTACTATGCATTGCCAAGAGTTGACTCCCTGCAAGAGGCAGTCAACTCGCATGTACGCACAATCAAAAAAATAATAACCCCATAGTCATTTAATGCCAACCATATCGCAAAATTTAACACATATGCGTAGTTGAATGTTTTCAAAAATGTTTTAAAACAACAGAGTGAATGTATGTTTGGGATTAACATGGGCTTGATGTGAATGAATAAATGTTACAAGAACTTCGTATTCGTTTAGTAAATATGTAATAATTTATTCATTCAGTTATATGTTGAGACAAAAGCCTTGAGTAACTTCTTTTAATCTTTATGAGGATGGGCCAAGTTATGAAGATGGGATGAAAAATTCATTTGGGCCAAAGTTGACCAAGGTAGCCAAGACAAAAATGGCCTGGACATGACCGATTAAGGGTTACTTGGTACATTTGAAGTCATTCGGTCATTAAGGGGGTCATTCGCCCAAATGGGCCACGTGAGGATTGAGCTATGAGTGCAAGGATTCACGAGTAAACAAGGCTAGAAATTAATTGGTTGAAGCCTTGGCAATTGAGGTTGTGAAATCAATTAATTAATGTGAAGCCTTGGCAATTGAAGCTTTAGAGCTTAGAAACCAATTAATTAATTGAACAAGTGGAGTTGGAAACCAATTAAATTAATTGAAGTTGTGGAGCTTGGAGATCAATTGATGACTTGGAATCAGTTAAGTGGCCAACAAGCAGTGCAATCCGTGAAGTGCAAGTTGAATCCGTGAACACATGAGTAAAAGCAAGTGCAATCCGTGAAGTATGTATGACCAAATGACTACGCCATAATGCCTCATGACCGAATGAGCACGTTATGACCAAAAATGGCCTGCGCATGACTGAGAGATTCATGCGCACGAACCTCTTCACTGGGGAACATGGCCATGCACCCATGCGATAGTCACGCCGCGCGTTGGATCGGTCTAATTGTCTATGAGAAGTCCATAAAAAATTAGGGGTCTCCTGTCACATGTCCATATCCTCCCCGCTATAAATAAGAGAATCATTGTAATATTTCAGTAATCTGAAGAAATAAAAATACATAATTTTGGGTGTTAAAAATAATTCATTGAGCATTTATGATTTTAAAAAATTTAATTGAGGAGATTCTGTGTCCCGTCCAGATGTTTTTAGACTAATAGGTTTACTGGAAAATGAAGACATGGCATGTCAATTCGTGATTTTGTGAAATTGAATGCCAAGTGAAGAATTCGACAACTAAGGTAATTAATTATTTTGTTTGGAAATATTTATGGAATTGCCAATATATGGTAGTGTATCTATGAAATTAATGTATTGATGGAAAAGGGTGTATCTGAGAGTTTGTAAAAGCTTGGGGTGCCAGCAATATTAATATGGTGGTGTGTATGTGAATTAATGAAAATTGTGCATGTTGAGTGTTATTTCCAGAAGTGATCTTGGGGTTCCCTTAAAATTAATAGGAGGCATATAATAAGTCAGAATGGTGCTAGCTCAAGCAGTTTCACATGCGTGTACGAGGGAGGCGGTCGCGGGTTCGAGCAAAGGGAGGTGCGCGCAAGAGGAAGAGAATGGCTAATTTATTTGGCCAATGGAGTCATTTCGGCCCAAGGCGATGGCGGCCACCTGGCCGTACCCCAGCCGCTTGTTTTTGCTTTTTTAAAGCCCAAATCATGCAAAATATAAACGGGTAAACATAAGAGAGAGAGAGAGGGGGGGAGCTCAAGTAGCAACAATTAAGGAGGGAAAGTGGGAGAAATTTAAGAAGAATTAGGGAAATCTTGGAATTATTTAGTGTTTAAAGTGGTCAAGTAAGCGAGATAAATGATTAGAAGTTTTTATACGTTTAAATTATAAATTTTGCACGATTGGATTTAAATATTTGGGGATGGGGACTCATTAATTGTTGTGAACATAACACTTTGCAGCAGGAGTGCAAAGAAGGCGAGAATTAGCTATTTAAAGGCAAGTTCTAGCCTCTCTTAGTGTGCTCTTTAATTTGTGTGCAAAACCCTGCCACTTGTGTAAACTATTCCCTTTTTTCATTTGATTCGGATCCAAATATTAATTTTGTGAATGTGCATGGTACCCAATTTATAAATAGTGAGTTGTTGGGGAATTCAGTGGCGATGATTTAAGAAAAATAATAGACTCCCTGTGATATTTACTTATAACCGTCACAGTACTTTGTATCGCCCTAATTCTTTGGGAATGATGTCGAATCCATACGGGGGCTAGGTTCTTAGAGAGTCAAGAAGACTCGGTGTAACTAAGGGAACGTTGGAGTGTCCACTTGATTATCTCATGTGGGTGTGGCGATCAACTGACCAACCTCTGTTTAAACTCTAATGTTTCCAAATAATCTGGATTGGCCCATGCTAGGTGTTGTGATGGGCGTTGCCCTTGATCCTGAATGTGAAGTGGCATAAAAACTTACGCCACATAAGGGTTCATAACCCGACCCCGGAGTCACATGGAATAATAACATGCCGACCCGTAAGTGTTGGATTGGAACCTTAGGCCACAGGTGTGTCGAGGTTATACAAACGCGGGTGTCATGATGTATAGCATCAACTAGGTGTGTCAAAGGGTATGAGCAGTGGCATAATGTGTGGAATCATGTATTCATGCACAACATGATATTCTCATGATATTTGTGTGCTTATACGTGCATTAAGCAGATTTCTTATACATAACGGTATGTGCCCTCTCGGCCTCTGAGCGAGGGCACTACTATCGTTAGGCTGGTGATGTCTGGACATGATAAGTGTGTGCTATGCCAAAGAAGGCAGTGTGTGGTTAATGAATACCGTGAGATGGGGTATTGAGTATGTCACTGTTGAGCATATTGACACGTGTGAGCCTACAGGCCACTTGCATATCATGATCATAAGCAAGAATCATGTATGAAGTAAACTATGACATGAAGTATATTTCATGGAAAGCAATGTAAACGAGGAACATGTTTAGTCGAAACGACACAATGTGATCACATATTTGTGGCATGAGCATGATATATTGACACTAGCACTAGTGCACTTATTATTGTTGTGCGGTGGTGTGACCGCAACACGGGGATATCCAACTTTCTATAGATGGATAACCGAGAGAGCTATGGCTCACTAGACTCACCTAGATGGGAGCCAGGATAAGGGATACTTAGTGGGTAACTGAGGGAGCTACGGCTCGTCAAACTTACCTAGGTTGAAGCCAGGATAAGGGTGGATGTTGGTCCACTAAGTTGACATGACATCTTTATGTATGAATTTGGCATATGGAATGCACATTGATGCATGTTGTGTGTGAGCAAGTGATTAAAAGGATTGTGTTTTGGCATTTCTATACATATAGCATGTGGTGCGTGAACACGTGACTATGTCATGACATATCTCTATATAAACATTTGGCATGTAGAGTGCTCATAAGTGCACATGGTATGTACAGTTGTGTGTCTAGCATGTCTATAACACAGCATGAGTGCCAAATGTGGGAACGCTTTGCATTGTGTATTATGTATTTTCAGACATGGCACAAGCCATAACGTGGTATAGTAGGACATGGTCATGTATAGTATGCATAGACACATGGTGTCGTAAAGTGTAACGTGAGTATATGGGGCAGTGAATCATAGTATGGTCATCTCTCTTGTAACGGGGACTGTACTTCTGTCTCACCTCAGTTTCCTCTGGTGCCTCTTTTATTTCATATATATTTGATGAGCCTTATGACTCACCTTATTTTGACATCATTTTAGGTGTGGAAGCTGACGTCGAGGATGGACTCGTAACGTGTCGGTTTTAGGAGGCTACGTGTATAGGGTGATCCCGACCAAGAAGATCTTTGGGGACGAGTTGTAGGCAAGGTGCTAGATGTTGTGATTGATTTGACTTAATTGTCTAAAGCTCGAATGTGTGTTTGTTGGCTCTGAGAGGGTATCCTTGTGTTTATTTTGCCACTGAAGTGTTAAATAACAATCGAGGAGAATTTCTTAGGGTGTTACATTCATTCTCTTCATTAAGGTATGCTCATGATGCCACTTAAACTCCAATTCCTCTTCGGGCCAAGACTAATTTAAACATCGAGGGTTCGCGGGTGACCTTACCCACGCCCCTAACTTGCTTCTTTCTTTACAAGTCACTCGATCATTTGGAACTCGCTCGATCATCAAACAACTCTCCTAACACTTTGGGACTTTCGTCACCAAAAAGAACTCTCGTCTCAAGGAAGACTCTCATCACTGAAAGAAGTCACAACTCATTCTGAGAGTCACAACCCACACGCCATCTTAAGAGTCACAACTCACAGGCCACCTTGAGAGTCAAAAACTATCCTAAGACTCTCTTTCATTGGGGTCCCTACCTAACACATTAGGGTCCTTACCCAACTCATTGGACCACTTGCATCTTATTCTCCCACACTATAAATTTATTGTTGTAATCAAGCAACAACAATTGTGTCTGACTACCAATATAGGGTTGGGCTCACATGTTTATATGTTTTCTTATTTGCATCCCACATTGTTTCATTACATGTTTACATGACTTACAATTATTAATTAAAGATCATTATGTTGATATGACATCATATTGATATATGTATTCTCTACATGATCATAACATACTTTGTTGGCATTTTTTTTACTGGTTATGGCATGTTACTATTACATGTGGATCCCTCAAGACTCATTCTCTTAATATTAACATTTTTAGGTCATGGTCTTACGTTGCTATATTAAGGGTACAGTTTTGGTTCCATACCACTAGGTTCAAAACCTTTTTATCATTAGGCACGCTCTATGTGGGATATACTTAACACTTCCTATGGTATTGAGTAAACCTCTTATTTCTTTCTTTTTTTTTCCCTGATGTAAGATAGTATGACATAGAGTTTACTTAAGCATGCTTGTCGACCCTCGTATGGTTGTGACACATGATTGCACAATTTTTTTTCTTTCTTATATGGATAATATAATACTTCCTAACTTATGAACAACTGAAATGTAAACCTTGCATTGAATTACTAAGTATATATGTATATTAATCTTATAGGTCTTAATGGCGATGGTCATTTTGGCTTTGGGGCGCCAATGCTGATCATAAACTCTTATTTTTGGATCGAGACAATCTTGCTTAAACGAGTATAACCTTTGACCAAAATATCCTAAGGTCTCAACGACACAACATTGACACCAAGACCCAAATTTCTTAAATTTACCTCAACACCTCAAATAATTCAAGATATTAATAAATCCCTAATCTTATAACAATTTAGCCGTTAACCCATTAGTTTCTAAAAATTACATTAATACCCAAATCTTTCGAGAATTTACAACCTTCACGTGCAATTTCACCAAGGCCCCTAAGGTTAAATTGTATTTTAGTTTCAACCCTTAGATTTCAGCCAAACCCATAATTTTTTAGAAATGATAGTTCTACCACTAACTGCAAACCTCTTTTTTTTTTAAACCTCGATTTCTAGTTTGTTTTTACTTGAACCTACACATGAAAGACCTCCCCAACATACTAAAGGTTTCGTAGAATCAAATTATAACCTCAACTCAAGAAAACCATGGAATGAAGCTTACCAATTTTAGCATTGAAGGTGGTGGTACTCTAACCAAGTCGTTCATTTTCGCTTCAATTTCTTTGACATCTTTTGCTTATTCCACGCAAGCAAAACCAATCCAAAGGTCTTAAAGGTGCAAGAAAGAAGATTATAATTTTGAATAAGAGGAAAAATAAAAGAGAAATAAAGAAAGAACGAGTTTAAACTCAACATGTAGCCATTGAGCAAACTGTCTACAATTTTCAACAACTTCCAATAATCTTTTCCCTTTCTTTTTCTTTTTTCTAAATCTTTTTTTTTTCTCTCGTGAAAAATGATGGAGAATATGTGGGTTTCTATTCATATATATATATATATATATGTATGTATGCCAAAGTTTTGGGTAATTACTCTTTTACCCCACTAGTTCCACCTTATTCATATGGTTCTAAGAAACTTCACATGAACCCCCTTGGTTTTTCATTATTCACTTGGACACTCACTTTATTTTTGAAAATCCCTAAATGTCCTTATCCCATGCCCCCAACATTTATTAGTTTTCTTATTTAGGCCCTAAACTTTATATTTTTTAGTTTCGCAAGCCCTCTAGAATTTTTAAAATATTCCTAAGTCTAGTCATGCTCATTTGAGCTCCTCAAAATTCATTTTTCTACTCTAGTCCCTCCTTGATCTAGATGAGCGTGTATTATATGGTGTTACACATCTAGCCCTTAGTGAAATCTTAAATTCCCAGTTAGAGTATGTCTAATCTAATTCTGCAAATTCAACTGAACAATGAAACTAGTTAACAAGCTAACATTTACCCTTGTGCATTAACCATCATTCTACTAGATGCTTTTAGAAGCTGCCACTCATTTTCCCTTAACTCGGATGGAGTAGTAGGATCTCATTTACTCTAAGGCATCCTTTACAACATTAACTCAGAAGCAGATCCAGTAGCAGAATTCGAGGCGAGCATCTCCCAAATGGTATTTCGAAAGAGAGCCGGAGGTTAACGTTAGCCGCAACTTTCTATAAGTATTGTTCGAAATGGAAGGGCGAAGCAAGTTCGGTGGTTTGGAAGCCAATTTAGAGACTACGACAACCAACAATTCCCAATTCTGAAGAATTCCGTAGGTTGCATCACAATCGCTCAAGGAATGTGAGCAAGCCAGGCGATTCCAATGCTGAAATTCCACCGATTTGGAATAATTCCGACAAGTTAGTGAAAAGGATCTAGAGCGATTGCTGAACCAGCAAGTGTGATCGTCTGCGATCAGTTCAGCGAATCGAAGGTCTAAGCGATAATCAAAGTGGCGCAGATGAGAAGACAGGGCAGAGGCGACTCCTAGAGCTTAACCTTGGCCTTTGGTTTCTTCTTCGGGTGCAATTCCAACTGTTTCAATGAATTTAGCGTTCTAAACAGAGAAACAACTAGAAAAATTTTGGTTCAATCTCGGAATTGATTCCGACCTAAGAAGAGGTGAATGTCGGCTCGGATCTAAAGGAGAAGTAGGAGGAGTGGATCTCGACCGGTTCCAACTGATATACAGCGAAATTCCTTAGTCGCAACAGAAATTGGTCCACAGTAAGTGACGACGTTGGTTGGTAATTGGTTCTCGCAGTCGATTGGGTAAGCTAAGCTGCAGGCAACCCTCGACTTGTGATCTAAAAGTATTATTCAATTTTTGGAAAAAAGTAGGAGATTGATGCTCAGCTGTGAATCACGAACCTCAGTTCAAATTGTGGAGGAAAAGCAAAGATTATTCGCGACTGTGGTAAATGTTTATAGAAGCAATTTCAATGTCAAAGCTCTAGCGACTTGGAAGCTGTGAGTAAGGCAACCTCAACAATTATTGGAACAGTGTGAGCGGTGATTTGGGAGATTCCGCTTAGAAGTCCGACAACACATATCAGCAAATTAGTGAAGAAAATCCCATGGGCGGTAATTCCAATTAGATTCTAGGTTGCTAGTAAGGTAAACAAAGGGTAATTTAGATTTTGAAATTTGCTTAACTTTGTTTGAAGAAGGAAGGCTAAGTAGAGCGGGTGTTCTTCGGTTATTGAATTGCATTTGAGGCAAGTAAAGGAACTGTTACAATGGGCGAAACAAAAAAAAATGTACAGAACTCCTGCTCCTTGGTCTTTGCAATGTTTTGTTGGTGAGAAGTCAACCATGGGGAATAGTTTATGCATGAGACAAATGGAGTCTCAAGGGCAACAAAAGAAGGCTACATTTGTAGCTGGGAACAATAGGAAACATAAGGAATTCGGCCAAATGTTACATGAGCAACTGCAAGAGTTTGCGATGATACTAACTAAGAAGTATCATTACAGCTTTCCCACAAAATTCTTTGAGGATTATCGCAGAAGTTTTAATAAGGAGGACTTCCTTAAAATGGAGCAGCCGAAAGAAAAGTCAAGATTATGGAATAGTGGATCAATGCTTACCTCCAACATGGAGTGGAAGAAGGATACCGGTTTCAATAGAACTATTAAGGAGGAATGCAACATTAGTGATGAAATTGGTGGTGAATGGCAATGTTCAAAAGAAATCTATGATGAAAAGATTCATGGGGCAGCAAAGGCAAAGGGACAATTTGAAATTGTTGAAAGAGATGTTCACATAAAGGGAAATTCCAACAAACACAAGGAAGAAGGAGTTGCTGAATTATTTTCATGTAATCAGGAGATTCCGACTGAAATTTCAGCCAATATTAAGGAAGTTGGCATTGTAAATGAAGCGAACAAGTCAATGGAAACTCAGGATTCCAAAGATGAAAGAAGATTAGATGAGGAGATTGGGGTAGACCACATATTACAAGAGCAGGAAGCTGATCCCGGTGATGCACAGCCTAATCTAAATGTAAGTCATGTTAGGAAATAAGGTCGAGATGGAAGCCAGGTATCAGCCATTGAGAAATCGTTGGCTGGAATTGAAGTTGCAGCAACTCCTAATGTTAATGCTTACAAATAGCCTCGGTATGAGTATTTAAGCAAAGAATATAAACCTCCATTGCTGCATTTTGAGGCTGCTGTTGATATTTTTACAACAAAACATGGTTGTGGGTTGAATGGGGATACAGTAACAGCAATTATGGCTATTGATCTGCCCTCCTTGTATTGGACGGTAATGAACTACTAATAGAAGTCGCGAGCATGGATAATCCTTCCATTGGACTCCGAGGTTCAGCTACTAGCTATGTCAATCCAAAAATGGCTGATCATGTCCATAAATTAGAGACCAAGCTTGATTGGATATCTATTACCAGGGGTGGTTGTATTGGGCTTGAACTAGATAAAGTTTTCCCTACTAAAATTTTGGGTCAATTTATGCTTGGAATTGATCTTGTAAACCTAAGAACGAAGAGGAAGAAGCCTAAAAGGAGAAAGAAAGAAAGAAAAATTAAACATATAGAGAAAACGGGCATTGGATGAAGAAACAATAGTTCAGTTGTAATAAGTTTCTTGGGGACAAGAAACTTTTTAAGGCAGGGGAGAATTGGCATGACCTTAGGAGCAATAAAGGGGCATTATTGTAATAGGGTATAATAGTTTTTTTTTTCTGTAAATAAGAGAATGGTATAATAGTTAGTTAAGAATATTTTACAAGTGGTTAGAAGCACATGGATGTTGTTAGAATATTGTTAGAAATTAGTTAAGCATCTAAATATGCCTATAAAAAGGCCAATTGTAAGAGGAGAGAATCAATGCTTGATTTAAATGAATTTTTAATTCTTATTTCTCTCTAAGACTCTCTCCAATCTCCCTCACGTTGCTCTTGTTTCTCCCCCCTTTTCTCTCAACATCTCTCCCTCTTCCTACTAATTTCCCCCTCCCTTCCATTCTAATTCCTTCCCCCAATTCATATCACAACCCTAACTAACCCTAGGGTTGTGACAAGTACTCTTTTATCTTTCTTCTTCAATCAATTCGGAACCTATGATTTCCAATTTCTTTTTATGGAGCCTCCACTCCACTCCACTTCTTCACACTTTCATTCACAAGCAAAGCAATTATTTTTCTCCTATTTTCAATTTCCTAATAGTAAGATATTTAAGACCAAAAAAAAAACCAAAATCAATAGCAATAGCAATTTAACATTTCCATTCGTTACATAGCTTATTTTGGTTTTGAAATCGGAAAGTTGTTTTGGAAAATCTTAAAACTTAATAAGGGCCAATTCCATTCTCTGCTATTACCTCTTCAAACTGTCAAAAACTGCAGCCCAGCCGGACTGGACTGGACTGAGATAGCCAGCCCTTTGCCTAATGCCTGGCATCTGTCAAGTGTTTGCCAAATGCTAAATGCTTTCATTTAAAGCAAAAGCTTGTCTTAGTCAACTGAAGTCAGAAACATTTTCGACCCATACAAACAAGAAGGTTGTTGGATTAATGTTTTTAAGGACATATAGTAATAGAATTACCACTTCAAACTACTTTGTAAAATCAAATATCACTGCCCTACAAACAAGGTCACCTGTGCTTTTAGAACTGCCTAAAAGCGAGTTAGTATGGGCACTAGACCATGATTGATGCAACAGCCCCCCCCACGGAACGCTAATAAAACCTTTTTAACTTCTTTACCTAGGGCAGGGGAGCTTACAATGTTATCAATTTCCTTGTAAATGGGAACGACATATTTCCTACTCCCCACCTCAAAATAGAAACCTGTAATCCACAAATGCAAGGGTTCCCTTTATCCAGCTGACGCATACACCAGAGAGGAGAGTCAAAAAGGAAGGTTACGTATCTTTAGGCCTCACATCCCACCTTGATTTTCTCTTGAGCTGCTGCTTGTCACTCCCAGTTCGGCTCCCGTTAACAACCACCCTTCCTGCTGACTCGAATGATACCTTCCTTAGAGCCGGGGTTAATTCTATGAAATCTTCCTCTTCGTCACTGCCAATCCATCCATATAGAGGTTTGCGCATTACAGTCAGGAGATTATCGGTTGCTGGTATGGAGCAAGATGCAGATGGAGGAGATTGGAGGCGAGCATTGTCAAGCTGCATCTGGCTTTCAAAATTATCATAACCAGTGCTATTGTCATTGTCCTCATCCATCAAACTGCCTCCTTGGTCCAAGGCATTGGCTTCTCGCCTTTCTCCATCTCCTTCAGCTGGCTGAGCATGTTCCCTGTCTTCTAAAAGAGGAAAACCCATGAAAGTCAGACATGGGTTTTTTCTTTTTGGTAGTACACGACTTAGAAGACGTTTAAAAATGTTTGCATATCAAAAAGCATGTCTATGGTTAACATTTCTTATGCTGAACACACATGGACATGGACATGGACATGGACATATGCTCGTCGTTAATTATGGCTGGATATCACCTATACTCAAAATTTTAGGCCGAAAAATGATTTGATTTCTATCCAGTTCGATGAATAGCATGCAGCATCAAAAATGGTCTGGAGCTAGTATCTTACATAAAATAGTTGACACAGGTCACAAGAATAGAAAGAAATTAATTTTCATAACCTAATATAACTCATTAACTTGATCCCTCTATAATTTTCATAACTTTGCACATCTCTTTTATTCTTATAAATGGACACTAAAGTGTTATTTCTTCACTTCCATAGCACTAAAGTACTCCTTTCTGCTACATGAAAGATCAAGGTCTTACCTGTTTCAATAGTTTGTACAGTGGCGCCTGCAACGTTGGAGCAGATAGGGAGGACTAAACTCGAGGGCCCAGCTTCAGCTGCTACAGAGCAATCTCCAATTCTCTCAACCTGCAATGGCTCATCCTGCCAAAGATAAAATATATGTAACAAAGCAAGCAAATGTTCATCATGCTCATATTTATTTTTTTAGTGTGAAAAGATAAGTCATAACAATCAAATGAGATCGATAATCGTTCACATTTTTAGTCACATTCAATTTCCTTAATCCCAGTAGTACGGCCCACATATTAATTGGAAGAAGGCAGTTGAGTCTTGAATAATACTTAATGCAGATTCAAAAACATGTAGCTAGATATATTCTGAATTTGAACATCCATTAATTTCAAGGGGTGCAGGAGCAGGTGAACCACGGGAAGAAAACTGAATCATATGACTGTTCTATCTGCACATATTTACATAACAAATGCAAGAATACGCACAAGAGACTCAACTGCCTAACAGTGTTTAAAAAAGTGTGCTTTACCTGAGCAACTTTAGCTTAGTGCGATTAAAGGATACTTAAATTGTACTTTTACCTGAGCTTCGAGACGCTGAAAAGCATGCTTCAGAAATATGCATAGTTTTTTTTTTTTTTTATCAAACAATATGAAGCATTGGATTTATTTAAATCTTTGCAATAGTGTGGCCGCTTAAATGGAACCCTTACCCAAAAAAGTTGTTATCAGATCTTAGAAAGATCTCAATACAGTCATAAATACATCTAAAAGAAAAAAGAAGATTCCGCAGTATTTACCAAACAATAAACATTGGCGGAACATGTAATTAGGTGTAAAAGCCATAGCAATCAAATGAAATCAATAATCTTTCACATTTTTTGTCACATTCAATTTCCTTAATCCTAGTAGTATGCCCTGCATATCAATAGGAAGAAGGCAGTTGAGTATAGTTTAGTAGTTAATGCAAATTCAAAAATGTGTAGCTAGATATATTCTGAAGTTGAACATCAATTAACTTCAAGGGGTGCACGAGCAGGTGAACCACAGCAAGAAAAGTGAATCATATGACCATTCTATCTGCACATATTTACATAACAAATGCAAGAAAATACGCAAGAGTATCAACTGCCTAACAGTGTTTAAAAAAGCATGCTTTGCCTGAGCGACTTTAGCTCAGCGTGATTAAAGCATTCTTAAGTTGCACTTTTACCTGAGCTTCAAAGCGCTAAAAAACGCGCTTCAGAAATATGCTTGTTTTGTTTTCTTATCAAACAATATGAATCGTTGGATTTGTTTAAATCTTTGCAATAGTGTCACTGCTTGTATGGAATCCTTACCCCAAAAAAATTGTTATCAGATCTTAAAAAGATCTCAGTACAGTCATATATACAACTAAAAGAAAAAGGAAGACTCAGCACTATTGACCAAGCAATAAATATTGATGGAACATGTAATTAGGTCTAAAAGGCATAGCAATCAAATGAAATCAATAATTTTTCACATTTTTAGTCACATTCAATTTCCTTAATCCCAGTAGTATGCCCTGCATAT
The DNA here is from genome assembly GCF_014633365.1 of Diospyros lotus. Taxonomy (NCBI): domain Eukaryota; kingdom Viridiplantae; phylum Streptophyta; class Magnoliopsida; order Ericales; family Ebenaceae; genus Diospyros; species Diospyros lotus. The sequence continues at coordinate 15,908,734 of NC_068344.1, forward strand.
TAATAGGAAGAAGGCCATTGAATCTAGTTTCGTAGTTAATGCAAATTAAAAAATGTGTAGCTAGATATATTCTGCATTTGAACATCTATTAATTTCATGGGCTGCACAAGCAGGTGAACCATCGTAAGAAAAGTGAATTATATATGACCGTTCCATCTGCACATGTTACATAACAAATGCAAGAATATGCACAAGAGACTCAACTGCCTAACAATGTTTAAAAAAGCACGCTTTACCTGAGCAACTTTAGCTCAGCGTGATTAAAGCATACTTAAATTGCACTTTTGCCTGAGCTTCAAAGCGCTAAAAAGTGCGCTTCAGAAATATGCTTGGTTTTATTTTATTTTTTTCATCAAACAATATGAATCGTTGGATTTGTTTATATGGAATCAGAACAAAAACAAATATAACCTAAGCGTAACAGCCTTAGGTATAAAAGGAGGATGGAATCAATCAAACTCTCAGTTTGTATTGAATGAAAGTCCTATATATACAGGTGTAAGGCTATGGCTTTTACTCCTAATTCTATGAGATATAGGATAAAAATTACAGTTTGAATAAGTTACAGATAAGTTAGCATACAAACGACTTAATCTTCAAGCAGAAATTATCTTCTTCTTCAACTTATCTTTTTTAGATTTATTAGGCTTTTTATTCGGCTGCTTTATCCTTCTTTTATTCAAACAGCAACACTCTCTTATCCTTTGCTCAGATCTCCAACACACCCCCCCCCCCCCCCACCCCCACCTCAAGCTGGTAAATAGATATCTATTATTCTCAGCTTGCCAATAAGTGACTCAAATCTACGTCTTGACATGGCCTTTGTAAATATATCAGCCTCTTGACTTGCTATAGGTAGATAGGTTAGTTTTATGCCTCCTTGCTCGATGTCCCTTTGAATAAAATTCCTATCAATCCTAACATGCTTCATTCTATCATACTAGATAGGATTGTTCAAAATACTTATAACTGACTTGCTGTCACTATAAAGCTTTGTTGGTAGGGTTAGAGGCATTCACAAGTCTTCCATCAATCTTGTCAACCAAATCAGTTCACAAATGCCTTAGGCAATTGCCCTAAACTCTGCAACACTATTCCTTGCCACGAACTATTTCTTACTTCTCCATGTGACTAAGTTCTCCATTATGGATCCTGCCCAATCAACATCAGCAAATCCTTCAGCTCCTCTGTTATCCTTCTTTCGAAACAATAAACCTTTTCCTGGTGCCCTCTTTAGGAACCTCAAGATATGGTAGGCTGCATTCATATGTTGTTAAGTAAGTGAGTGCATAAATTGCCTCACAATGCTCACGGCATATGCAATATCCAAGCGAGTGAGTGATAGGTAGATTAACCTCTCAAATAACCTTTGATACCTTCCTTTATTAACAAAAGGATCCTTATCAGTTACTGAACACTTCCAATTTCTTTCAACCAACGTTCTAAAACGTGCTAGGCGCTAGGCTAGCGCCTAGGCGAGGCCTAGGAAAAATGTTCTTACTTGTTGCAGCTGCTCAGCAAGTAGCAGCAATAGCAAGCAGCTGTTATAGCAACGCTTGCTGCTTTCTGCAATAAGAAGTAGCAACAACAAGCAGTTGTTACAGTGTCAACAACGCTTGTTGCTTGCTGCAACAAGGAGCAATCCATACATATTGGAGGAAGACGAGATCGACGATGAGAGAGAACGGCCAAGAGATGAGATTGGCAACAACGAGAGAGAACAGCCAAGAGATGAGATCGACGACGACGAGAGAGAACGGCCAAGAGACAAGATCGATGGCAAGAGAGAACGGCCAAGAGGCGAGATCGGCGGTAGAGAGAGAACAACGAAGAGACGGGATCAGCGGTGGCGGAAAGAGAGAGAGAGAGAGAGAAACGACCCATGCGACGAACAACCAGAGAGAGAAAGGGAAAGGGGAACCAATCGTCGCCGCCAATCTATCGAGCCCAGTGCCTAGAGGGGAGTTACCCTTAATCACAACGGCCAGAGTCGCATTTTCGAACACTACTTTCAACAGATGTATAAGTGGGTTTACTCCCCAACATACCAATATCTCTTAGGAGATCAAGAGTATACTTCCTTTGAGAGATTAAATGCCTTGTTTGCTCCTTGCTACTTCCATCCCGAGAAAGTACTTCATTGTTCCCAAATTTTTAACCTCAAATTCCTCCCTTAACCTCTCCTAAATATCATCTCCAGTGATAATAATATCATCCACATACACAATCAAAATAGCCCTTTTTCCATTTGCTCCATGTTTAGTAAATAAAGTATGATATGTTTCCCCTTGCTTGTACCCAAATTTGATAAGAGTAGAACTAAACTTTTTAAACCATGCTCTTGGTGATTGTTTTAATCCATAGAGCGATCGGTACAGTTTGCAAACCTTGCCCACGTTCTCTCTTTCCTCAAATCCGAGTGGAATCTTCATATATATTTCTTCCTCTAACTCTCTATTTAGGAAGACATTCTTTATATCTAACTAAAACAATTCCCAATCAAGGTTAACAGCAAGAGATAATAGTACCCTTATGGGATTTAGTTTTGCCACAGGAGCAAATGTCTCCTCATAATCTATTCCATAGATTTGAGAGAACCATATTGCCACCAACCTTGCTTTATACCTGTCTATGCTTCCATCTTACCTATATTTGACAAAAAATACCCACTTACATCCAACAATCTTCTTATCCTTTAGAGTTTCAACAATTTCTCACGTATGATTGCCAATGGGCCTTCATTTCTTCCATAACAGCCTCCTTCCACCTAGGGTCTTTCATGGCCTCTTGAATATTCTATGGAACTGCCACTTCATCAATTGTTGTGGTGAATGCCCTAAATTGGGGTGACAATCTAGAGTGTGTTAAGGAGTTAGAGATAGTATACTTAACACAAGATCTTACCCCTTTTCAAATAGCAATAGGAACATCCAACATGTCACTGTCAACTTTGGTGCTCTCCTCACTTGTTAGACCATCTTTCGGTTCCAATAATTGGTTGAGTTGAGGAGCAGGATCTTTTGGTCTTCTAGATTAGACCTTTATAGGTTTATTTGAGGGCACTTCTCCTTCCGAATTAGAACCATAGGTTCAACTGGTTGAGTGATAAGCTGGTCGAAAGGGTAATCAAGAGAGGAGGTAGGTTTTGGACCATCTAATCGTGATTGTTCAGCTGTAATTGATGGAGGTAAATTAGCTACATCAAGTTGGGTTAGATCAGCACCTGAGGAGGGTGAGAGAGGAGAAGGAAGAGATATAGGCATAGAAACAGTGGGATCCCAATGGCCGCCTTCCCTTGTTATTTCCCTTTAAATGGAGACACTTGAGTAATAGGATTCATGCTCAACAAATGTTACATCACAACAGATAAAGAACCTTTGTGATAGTGGGCAATAGCATTTGTACCTCTTTTGAGTTAGAGAGTAACCAAGAAAGATACATTTAATAGCTTTTGGTTCAAGTTTATGATGGTTAGGTTTGATGTGATGAACATATATAGTGCAGCCAAATAATTTTGGAGGAAGGGAGCTTAGGATTCGAGCAAGAGGAAAGATGCTCAACAAATTGTTTAAAGGGGTATGAAAATTGAGCACATTAGATGGCAGCCGATTTATCAAATAGGAGGCGATTAGAATGGCTTCTCCCCAATACCTATTAGGAAGGGAACTAGTGAACATCAAGGAACGAGGAACTAAGTAGATGCCGATTTTTCCTCTCAGGAACCCCATTTTGTTGAGGGGTATAGGGACAGGTGCTTTGATGAAAAATCCAATGTGTTGTAAGGTATTGGGTAAATGAATGAGAAAAGTATTCCCGACTATTGTCAGTCCTAAGGATGTCAATAGAGGACTATAATATATTAAGAATCGGCTTGTGAAAACTTTGAAACATAGCACACCTCAAATTTTTTCTTTCATAAGGTATACCCAACAAACCCTAGTGTGGTCATCAATGAAAGTAACAAACCATCAGGTACCAGACAAGCTTGAAACTCTTGTTGGTCCCCATATGTCACTGTGGATCAAATAAAAGGGTTTGGGTGGTGTGTGTGGATGAGGTAGGTAAGTACTATGTGTTTGTTTGGCAAGAATACAATGTTCACACTAAAGAACTAGCTTTTCTTTATTGATAAATAAACTTGGATACAAACGTCTTAGGTATGAAAAACTTGGATGGCCAAGGCGTTTGTGCGAATTAGAACTAACAATAACAAAAGACGACTTATGTAGTAACTAATCCATAGGAGAAGCCTTGTTCTCTAAAACCCGATAGAGTCTACATCGTTTGGTCTTCTGTAGATTTCACCATTAGCAGTCTCCCGTTGTTCGCCAGTGACGATCAATCGAAGTTCTCAGTTGACAGCTTCCCATTCTATTGTACCTCTCGTCAGAATCCTATATCAAAAACCCAAAAAATTGAAACCCTAACCCCAATTTTCGTCTACTTTCATCAGTCTCCCATGGCCATCATCGCTGCAGATCTTGCCATCGCCATCGTCTTCCGCAGTTTTGCTTCGTCCTCGACCGTCGTTGCCATTGTTTAGGCTTCCTCCACTGGTCTTCCGCGATTTGCTTCGTAACTAGTCTTCAGTCGTGGGTCTCCCACGGCAGTGTTCCAATGCTTACCCACCAATCTTCCGCGGCCGTCGATCTTTAACAGCTGTCTCTCACAGCCATCAGTCTTCCGCCACCATCATCGCTAGTCTTCCTCACAACCAACGCCTTCAGCGCCTACTCTCGCCGCAGCCATGCTCGCCATCATCACTGGCAATTGTTGCTTGTTTTCGCCACAACCAAGTTCACTATCGACTCCTCCGCCACTACCCATTGTCACTTCATCGCAACCATGTTCACCAACAGCTTCTTCTTCTATCGCCGCTATCGCAACTTGCTTCCGTCGTGGTTGTGCCTGCCATCGTCTTTGGAAATTTTGCTTCATCCCTGGCCGCTATCGTCGTTTGGCTATGAGGGCTTCTGGATGTTTTCCCTTTTTTCTAGGGAAGCTTCCTCTAGAAGCTTGTTGTATAATATAATATATATATATATATGTAATGTAAGCTTAACAACTTCTTTCTCCACCCAAAAGCTTTAATACACATGTATATATATATATATAATTCTTTTTCCACCAAGTTTCGTCAACAAGCTTTACTATATATAATGCCTGGTTTCTTTTTCAATTTTTTTTTTTTTGTATAAAGAAATAATTGAAAACTGAAACGGTGGCAGGTGCAAAAATATTAAACGAATGAGCATACCATTAGTGAGATTATCACATACGTGTAATGTCTTCCCCCAATTGATTTTATTAGACTTCCTGCAGCTTGAGTTTGTGTGAGAGCCATTGTTGTATTTTTAGGTTTTTTGGACATTTCCCATAGATGGCGCCAATTATTGTTATCAAGATACAACAATAAATTTATTTAATTAGAAACGTTATCGTCAAGCAGGCAAAATCTGCAAGGAAGAAAACAATCAGAGGGTGCGGGGAGGTCCTTGCGCAAACACTCTGATACTTAAGTCAGACATTGAAGATGATGAAGACTATACTAAAACCAGTATTAGAGACGTACATTTTTAGTAATGAATGTCTACTTATTTATAAAGAGATATGGAATAATCTTAAATAGTCTGAGATTATGATTCTTACAGATAACATTTATTTTGACATTTCCTAAACTCGTTAGGATTAGGATTCTGACATTTTGAAACCTATTAGGATTAGGATTAATACTAGGATTCTTATGGATGATATTTATTCCAATATTTCGAAATCCCTTTAGAATTAGAATTCGTTATGGATAATTGCTTATCTTTTTCTTGGAATATTTGGAGGGATTTTTGAATGTCGGAGTTATCTAGTTGGCGCAGGAACCCCTCCCCCCCCGGTCGGGGTTATGGGAAATTTACGCCTTTTAGCCCAAAGAGATATTTTAGGCTTTTTACTGGGCTTTTGCCTATGACACAACATCTATCTTTTGTTAAATTTGCAGCCCTCCTTATTTAGTTTCTTTTTAATGTATCTTTTTAATGGTTTATATTTGTGATGCTTCTAGAAGTTAATACTCTTTATTTCAATTATGTGTGCTTCACCTCGCTTAAGCATGCACTTCGCTTTACGGTTAATCTCCGTAGGTCTTCTTCGCTTAAGTGCACTTAGCGCTTTTGAAAATACTGTTAATCTATAATAATAAGACGAGGGTTTTTGAAAATGTCTCAAATGGATCAGAGGTTTCAATGGCTGAGATTAATTTGCAATGTATATGAAGGGTTGAGATTGGCTCAGATGAATGGATCTTCTCGCCCACTCACTCCCTTTGTCTTTCTCTCTCTCACTCTATCTTTCTTTCTCTCACAGACCCACCCACCCACCCCTCACTCACTACCTCTCTCTCTCCCTCTCTCTTTCTCTCCATCACAGACCCACCCACCCACCCACGCCGACAATGGGAGGGGCAACCTACGAGCGGCGAGGGGCGACAACAGGCAATGCGAACTACAGGGGGCCGACGAGTGGGAGCGACCGGCTGGGGGGGCGACAGCGAAGGGAGGGGTGCAAACCAGGGGGGTGGGCCACGGCCGACGATGCTAGGGGCGAGGGGGGGCGACAGCCGGCGATAGTGCTCTTTGCAGTGGTGAGGACTAGGCGGTGCGAGCACAAAGGGAGGGGCGACGAGGGAGGGGTGAAAGGTTAGTGCTCGTAACGAGGAGGCGACGACCGACGATGCTCGTGACGGTGGAGGGGTGAGGGGAGCAACGGCCGGCTAATGGTGCTCTTTGGGAGAGAAAGAGAATGGGGGATGGCGGAGGAGATGAAGAGACCGACGCGATTGCGGATCTAGTCCGGTGGTGCGGCGGCGAGAGGTGACAGCAGGCGGTGCGAACGACGGGGGGCCGACAGGTAGGGGCAACCGGTGGGAAGGGTGCGAACCGGGGGGGCAACAACCAACGATGTTAGCGGCAGTGGCGGGGGTAAGGGGGGCGACAGCCGACGGCAGTGCTCTTTGCGGTGGTGGGGATAAGGCAGTGCGAGCACAGAGGGAGGGGCGATGGGCCAGTGCTCGCAGCGGGGGATGGCGAAGGAGATGAAGAGACAAATGCGATGGCAGATCTAGTCCGGTGGTAGCCGGAGGAGACTGGTGCGGTGGATCTGAGAAGGAGAAGAACAAAGGGATGGTGGCTGGCAGTGGCTCGGCAGTGGCCGAAAAGCGTAGAGGGGGGCAGAGCGGAACTCTGAGCATTTTTCTGATAATCTTTGCATGCATAGAAGAGAGGTGGTCGCAACAAAGGTGCAGTAGCTGAGATGGGGCGGAGGAACGAAGATGTAGAGGCGATGGTGCGCGCGGCTTTAGCGGAGAAGTGGCGGCGGCGACGCCATTTGGGGCAGAGGTTAAAATCTCACCTTAACTCTTATACCATGTTCAAATCAGAAAAAAAAAAATTAGAAAATTATATAAACCACCACACAAATTACATAAAGTCCAGACACACACACATAATAAGATTATCAAAAAAATTAACATACATTTTGTACCAAATAAAGCAGAAACTACTCTAATACATTAACTCCAACTCTAGCCAAGATATATACAAAATTAGACAAGAGTAAATAAGTCAATATACACCAAATATAACTACTCTAATACATTAACTCTAACTCTAACATGCTGTACCATTTGCTTAGATGAATCTGTTCAAGAATAAGAGTTCCACTATGTGGTTGTTCTAATGGTGATGATGGTGTATATATATAGAGAGAGATTGTACTAAAAGGCATATGAAAGTTGTATACATTTTATCATTTTCCATTTTATTATTGTACATTCTCCCAATTGGAAGATACAGATTTGGATTGATACAATGACATTCAAAGCTGTGATGGAGAGTGAGCGAGTATTTACAATGACTTGTAGATAAATAACCCATTTTGATAAACTAGATTAAAGAATTATCCATTTTGCAAATGTATTATATATAATTACGTTTTGTGGTCATTCTTTAATCTTATTTATGTTTAGGCACACTATGGGTTTATTTTGCAATGGTAAATAGTTTGAAATGGGCAAAACAATGGTTATTATTGTTTTGATCCCTAAAGCAATTGGTAAATGGTCATGTTGAGGCATGACGATGGTTAATATTATGATGTTTTATGGTAATCAGCATGCATATGACATGGTTTGGTTTTGATTATAAAATATATAAGTTTTGTAGACAGGTTAATATATTTGTGGCATCATATTTTCCAAGGATATTCTGTCGAAAAATTGAAAATTTCTTACATTGATTTCAATTTACATTTTCAAAGGATACTCTCTCATTACATGGTTTTTGAATTAAGCAAATTTTTTTAGTGACCCATAATATAATTCAATACCTCTTGCTTAGTTTTGTTCATTCATTGAGATAGCGATTGATTTATAAGTAGTTTATGTCATTTTGTTTTTGTGATTAAAGTAGTCTGTGATTGAAAAATTTTATTGGTTTATTTTATCTGTCATTTTTACAAGTATTGATATAGTTGTTTGTGTAGGAAGAATGGTGTTGTGGTAATTAGTACATAGTTGGATTTTAGTGTGCATATGACATGATTTGATTATGATTATGAAATATATAAGTTTTGTAGACAGATTGATATATTTGTTGTATCATATTTTCAGAGGATACCCAGTCAAATTTTTGACAAAGTATCCACATTTTGACCATTTTTATTTCACTAAAGTCATGACATTAAAAATTATCAAACGATTTTCAGATTAATGCATGTTTATATTCATTGTTTGATTATTTCATATTTAAGAACTATATACATTGTCTTTAAACACGTGATATAGGGCGAGTTTAGACTTTCAATTTAGTACGTGTCTGAGTTCAGTACTTGATTATTTCGTGTTCAAATTCTATGTTCGATTTTTTTTAGTTACACCGTGCCTGAAGGCACGAGTTATTCCTAGTATATATATATATATATATATATATATAGAAAGACTCAATATTTGAGGGAAGACCAAGATCTTATACATGTAGAGCTGGCTCATTCCATCTTATGGCTCAACAAAGACTCAAAAGAGAAGGAGTTCTAATATTTTAAACCAAATCTAGTTGATGTAGTAAACTAATCCAGTCAGACAATACATCTGTAGCATTAATAACATGCATCCTAATGATGCATGTGCATTCTCTAAAGAAAATCCAGATCATTTCAAGGTGTAGAGATACAGTTCATAGCCTGAACAGGTTCATTCTCATTTCTGTATCTTTTATGAGGAGAGAAGAAGTAGCTTTTTCCTTTTTCATATTTGTGGAATTTTTGGGTGAGACTGCATACTTTGATACCTAGGCTTTTGCGTTTTCATGTAAATGGTGGTGATGCTTCATTTGGCATCCTTTTTGTTACAAATAATAATAATAAACATTCTCATAAAAGAATTGGAAACAAAAAAATCAAAGGGTAAGAAGATGGCAGAGCGAAGGAAATCTCCTCAATGAGGAATTGCACCAGAAAGCTGAAGAAGACAAAAGACCCTAGTTAAAGGACATGCAAAGAAAGAATATTTTCCCTGTTATACTTTCACGATCCATAATCATAACACTCTTCTAAACATTCAAGATTCCTAGACTTTAACAGAAAAAAGAAAAACCTGTTCAAGTTTGGAACAATCTCCAATAATCTAAACATTGTTTTGGCCGATGCAATAAATCAAGTCAAAGGAATGAAAATATAGTTGCAACTGATTCATCCTGCCTGCATGCCCTACACACATCAGTTAAGAAGAAGTTAATGCTACACTGATAACCTTGCCATGCTGAGATAGATACCTTTTAGTGCCACAAACACAAACTTGTCAAATAATATCACAATCTGGTTCGTGGATGAAAAGATGGATGTTATTTGGAATCACCATGAACTCTATTATGGATATATCAAAAGTAAAATTTTAATTCTTTCTAATAGCCAATGATGATTTTATAGCATATTAGCATGGTTATTGAAGTCTAACCAATGTATCTCAGAACACATCCAAAGACAAGCAGCTGAACAAGAAAAACAATGTCTACATTCGGGAAGATGGACTGAGACAAATAACAGAAAATAAGGCAGGGATAAGCCAAGCAAGGAAAATCTTTCAAAGTTCCAAAATTGTTATGCTATGCTGTCCAGAATCCTTAGTGTAATGCCAAAGCATGAACATTACCTCATGCCCACACTCCTTTTGAGAAGGCATCGTTGATTGTCCGATGAAATCCAAAGGTAAGTTTCAGGGGTTTATTCATATGATTCAGTATGTAATTGCAACTATAATCACTAATTTTGTCAGGATATGAAGTGAAGCAATAGCAGCAGTAATAATATGTATCTACCTGTTCTCGCAAGAAGAAAAACAGGGGAGCCATTTGGAGAATGGATAAGAATGCTTTCTTGATTCTTTTGAATTTATTGTAAATATTGAATGGAACCCCCAATTAGTTCATAAAACAAATTTTGTGCACTAAAGTTCAGGCCCTAAATACATCTTGTATAACTGGAATCCATATACAATTGTGCATAAATGCACATTCAAATCAAGTAACATTGGAAAGACCAGATAGTTAACTACCCAACCTTATATGTCATTTAAAGGTGTTGAACAGGGTCAGATATTGAGCTGAATAGCTGCTATTGAACTTACACAATGAACCAAAAAGGATCAGTTCAATAGGCAGTTATTGAACTGAAAATGATCGAGTTTTTAGGTCTGAAAATGTCAATTTAATTCAAAGAAAAGACCAATTCATATATGAACTGAAACAAAACCCTACACCCTAAATATATGTAATTGATCCCATTAATGGGATTAAAGCTTGGTACTGTCATCATTTTTGTCTTCATTATAATACACTATTACCCCAACTGGAATTTAAATTTCATTTATCAAAAAATAGTAAAATATACAGAACTTTCTATTGTCAATTTTTTTTAAGTCTAATCGCATTTTAGTATCCTACTTTCAGCTTATGACTTTGTTCTCCAGACAAAGTGTCACACCCTTAGGGTTGAGCGAAGATTAAGAGAATAATTTGGGGAAGAGATCAAATGGGAGGAGAGAAACAACAGATGAGATAAGGGACAGAAGATAACTGAGAGAGAGAGAGAGACAGAAATATTAAGAGAGAACTGCAGCAAGAAAATTAGAGTATTCGAGAGAATGGAAATTAGAGAGAGAAGAAGAAGATATGAGAGAATTACAAACTATTTATTAATTCCATTCCTCCCCCAACATAGGTTGTGGCTTCAATATATAAGCTCACAGATGCAATCTCCTTACTTACAAGACAAGGAATTATAGCTACCTTAGCAATAGAACAAAAAGGAAAAAGTTAAGCCCCCGGGCATGGCACAAGTGATAAAGCTCCCAAGTTTTCTTGGGAGTGGCGAGAGATCAACTCTTGGTGGAACCAGAAATGCCTCACTTGTTCGCATGGGAGTGTATAAGTTTGCAACCACATCCAATTTACCCGAAGGCCAAATCAAGGGGGAAAGGTCGATCTTCTCCAAAACTAAGTGTACGAAACCGGAACACCTGGGTTATCAAGAAAAAAAAAAAAAAGGCAAAAGGAACAAATAGCCTTGACAGAAATTAAAAAAAAAAAAAACAGAAAAGCAAAATTACAAGTACTACCTTGAAATGTGACAAATGTCTAATTTTCGGCTTGGCGGCAAAGAAAGTCTCTAAAATGAAAGATAGTTGCATCAATTAAAAAATAAAAAATAAAAACTAGCAAACAGGAATATTATCAAGAACAATACCAGGCAAATATTTTCCCCTTGGCTGCATTTGTCTGGTTCAGCTTCACCCTCTTGTTCATCAAGAATTGCATCAATGAGAATCTTGTATGCATCAGCTTCAATAAAAGGCCACCCTTCATCCCCACCATACTCCTGCAACAAAACCCTCTTCCTCGTCACACAATAAAATCTTAATAAACATATAAATTCACATTGGATCACATTTGCCCGTTTGGTTTCTATAAAATTATGGAATAAGAGAAAAAAGGAAAATGACCTTGAGAAGTTCTTTGACCTTTCTCTGAACCAGATTATCAGAGAAGCCAAACGGCAGCATCGCATCAACCGCGGCGTCCATTCTAGTCAGCCCCGGCTGCCACACCCGATACCAGAAACAGAACCGAAAATCAAAATCAACAGAGAAAGTAGAAGAAACAAGGGGGGAGAAAGTGCGGAAATGAGAGGGAAATGGGAACAAAACCTTCCGTGATCTCCTTCTGGGCGCCATTTGCTTCTTCTATCTCCAAGCTTCTGCTCTCCAGCAGCAGTAGTAACAGAGCAATACAGTCACTCTCTCTCTCTCTCTGAGAGTTTGCGAAGACGAAGACGAAATGGGCAAGGGAAGATGAGGACGAGAGATTTGGCGATTCTCATGCTCTGCGCCCTCGCAATTTTCTCCTCTCTATCTCTCTCTCTCTCTCAAAACATTCAGAAAACGGAGCACCCTCTGTTTCGGAGAACATTCAGAAAGCGGAGCAAGGGGTTATATAATATGATTACTTAATGCTACGTGGGTGACAACTTAATTTATCACGATATTTTAGCATCAAAATATCACGATAAATTCAATCTAAAATTAAACCAATAATTTGAATGTGAATACCCTCTCAGGCTTTCTTCCTCATATTCTCTCTCTCTCTCTCTCTCTCTCTCTCTCTCTCCACTATTGCCGCCAACGTCTCCTCCCCCTTTGTTGCTGCCAGCTTCTCTTCCCCCCTTTGTTGTCTCCGGCTTCTCCTCCCGTTATCGTTGCCGCCGGCGTCTCCTCCACCCGCCCCTCACCTACTCTCTCTCTCTCTCTCGCCGCTATCCGCTGCTGTCGAATCTCAGCCGTCTCCCTCGCCGCATCCACCATCCGCTGCTATCGCCACACCCTCCCCTCACCCACACTCTCTCTCATTCTTGTTGGCACTTTGGATAATACATTGGTGAGTTTCCTTATTCTTATCGTTCTAGCTCCATTACTAATTGGAGTCGGAGCACTGCACTTGAGCTAAAGCTTTAGTGTTTAACATCTAGGAGACTTTTCTATTTCTTGATGCGTGTTAATCTATGAAATTGAAAGATGTCGTAACCCTGGACGCATTCAATGCATTTATCCGAAAACAGCTGGGAAAATTTATGAAAATCAAAATATAGTAGTATGATTGGTGTTATTGTTTCCCTGTTTGTTTACATTCCTGAGACAGCAATGCTTCAGAGTTTTCTGCTAATTGATTTTAATTTTCAGATTCATTGTCTCTGCAAAATCAATGCTCCTCTGATGGGGTAAATTTGTTGCTAGGAAGTGTGAATATATAAGTTTTCAAACCTGTGTACTTTTTGAACAATGAGTCAGTACGTATACTTTATAGTTTATAGGTTTAAGTTGAGAGCATATGGATTGAAGCTCTTAGTTTAATCTGGTTTAGAGCTTACAGAATCTTTACATCTGGAAACTTTAAGCTTGCCATCAATTGCCCAGCCAGCAGTTAGTATACTGTTTTTTGTTCGCCTTCTAATCTTTTGTTGAAATATAAATTTGATTTTACGTACGAAGTGCAGGTTTAAAATCCTTCCATCAGTTATCTGATGGATATGATTTGGGCCGGTTACATTTGCATTACTGGTGATTTGAAATGAAGGTTTATTGCATCAATAATCACTCAATTTTGCATTCTATTATTGTTTAGTTATTGAACTTTGAAATGTTACCTATTAGTCATTGATATTTTAAAACTGTTATTGTTTAGTCACTAAACTTTAAAATGTTACCTACTAATCATTAATATTTCAAAATTATTTTTTACTCATCACTCGTTAATCATTAAACTTTAAGTTCATCAATGACAAATGAGAAACAGTTTTGAAATATTAGTGACTAACAAATAATATTTTAAAATTCAATGACTAATTAGTAACAGATTTAAAACATCAATGACTAATGAATAATATTTTAAAATTCAGTGACCAAATATAAACTTAAATAATTATTGATATAATTAACCATTTGCAGTGATTCAGATGAGTTTGAAATAGCTCACAGATAAAGCGATATAGAATGGGTATAGATGGAGAAAATATGGACAGAAAGTAGTGATGGGCAATCCTAATCCTAGATAAGAGAATTTGTTTTATTTAATTTTTAATTAAGTTTTAACGATTAATAAAAATAATATTTTATATTTAATTATTTTTAATTAATTTATAAAATATTTTGACATAATATATGTATTATTAAAATTAATATTCCTTATTAAAATTATTTTTTAAATAAGTAAAAATTTATACAAATATTTTTTTTTAAATCTGGACCAAAGCTTAATTTTTTATTATTGCTAAAGTGTGCTACAATATTCCAACTGTTGTAAACAGTAAAATTCAACTGTTTTTAACAGTATTTTCTAGAATTTCTATAAATACCCCAACCTCATTTTTGAGATATTTAAGTGCTTACATTACATATTCAAAGTACCCAAAAGCTTTTAAATGCTCTCAAGTAAAACATCCAAATAATCTAAGGTTCTCGAAAGATTATTGCACATCCACCAAAAAGCTGCAAAACAAAAAGAGAAAAATTCTTCAAGTCTTCTATGACAAATCTGAACTTCTCCATTTGAAATTATAAATTTATTTATTTTATTTATATTTCATTTATCTTGTATAATCTGTTCTTAATTGCTTATTTATTTGTGTCAAAGTGTGAACAATTACTTGTAATCATTTAAATTATTGTTGTGAATTATATAAGTTTCCTAGCATCGTTAAAATCTAAGTGTATCTAATTTTCAAGATAAGTTAAGAAGAAAACTTTGGTGTAGTGATTTCCTAGAACCTGTTATAATCTAAATATGTATCTAGTTTCCAATGTGAGTTGTGTGAAAAATTTGATAAAATTGGTTTAGTAGAACCCAATGGTAGTTAGACTTTGAGAGAGTGTAATAGGCGTGTGTGGAGACACCGAACCATTATAAATTATATTATGTTTCATTTTATTTATTCTTATTATATTTTGTAGGTTGCATTTATTATTAATTTCAAACATAATTTATTATATTTATTAAATATATATTCTCTAATAAAATTATTAATTAAAAATATTTATTAAAATTAGAAAAAAAAAATTAATCATTCAATTTATCCCCATCTTGAGTGACCGTATCCTAAAGGACCAACACTTGTATATATATTGTTGATTTCAACTTCTTATCACTACTTTGAACTCTGTTTCTGAATATGTATAACTTGTGTCTTCTGCAAGAGCTATTACAAATGTACATGTGCAGGATGCCCAGTGAGGAAGCATGTTGAGAGGGCAGGTCATGATCCAAGGGTTGTGATCACTACCTATGAAATGAAGCACAGCCATAATGTCCCGACAGCACAGGGCAATGGTGGCTACTTTGCTAGCGAACCTCTCACCAGCAGTGGCAATGCCAATGCATCCTTTGCTATAAGGCCTTTGGAAATTACCAGTAATGTGAGCCATACAACAAACTTCCAAAGCTCCCTTGACAATACCAGGTTACTGGCTACCAAACCTCAAGCGCCTTATGTGTTGCAGATCTTGCCGAGCTCATTGGGGGATTTTGGATTCTTAGGGTTTTGAAACTCTCTAGGCTTCTTTATGGACCAATTACAAGTAGATAACGGGTTGCCCATAACCAAAGACAAACCCAAGGACAGTTATTTTTTGTATTCATTTCTAAGATGAAAAGAATTGCTCACTTGTACAAACAAAAGCTATAAACCCTTACTAATCTCACAAATCTAGATAATTTGTTACACGATCAATAATTTATGGTACTCACTCTAGACCCATAATGACAATAATTTAGTAGCATCATCTCACATATTAGTCAAATTGAGGGGTTATATGTCAATGAGACCTTGTAAAATTCAAAAACTTCAGTTTCGTTATTGAATTTCATTTCAATCTTAAGGGATAAGATTATTGTCTTTTTATCATTTAATATAGGACACTCATTATTTTCGAAAATTTCTTCATTATCATCAAAAAAAAATTTATTATCTTTGAACGATTCCGCACAATTTTTCCTAGATCAAAAAAGATATAATCATATGAGAATACAATGTTAGCTATATAATTTGCATTATCCACAGATAATTTATTTTTTTTGTTTTAAATGGCATATGTCTGAAGAAGTTGTGCCAAATTTGAAGAAAAAAAACAAAACAAACATACCTATGTCACTCATTAGGAATTCCATTTGTCTTTTAAAATATAATTCATTACCTGCAATAAAATCTGGAAAATAATAATAATTGAAAATTTCAATAGAAGTATAATATCATACATGAATATATAAAAAGAAATGAAAGAAACAAAAACAGTGGAGATCAATAGAGGAGACATTATTAACATCTCTCATGCATTAACCCAAATGAGATAAAGAAAACTAAAAGAATAAAATAGTACACACTAAGGATAATAGGGCAAAAATACATGGGTTTTAGAAAAAAAAAAGTAAGTAATGCCATGAGAAAGTAAATGCACTGACTAAATGCAATTACCGCGGAGTATATATGTATTCAAGTGTCTAATTCCTTGGAGTATATATGTATTCAAGCGTCTAATTCCTAACCCTTAGATCAGATAAGCCTTATCATGAAATATGCATAACACAATCACTTTTAAAGATTTGCAAATATATAGAAAAAACTTCAACACTCATAAAAGCAAGCAAACTAGTTTTTAGAATTGAGAACTTGATGTGTGTAGAAGGTTGTTACAATGTAAGAGAACGACAAAATGTCAGAGATCGGCAAAGTGCAAAATGAAGCTAGTGAGGGTGAAGTGCGTCCGATTAACGACTTAGAAGTGATCGAAAATGTCAAAGATTGTCGATGACGACAATGAGAGATGAAGCCAACAAAGGCATCCATATTTTGGGAGATCGAGTTCTTGCTTTAGTACAAATAGACAGGAACCAAAGATGATGGTTGCTACTAGTGAGGATTGACAACAACAAGAAAACGATGATACAGTGGAGGTGGGCAATACGCCGAAGGTAGAGACATAGTGGGCGCTCGAGTTCTTGCTTCAGTGTAGGCAAATGAGGTGGAGGAGACACAGTAAAGAAAGAGGGGGGGGAAAATTTGGACAAATATTCAATTTAGGCTGAAAAATTAAGGAAAAATTTATAATTGGATAATGCTACACGAACTGAAAGTTGGATAACTTGGTGAACAACCCAATTTCTCATGATATTTTGAAATCAAAATATCATGATATTTTATCTAAAATTTTGAATACCCGCCCAATACGTTCTTTATCCTTCCTCCCCCCTCACTCATTCTCTCTTTTTCCCCTTCTCCCTTACCTCTCACCTCTCCAGTCGCAGTCCACCTCCGCCCGCGCTGACCTCGACCTCCTTCTCTGTTTACCTCCGCCTCCGCTCGAGCCCACCTCCGCCACCGCTCGAGCCCGCCTCTGTTCGCCTCCGCCTCCGCTCAAGCCCGCCTTTGTTCGCCTCCGCCTCTGCTCGAGCCAGCCTCCACCTCTGCCTCTGTTCGCCTTCGCCTCCCTCTATCTCCCCCCATCCCTTTCTCCTTCCCCCCCTCTCGCCTCATTCTCTCTCAGCTCATTCTCGCCAACACATTCGACGCCTCCATCTTCTTTCTCTCTCTGGGCCTCCATCTCCACTGATGCCTCCGCCTCCACCGTTTGCCGCCGACACCTCCATCTCCACTCACACTCTCTCTCTCTCTCTCTCTCTCTCTCAACACATATACAAATATATAATATATTTATTAAAAATATATGTAAATATAATTTAGGTTAAATATATATATTTTCTAAACAAAAATATAGACTAAATAAGAATAAAAATAAATAATATATTTTGAGTTCAAAATACATAAAATTTTATATTTTGTACAAATGATAAATAAAAAAAATATAATAATATCATCATAAGAATATATTTTTTATTAAAAGTAAATATTATCATATTATAGTTTATAGTTTGATTTATATTTTATAACTTAAAAAATAGAACAAAATTACAGAATAAATTTTTAACAATAACAAGTCAAATTATACTCTTTAAATATTTTAATTTAAAGAAACATTATGAATTTCACTAAAAACAAAATTCCAAAATAAAGGAAAAGTCAAATATGTCTATGAGAATTGCATCAAATAAATTTATTTTTTTTAGTCCACTAATCTCTACTTGTTCAGAATAATAAGTTTAAATAATTTATAATTTTAATTATATTTTTTCTCTTTATTATTCATACAAAATATAAATTTTTATGTATTTTATGTATAAATAATTATGTATATTTATATGTTATTATTTTATTTATATTGCTTGAATTGAAAGATTAAAAATTATCTGTAAAATTATACAAAAATCTTAATATTATATTTTACAAAAATCAAAAATTATATTTGAAGTTAAAACAAAATCTTAGGCTGTTGTCTCAGATTTATACATATAATATAAATAGATAAGAAAATAAATAATATGTAAATAACATATAATATCATATATATCATATTATATACTATGAAGCACGGAAACGCGAAGACGGCTCGAAACGGCCTTCGAAATGTTTCTGTAAATTGCGAAATGTTCTGGGGGCCGTTTCGCAATTTACACTAAATGTGGGAAACGCGTTTCACACTTGAAACGCATTTCTAGCGACCACAGTCGCTCACCTGCAGGAGGAAGACAATGGTCACTGAGAGGCGAGGCTGCAGCGGCGGTTGGCGGCAAGGCCAGATATGGAGTGTGCAGCAACGGTCGAGGCGAGAGACTGTGTACGGCGGTGGGTGGCGACTAGGGTGAGAGGTGAGCGACGATGGTAGAAACGCTTCGACTGTGAGAGAGGCGAGATCGAACGCGATGGTGAGGGCAAGAGACTCGTCAATGGGGAGAGAGGCGAACGAAGGTGGCAGAAACACTTCGACTATGAGAGAGGCGAGACGAAGACGAGGGTAAGGGCAAGAAACTCGTCGATGGCGATTGAGAGAGACATCAACGATGGCAGAGATTGACTGTGAGAGAGGCAAGATCGACGGCGAGGGCGAGGACGAGGGCAATAGACACGTCGATTGCAAGAAAGGCGGCGAGTCGACGACGGGGGCAGACGAAAGAAGCGGCATGAGTCTAGGGTTTGCAAAATCGAAACAGCCATTGACAGCAAGTTGCAGGTAATACTCTAGGGTAATACTGTAAATTACATTATTTATAGTATTTCTAAGTTTGCAAAATTATAACTTAATATTATTTATAGTATATAAATTATATATTAATTTCACATACACCCCTATATTTTTTAAAATGACAGTTTACCCCGCGTTTCCGTTTCCTAACTTTTTTGAAAAATACCGTTTCCGCGTTTTCGCATTTCCCGTTTCCGTGTAACATAGATTATATATATATATATATATGTTAGCTAACAGTGACCCAGAAAGAGAGAGGCACTGGAACGGCGGATGTCAGCGGAGGTGACTGCGACGGTGAGAAACGAGAAGAGAGAAAGGGGGAGGGGAGAAGGAGAAAAAGAAAGAGATGGAGTCGTCGGTGGGGTGCGGCGGTGCGAGCGGATGTGATGGTGGTCTGACTGGCGCTGTGGGGGGGGACGACGGACTGTGGCCGGTGGTGAGAGCGAGGCGGTGCGATTGGAAGAGGGAGGGGCGACAGAGGACCTTGGTTGACTAGATAGGGGGCGACGGCGATGCTCATCGTAGTGGAGAGGCAAGGGTGGACGCTGCAACCTGTAGGGATGAGTTTGAGAGATAGAGTGGGTTTGAGAGATGGTAGTTTTGAGGGAGAGAATGAGTTTGCAAATGGGCGGGTAAAGATGAAAATGAAAGAGAGTGAAAGGTGAGACTGAAAGAGAGAGTGAGGGTGAACTTGTCTTTTACACTAAGGGTTAAATATGTAATTTTACTAGAATTATTCAATTTTTTGTCCATTATTACGTTGGTGTAGCATTATCCTTTATAATTTAGGCTAAAAGTAGATCCGTAATTTCGGATGGATTGTCAAATCAAGTTGCCACTCAGATCGTGCTAGCATGAACTTGGACCACGCTCGAGTTCTAGGGGAGGACTACACGTGGCCGAATACTATTGCCCAGCCGAATTCATGATGCAGTGGTCTTGTTGGGCGCTTCAATACCGCCACGGAAAATCCTGTTTGAATATAAAAAAGATTCTTTGCTTGTATTGGCTTTGCTATTATGAGAAAATGTTGCTCAAAACTCCTGATAGGTGGCTAAATCTAGCCAGCCCACCTTAGTACTTAATATGATCAAATTTTAATTTTCAAATCTATAAAGTAACCATACATTCATATATACCTATATATATTTTCTATGATCACGGCTCAACGTTGCTAAAGGTGACGGTGAGATGACAGTCGACCACCAAGCTTTTTTAAGAAGAAAAATGTATTTCTTTTATGAAAATACTATAATTTTAATATTTGGTCAAACTATTTCAAATAAATTAAACAATAATGTAAGAAAATATTTTACAAAAGAAAAAATTATCTTCTAATTATTCATCTTTTCTTTTTCTCTTAAAACACATTTAGATTACTTGTGACATGTCTAGATATGTCAAATTAAGTGATAAAACATTTAATGACACCTTAAAAATAGATTTTTTATGCATATAAATAAATACATGATGTGTACATAAACTATCTATACCCATTATCAAGGGCGGATGTAAAGATTCGCTATATTAATGTTTAGTTGGGGTTGGATTGCCTAAACTTTTATATATATATATATATATTACTGTTTAGTTGGAGGTGGCACGGGTTTTACATTCGCCCATGTTCATTATAAAAAAATAAGGTGACAACCATCATTATTGTTTATTAAATAAATTTACATCATTTGATTCAAGATGAAATGCAATTAGTCTTTTGATAAAAATATATCTCCTTATTTATTTATTAAATCCTAAAGGGATGATGATATGGTTATATATGAATGCATAACATTCAAAATTGGTTTGATTGCAATAATCATAAACTTTACATTCATCATAGATGTCAAGCATATAGTGCAAATTATGTCAATTAAACAGCCTTCATGGATATTAGAATGTAAATTGCAAGGTGTTGGTATAATTTAAATGAAATTAGAAAGCATACGCATAATAAATTAAAAATTAGTGGGTACAAGTGCAATAACCCAAAGTTTAGGGATAGAAATGCCACGGGAACTTTAAAAAGCTTCAAAAATTATACATACACCCATTATTTTCTTTGTTAACCTTTTTCTTTGTTAACCTTATTGGTGTGGGTAAGTTGCCAATAACCATCCATCCACCCTAAAACACATTTTCATGCTAAAAACCTCATTGTCATGTAGTTAGTTGTTATTCGCCACTTAGGAACAGATTCGGGTTGGAATGGATTGGGCAAAATTAGGGATGCGTTGAGCAAAATTGGGAGTGAGCTATTACTTAAAAAATTAAAAAATTTAAAAATTTATACTATAAAATTAAATTTTGTTGTGAGCTGCCCTGGGTTTCAGTCTAGAACAGCTCACTATTAAATCCACCACTGTCGCCACTCCTTATCATCGAAAAAGACTAGAAAAGTCAGAACCAGACTACCATTAGTCTTTTTAAAAAAAAAACATTAAATTAGTTTTTCAATTACAAAAATTTATGATTTTACTTATTTTTTTCTTCTTCATATTCTCTCTTACTTGGTGCATCTAAAACTATACAAGACCTTCACTACTGTCGGTCACCACTTATAGACCTTCACTACTGTCGGTCACAACTTGAAGCCTCCATCATTATTGTTAATCACCTTTGCTAGTAATTGTGCTGTCATTTCACTGCGTAGTCGCACATATGTCTATGATTGCTACCATTCCTCAAATAAATTTTCCCGTTTTACATACATGCATATGCGCCATGCAATGTCTAACATGATTTTTGTCCTTTTTGCCTTGATTTCTTTGGAATTCTCACAGATTTCTCAATCATTCTAGATTTCCAATTGGTTTTGGTAGAATCCACAAGAATTTCAACTTAGATTTACCCAATCCTTGCATTGTCAAGTGGGTTAGTCAGTGTTTTTCTTTGGTTTATTTTGTCAACTGTTGGCTTCGATATGTTATTCATCAGGGAGGCAGGGTTTTACTTTAAAAAAATATAATTTTAAAAATAAGATAATAATATTAAAATATTTATTTTTACAATTATTTCTTACAACTTTTCATATTAAAAATTATAATTATTTAAAAAAATTACATTAATTATTTAAATCTTTAGACTCATCATGACCACAAAAAGTTAATTCTTTTTGTAGAAGAAGTTGAACAAAACCAATTGAGGCATTTAGACGAATTCGATAATTATACAATATTTATTCTAACTGTCTGAAGAAAATTATCTCAATATTTTATTCTTGATTCATTAAACTCTCACAATTATTTCGAACTTAATTGTGTACACTATTAGCATCTCCAACATGAACATAAGGTCTATCTTTTTTTTTAAAAAAAATTATTGAACCTTTCTTTCATGAAAGAATCATCTCCTCATTCCTCATTATTTGTTTTAAAAAGATAACAGTATAAGTAAAATGCAACATCTTTACTTATACTATATTCCAACTAATTATCAAATTCATTGAACTAAGGTAGAATGAATCGTCTTGATTTTGAGGCTGACACAAACATTTTTACAAGTAAGCTCTTTTAATTTGATTTTGAAAATTAACATTATAATCCATTATTGTAGTTCTTAGCCTGGAATCTATAGGAATTTGTGCAACATCAATTTGCTCAATTCTTGCTTTGTTACTTTGTTTATTTTCTTCAATATAAATTTTCTCCATGCTTGCTTTCTTTGCTTCACAATTTTCTTCAATACTTAATTTTATTTACATCATCATTGTAAAAAAATAAAATTATGAACAAATTGTAAAAAATGTTGCGATGGTTACTATTAGGCCATTATATACTTACTTTCTTCAATACTTATTTTTTTTATTTCTAGTAATAAAATATAATATAATTTTCTTTATTTTTAGTACTAAATTATTGCAAAAAATAATTTTTTTTTTAAAAAAATCTTGGCCCAATGGGGGCAACTACCCCCTCTGGGCCTCAGGTGGCTTCGCCTCTCTTATTCATTTATGGTCTTAAATTGGTGCTAGAAACACCGTGTTCTTTCTCATGCCATCTTTAGATGTCTTAAAATAGTTCAATTCGACTCCCAGTTGTTTGCTTATATTTTGGCTTAAAATGGCATAGCCAAATTGTTTGTGGTGTCTTGGATAACTTTTTCACAATCTTCTAAGTTTGATTATTTCTAATTTGATAATCGATAGCGAAATCTGGATTAAGCATCATGTTCTTGGTTATGCCTACTTCAACACCTACCTTTTGGTTTGTTTCAACTCAAACTCGTTCTAATTTTATTCAGGTTCAAAGTAAGTTATCGAACCAAATTGTCGTGCATTTCAACCAACTTTGGGTTTGAATAACTTTTAATATGCTTGGCAACTTCTATTGAACTTGGGTCTCACAAATTTGTCGTAACCTCTTTTATGATGCCCAATGTTAGGTTTGACTTAACTTGATTCGATTTGGCTAAAAGCTCAAAGTTAACTTCTTAACTCAGTGAAAATGCCTATTTGAGCAATTTTAAAGAATTATGCTTAGAACTCTTTCTTTTCCCCACATTTTTTTTTATGAATTTACCTTTATTCCTCTCAAATTCCTTTCTAAGTTTAGTTGTGTTGTTTCCTAAATATAATAATTAAATTTATTTATCTTGGAAACAACCAGAGTAAAGTCATTGAGAAAATCCAGAAGGCTAATGGTGGACAATGAGAACTAGAATCCGACTTGAAGGGGTTTAAGGCTTCAAGGTCCTGGAAGGTCATAAGAGTCTTTGGGGTATATTCTTCGAATAAGTCTGGAAAGTCTCCGGGTAACTGTTTTTTGGGTCTTCAGGTATCTACAACACAAGGGTAGTTAGAAGGCATACGAGGATCTTTCTCACACAGGCCCTCTGATGCATAAATCAGACACTAATATCTAGAAAAATGAGGTACAAATGCAAGTATGAATGAGTATATATAGTATGTCCAAGGTAGGTCTTCAAGGGAGTAGGTTCCCAATGAGTCCTGTAGGGTCTATGGTCTTAGTATGTTTTGAGAGGTCCCAGAGATCTAGAAATGTCCTTGTAACAATCTGTTTATTTGTGAATTAATGTAAATTTGGGTGTAAGGAATTAATTAGAAAAAAAATTAAAATTAAAGAGTTTTGGCAATTATTCGAAATTATTGGGGTTAAAGTGTAATTTTTGAAACTAGAATCACCCTAAATATAAGTTGTGCACATTATATATCAAGGGAGCATGTAGGCTGGGTGATCAATTGCTTGCAGGTGTATGGGGTAGGTCTCAAGGTCGAGACCCCGGGCAAGTAGGAAAAATGGCTAGAATTTTTGCCAGCCAACTAAGCACCATTGCAAGGCGGGCGGTGGTGCCTATGCGCATGCAGGTGCGTGGCCAAGCACGTGCATGGGGCCATGAGCTCAAGCGTGGCCAAGCTGTGCCACGCAAGGCCCTGTCGCGTGCCATACGACTGCCACCTGTCCAAACAGCCATGCCATCTATTGTTTTGCCCATAAAAGTTGCTTCCCTTACTGCCACGATGCCCCAGCCACCCTCCTACCTCTTAGCCTATATATAGGGGTGCCTTGCCTTCCTTCTCCTTAGCTTATAGATATAGGATGAGTGTTTGAGTGAACGAGAGAAATTTTAGAGAGGAATTAAGGGAAATTTTGGTGACATGGGCTTGAGTAGCAATTCTGGTGCACTACAAGAATTATGGAAAAATATTTAAGGCAAGTTCTCTTCCTATTTTTGCAAATTCCCTTCTTTTATTCTTGTTAATGCAAGTTCCCTTATCTCCTTGATTTACTTTGGAGGCAAGCCTTTAATCGTAAATGCAAGTTCCTATTTCTTAATGTTTTAAATTGCAAGCCCTATTGCTTAATTTCCTAATTTGCAAGTTCATGCTTCCATTTTAGCAAGTCATTTTGCAAGTTATTCCTCTTTTCTAGGTTTATGATATGGACTTTGGCTCAAATTTGGACTTCGGTCCCAGGTTTATGAGATGGACTTCGGTCCATGGTTTTGAACTTTAGTCCCATGATTATGATTTTAAAAAGATTGCATCTGAGCATGGATGCTTGTTTCATCATATTATCATGTGAAAGTACCTTAAATGTCATGATTCTTTTGCCTCTCGATGCCCATAACTCTTATGCTCACTTTCTCTCAGTTATACTTGCTAGACCTTGTGACTCATATTTGCTTGCATCATTTCAAGTAAGGGTAAGGCTAAAGAAGTGGGCGAGTCAAGTGAAGTTGGAGTCGTGGGGTAGAAGTGTGTATAAAGCCGTCTTAATCGAAAGATCCTTGGGGGTGTTTTGTGATGTGTAATATTAAGTTACGGTTGCTTATGTTCTAGGTTGTACCCTTAAGGGGATATGGTGGGTATGTGGACCCTAATGCATATGTCCATGAGTGAGAATGTATGAGTGTGGCTTCTATTAATGGGCATGTGGACCCTAATGTATATATCTATGAGTAAGAATGAATGAGTGGCTTCCATTGTTATTAGCAAGGAGTATGTGTGATGCTTCTAATTGGGTTTTTGCATATATGTCATCTTTTCTGTGGGACCTTAGTTTAGGAACGCCTATAGTTCTAGAGGAATTTGAAAAGAATCCATTTGTCTTGGAGCAAGCGGGTATTTATAGACATTTGATGGGGTCCATGGACGAGAATCTTCAGACTTTTCGAGGAGATGCATCAAGTGAGGCCAAAAGGTTTATAGGGTCTTCGGGGTGAAAGTGCCTCAATGAGTTTCCTCCGGGTGGGTCTGAAAACTCTTTAGAGCCACTGGTAAATTGGGCCTAGAAGACTTTGGGTGAGTCTTCGGGCTATGCAATGTTGAGGCTTGACCATCCTAAAGACTCTTCAATGACTCTAAGGGATATTGCCTAGGAAACTCTTCGAGGTCATCTAGGGATATGCAAAAAAATTAGAAAATTATCAAGAATCTTGAGATTTTAGGAATTTCTTAGGACATCCCACAACAATAAATCCCCACTCTTGTATTTAGTTGAAATACAAAAGAAAGAGTACAAAATAGGAGCCCAAAGCCCGGGAACTAAGTTAAAATACAAAAGAAAGAGTACAAAATAGGTGCCCAAAGCTCGGGAATTAAGATAGGGGTTGATTTGACTTTTAATTTGATATGAGTCATTGGGGGAGAGTTTTCGGGGGATTCTAGGGGACTTTTGGACTTTCGAAGACTCGTGTTATAAATAGGCAGTAGTCTTGATGGGCCATTCATATACTTTTTTCCTCCAAAGATTTAGAGTCATCTGAAGAACCCGAAGAGGTTACCGACTCTCCCAAATATTCTGCATCCTTATACCCTAAAGACTCTGAGTCTCCAAAAGACTCCTTACTCCCGAACACTATCTTCCCTTCGAAAATCAAATACTTATGAGGTAAGGGCTTTCCACATCCCACGATCATGGAACCCAAGGGACCCTAGAGTAAAAGAGCTTACAGCTACTATTGAGAGAGGCGGGGTAGAGATTCATTTGGATAACCTTAGGGCAGGACTAAGCATTCTACTACACCTTTTTGGGATACAATTTTGGGACGAGAAAATGCTTGTCCCATCTCAGCTTCATTCGAACGATTGAGCTGTGCTAGTAGGATTTTTTACTTTATGCAATTAGTGTGGGGTAGAACCCACTACATCCCTATTGCACTGTTTTTACTGCTTCTAATGCTCATCCTGCGCGCCCCCGCGCGCCTGCTCGCGCGCCCTAACAGCTATTGCTGCTACCTCTACTGCTTTTTCCCTTCTTTTTTTTTTTCTTCTTGGGCCTTCTAACCCAAAAATTTCCAAATTTTTCTCATTCCAAAAGAAACACCAAAAACATCACATTTCCCACAAAACCATTTTTATTTAACCCCTTTGATGCTTCCAACAAGTCATGCCAAATGAGATTTACATCCATGCTTGGGTCTCACAAGCCATAATCCAATACCTCACTTTCTAAATAGAAACATACATTCCAAAATATAAAATACACCCATAGTTTAGGCTTTACAAGCCATTACCAACCAACTAAATTTACATCTCATAAATTAAACACAAAAACATAGGCCATAAAAAGCTCTTGGATCTTCTTCCCATGCTATTTCATGGGGCCATCCCTTACCTCTTCTTGAATCTTTAAATCTTCATTTCAAGATAGCTTTCATCTTCATTTTCTCCCATCTAATATGGCATCTCAAAAGAAACTTACTTTACATTCAAGCATACTTAAAATAAAGAGAAGAAGGAACAAAGCTTACCTTGATCCCTTCTCTTCTTCTTCACTTTTATTCCATGGGAGACTTTCTGTAATACCCCATGTTTAGATAAGGCTGCCACGTAATTTTAATAAGTTTAGAATACCGAAAAATGGATTTTATAGCAATTTTAGATACCGAATCAACTACAGGGAATGCCTCGGAGTGAAATTGTCTAAGAAAAATTATATGGTCTCGATATGCGTTCTGAGTTAGGATTTATGGTATCAAAAGAAATTGAATCGGGAACAGTTTTTGGTACAGCTAAAATACAACTGCCATTTAGGCTGTAAAACCGAATCTTTGTAGGAGACTCCCGAAAAATCAACGGAACCCTAGGGGGGCTCGGGTTTTGTGTAATGAGCAACCCCTCAATTGTTTCAAGATGAAACGATAGCCCAGTGAGGACACTGGGGCGAAATCGTCCTTTTCAAGTAAGATTTCGATTATTAATTGTGGATTTTTGGTATTGTAATGCAAATTAATTTGAGGTTTAAGGCCGATGTTGCGATTAGGGAATTGCACTAGTGTAATAGGGATAAAATTTAGGATTTAATGCGTAATTAAAGTATAATATATAATTTATATATACATATTTATATATATATATATATAAATGTGGCGCATGTGTGCGGCATATCTTCACCCCCATGCCCTGCAACCCACGCCTCTGCAACCCGAACTCATCCCCCTGCCAATTGATGGCTGTCAGTAAGTGTGATCTTCACGCCAAGAGGGATGGTTAAGGTGGATCGCTGGCAGTGGAAGCGGCTATAAAAGGGCGAAGAATGAGAGGGAAGATGTGGGCTTCGGCTGAGGGAAATGGCTGAGAAAGAGAACTGGAGCAGGGAGCTTGAGGAGAGAGAGATTGAGAGGGAGAGCTTGGGCTAAGCATGGCCGAGGCAGAGAAGAAGATTGAGAGGACGAGCTGGGGCGGCCATGGCAGCAAGAAGCTAGCTCACAACAGCCGCGATCGGCAGCCATGGCAACGGTTGGAAGCAGCTGCTGGACGCTCGAAGTAGGCGACGAGGTTGGTGGCAACATCTAGGGTGGCTGGGGCGAAGTCGGCGGGGTCGTTGGAGGCTCGGGAGGCGGCCGGGGGAGATAGGCGCGGCCATGGCCGCAGCCGATTGCAGCGAGGAGCAACCAGCCGCGGTCGCAAGTGGCTGCAAGTGGCGATTGCGGTCGTGTCTAGTGAGGCCGAGGCGACTGGCGGTGGGTAGCGGCAGCGGCGGGAGGGGCAGCTGGTGCGCAGCGGCGGAGGCTGGTTTGCGTGCAGGCGCGGTGAAGAAATGGAGGTTGAAGATGAAGTGAGGATTAAATAAAAGAAAAAGGAAAAAGAAAAAGAAAAAGAAAAGAAAAAGAAAAGAAAAGAAAGAGAAGAAAAATAGGAAAAATTCTCGAAAAATCCTAAAAAATAGGATTTGGTGATTTATTATTATTCCTGAGATTTTGACAAAGAAAAATTGTCCGGGCACGCGTTTTGAGATCAAGGCACGCATACCGAGAAAGCCGAAGATTCTAAGTTAAGGTAAGTAAAATTTTCTAGAAAATTTCAGAAATTCAAGAATATTATTTTATGAATTTTCGTAGTGAAATATTTGAGAAAATATTTTAGAAATATTTAGTTTGGATTTATTGAGGAAAAATAGGAAGAAATAGAGAGAAAATTAAAGAAAATAAAATAAATTATGAAAAAAATAGATTTTAATGTTTATTTAAATAATTATGGTGATTAGGATGCTTGGAGGCTTAAGTTGAAGTGACTTGTGTAAATTTTGAGGTTGGCACGCAAATCGAGGCGATGCACGAATTTCGAGGCAGCCCGATAAGCTTGAGAAAGTAAATGGTACTCTCCAATTAAAGTTAGTTTTATGGAAAATGGTTAGGTTGTAAGTGATTTATGTTCCTCGAAAATGTTTTCATCATATTGACATGCCCTGATATGTATCCATCACGTAGATTGCATACATGACATGACTATTAAATACATAAATACACGTTGATATCATTGATCACTCGCATTTGAGGCCGTAGGGAGTACGAACTGGCACCGCTACTTTACCAAGGGTGCACCCATACACCTCGGCTTCTAAAGAGGGGGCCGCAAAAATGGTAGGGAGCATAAGGGGTGTAGTTGACACCTACAAGGTAGGACATTGCATACACACATGATATAGCATTATGTACCCTTACTTAGATGATTCATCATCTAACTTGATTTTGCCCCTGGAATATTCAAACGTTCCAGGTAGAGATCGTAGCAGACTCGAGGATAAATGATGCATGAAATGGCACTTAGCAAAGTGCATGAAGAATGAAATGTATGTAGCCCATGTATTCTGAACATTTTGAGAAATGTTGAAGATGTAAGAATTTACTTATAATTAATGTCAAGATATCAGGTTTCGATCTTTGCTTCCGCATTTGATATGTATAGTGATTCTCTTTCGAGATTAATAGATGGAAATTCTTGGATGGGTTCGAGGTATGATGTGATTTAGAATTAAGTTTGAAAGAAAAAATTTATTATTCCAGAACTATCCCAATTTATAACGCGCCCGGGAAAGCGGGGCGTTACACTTTCTTATCTCTCTTTCTTTCTTTCCTTCTCCATTTCTTTCTCCAAATGGCCAAAGGAAGACAAGTCCTCCTCACTTGCCCTTAAATACTACCCTTTCCCATTTTTAAGAATGGATCTCCACCATTTATTAAAAACACAATCCATGTGCTTAAGGAGAATTAAATCTCCACTATTCATTTCAAATAAACAAGTCTCATCTCTTGGAGAAAACACATTCCATGCTCTTTATTATGATCAATCTCATTCATTGAATTATTTTGCCTTTTCAAGACTTAAGCACAACCATTGGATCACTTGAATTTTTTTTTATTTTTAATTAATTTATTTTGACTATTTTCCAACCATCACATGAGAGACCATTTTGAAAGACATAAATACTTTATTTCCTATTTAAATAAATCTCACAATTTTCAACCATTAATGGGTGACTAATTTCCCATTTCATTTGGATTTATTTAATTCTCCTTAATCATGCTCAATATTAAATGCTTGAAAGACTAATTAGAATTTCCTTTGCATTTAATTTAATCTCTTCGTTTAACTTGAACCACACTAAGCCATGTGTCATTCCAAGACACTAACATTGGCTTCCAAGTTCTAATCTCCTCCATCCATGTAGCATCACCATATTTATTCTCCAATATAGGGAAAATTAATTACTTTACCACATAATTGAATATCCATCATTTTTCCCATTTTCCATAATTAAATTCCTTTATGAAATTAATTCTAAAATTCCCAAAATACCCTTTTATGAATTATTAATCCTATATCTCCACATAAATACAAAATTGGGATTTAATTCACTTACTCACCTAATTCTACATAGGAATTATTTCCAATTTATCAAAATACCCTTTATTGGACTTCACTATCCAAATTACCAAAATGCCCCTCCCATAGGGCACCAATATTCTCAAGGATCTAACACCTTCTCAATGGTATTTTTGGAAGTTTTCTTACTTCTTTCCTCATCCTCATAACACTAGGATTACTGGGTGTTATATTCCACCCTCCTTAAAAGAATTCCGTCCTCGAAATT
Organism: Diospyros lotus; assembly: GCF_014633365.1. Lineage (NCBI taxonomy): Eukaryota > Viridiplantae > Streptophyta > Magnoliopsida > Ericales > Ebenaceae > Diospyros > Diospyros lotus. The sequence goes on from NC_068344.1 coordinate 15,939,793, forward strand.
CACTTTACCATACTCTCCTGCCTAAGACAATCACATTCTCGGGCTACATGCCAAATTCTCATACTCGAGAATCTCATAGCCTGTACGTTTCTCACATTTACCTTGGGTTACATCTACCTTAAGGCTTCGCTTTAGGCTTTTAATCCTCCGACTCTCGAGGACATTCACCAACCGAATACCGCTTTGGCCTCCCACCAAACCGCACCACCGGTCGCTAGTCATGCTTACTGCAACAATGTCCATCACCAGATGGATTTTTCTCTGCTTCGAAGCATCGCTTTGTAGTCCACTTCACATTTTCCCATCAATCGAAACGAACTCTCGCTAACATTGCATCACTGATCAATCTACCACGATTTTACGCCGATTACACACGACAACGTTTCCCACTGCCAATCACACATGGCCACGATTTTACGCTGGTCCAACCAGCAACGTCTTAGCACTGATCATCCATCGCAATGTCACTTTTAGTGCCCACAAGACATTCTGACACCCATTCATCACGGCATACTGCCATTAATCACACGCATGCATAGTTTTAGTCGATCCTTATGGAAACCTCTCATTACCGATCAACTAACGATGCTAGCACTACATAGGAAACAACCATTTGGCCCGCCCAGCCAACTTCGACCATTTCATACATGGTCTTTTTTTTTACTTGACCAGCCGACCCTCATTTATAGATACGATTACGCATAATCGACATACCTAACATCATGCTAGGTAATTACACATTTCAACCATACATGCATTACCTGAGTCTAACTCGAGCTTAGTGATGCACGCACCATTACAATCTCACTTTGAGCTTAACCATGCTCGGGCCACAACATTCTCCCAACCAGGAGTTTTTTTTTTTTCTGCATAAGCACACAGAATACCTTGGCCTTCCTTTCTGGCCGACATTGTATGCTAGTAGGGGTCTCATACCCATACCAGGGAACTCTTCATTGAGTAACCCCTCTTCAATTCTTCACCCATTTCAACTTTCACAATCATGTCCCATGCTAGGCCTTACCTTGGCTGTTTAACCCTACCACGAGTCTAGGATCCTACCATTGCGCTTAAGATCGCGGAACCATTAATCGACCCTCGTCATCACCCACGGTGCGTGACATAAGTGATTGGCTTATTACCATCCACACAATCACTTATTGCATCGCACCTGTAGGATGACTCGTGCCTTTGGTCTGCACCACAACAAACTAACATGGTTACACCCCCACTCTTGTAGCGGTCTTCTAGCCAAATTTACTCACCCAGCTTTAATTTCATTGGGACTTTTCAAATCTCACCATTTCTCAACAGAGCCTCTTACTCTAGAGGCACGACACTTTCAGCCATCCTAAATCAGGTTCATTCTCAATCCACATTAGACACCTGATTTAAACCATTTATAATGGTTCCCCTTGTTCTCCTCGGCAAGGACAACACCATGACAACAACAAATTTCCCCCCCACGGTCGTTGCATCTCAAATTTCACAGGCACCAGCCTTCATGGCCATTCACACTCGGCTTCAAGGTCTTACCATGCACCATGGTTACCTTTGACCTTCCTAACAACATATTTTCCCTGACAGCGACGATGACACCACCATGTCATCTCAAAAGACTCGCTGCTCCTTGAATCTCACTAGTCATCGCGACCAGCATGACCCCACTCTTAGGCCGCATTTCTCATATCACTTTCTATACTTATAGCAGCTAGCTAATTCCCTGAGAGACTCTGGCTTCTCTCGGATTTCTTATACACTTTGCTACAACTAGCTCACACCATTCTGTGAGCGACCACATGGGCTCTATCACCACAACAGCTTCACTAGCCGATTTCCTTTCACAACCATTAACCTTAGACAGGAGGTTAATTCTCATCAATTGCCCACACACTAAGGCATCCCTCGAGCTGTATCACTCACAACCATTAGGTGATTTCAGCACCTCAACATCATTCCTAGAAATCAATCTCGTCCCATAAGCTCTTCCTTCGAGCTCTCTTTACCCATTGGCATCATCTTAAATTCGCCCTCAACTTCCATCTAACCAACTCGATTAGCTTTAACCGGATCACCCGGCTCACAACAAACACAACCTTCCTCCAGGTGCTATACTTGCAATCATTGACTACCACTTCGATATAAACTCCATCCTTTGGAAATCACCCATGCCATTCATGTGGAATTCACACTTCCACCCAATGTCGTAGGACTCATCTTCCTACTCAAGCACTTGTCTTCACGCTAGCTTTCCCCGGGTGATCCACCTGATAAAGTTGTAGTGCCTTAGGATGTTCATCCCACACTGTTGCCTCATGCTCAACTTCTCTTGGGAGAACATCTCAAGTTCTACCCTGACCAACCATCTTTTGTCACCTTATATCTCTTTCTCAAAATTCACCTAGTCTAACCACCAAGACCCGTTGAACCTTTATACCAAAGGCATACACGGTACCTAACAAAGCTTTACATCACAGTCCTTGAGCCTTATGCTCCCATCATTGCCATCAGGTGCTACCACCTGACAATTGATCCTGTGTCATCAATCGGAAACCCCTCCAGTGCCACATGAGGATACTTCCTCATTTCGCATCGACACGATCAAGACTAACACCAGACTATGCAATTGCGAGCCTTCACGGATTTCGAACCGTGCCTTACCCACGCGTTCAGCCTACCACAACTCACATCACGGGATTAGAGATCTCTTTACTCGAAGCCTTCACACGCTTCATTATCCCCATCTCATGGTTGGCTTCCAACTCGTAAGTCTCGCCCTTCATAGCACTTACATATCATTTTGGGAGCCACTTACTGACTCCACAATCGACCCATCTTCTCGTATTATCGCAAGGTCACACTGGGTCCATCATCCCAATTTACCATAACCATTTCGGTTAAATTTAACCACAACTGCGTTAGCATCCTTTAGTAAGGAGCATCACCACACATCTTGTTATCACTCCACAAGATATCACCCAATCGGTTTACCAACCTTCTTGCTGCCTTGACAACAAAAGCACTACCACGATACTTCAACCCTCACAGAAATTTAGGTCTGGCCCAGGCATAACCTACAATATACCCCAAGTCTTCGGCATCTAATCGTCTCCACTATAGACAGGTTACTCCACGTAGAGGGCTGCAGTCCCTCCTGTGGACTAACCGTCTGCATCTAATGGTCCCTAACATTAAACCCGTCAACGATAGGCATCAACCGTAGCGTTATTCCCACGCTAGACCCATTTCTTTTCCCCGGGTTTCTTTCTCAAACATCTCAAGACGCTATAACACCTCATCATTTGCTAAACCGCCTCAACATTGCTTATTACTCGCAGCTGAGTTGCGAAACTGACCACCACTTCCGCCACCCCTATCGTGCATCTCACAGATATTCAGTCCCTGACCATCTGCATAATTATTGTGTTGCCCTGTGCTTTAGGCGAGCCAACACCTGGTCATCATCATCATGTCACTCTCATACACTGGCCCAACACTGGTTTCCCATCGTGTTGCCCTATGCTTCAGAGAGTCAACACCCAATCATGTGTCACTCCCACACACTGGCCCAACACTGGTTCCCTATCGTGTTGCCCTATGCTTTAGAGAGTCAACACCCAATCATGTGTCACTCCCATACACTGGCCCAACACTGGTTCCCCATCATATTGTCCTGTGCTTCGGGGAGTCAACACCCAATCATTATTACCGTGTTGCTCCCTTACACTGGCCCAACAACAATTTCCAACAGCATGGCTCAGGTCCCACTCTGATCTGCTTCGCACCCCGTAGTGTGACTTTCAATCTTCCAATCCAACCTCCGACATCGAACCCGGCATGACTACCTCGCCACGCTCACAATCATTCTCCTTACCAGGCTTCCTACTCGGCAACAATTTATTGGATCATTACCACGTTCCGCATTTCCTCCTTAGGACTACTCTAGATGTCCTATCCCTTATGGGAGATTCTTGGCCTCACATGATCAAATTTCTTAAGGTGCTGCCCCAGCTCTTCGGTACCTGACCATCACCTGCAATTCACTAAATTGTTCAGGCCCATAGGCTACTTGCCCTCAACGTGAGCCAACTCATTAGTCCTCTGCCACACAGCCTATAACATCAAATCCGTTACACCAAGCCTTGCACCCTTAGCATCAAAGCTACTTAAAGCCTTCCCGAGCTATGATGGTTCCACCACCATCTTACCAAAGCCATCTTACTTGGTTATCCTTGCCTCAATAACCTCAAGCTTATACCATAAGCCTCGCTCCTTAGGACTCTACATCTCTTATCGCTTAAGAGACTCTCAAACCACTTCACATCTTGAGGCCTCATGATCTTATCCCACAGGATCATACCTCACGACTCTCACTCTACATTTGAAAGCTCCAACTTTCCATGATAATGGATCCAAATCCATCATGATTCATTTCACTACCTAGCTCATCCCAAAGCTTGATTATCTATGATCTCTCAATCCACAACCGACACGCTGAGCCTACCTCAAGCTCCGGCACCCATAACCATAGAGTACCTACCATTACCCTCCAAGTAAATTGAGACATCTCGTCTCTCCTTGCACACTCATGTATGCATTCAGTCACTAGGCTTGGCTTGGCCTTCCCGCACGCCTCGCTCGAACTTCCTTGACTTGGAACTAAAATTCCCAAGCTTCCATATTGTTTACCATGCCCCTGCCCACTTGACTAGGTGGTTGGTAGCAGTGCCGCCTCAAGGTTGTTAAAGGTCATCACTATTGGTGTTATTGCCCTAATGCTAGATTTAGATGATGTTTATGTAACGCTCCGCTCCCACTTACGAGTGTTACTCGTGAACAATTACCCGAATTGTCCACATGCCCAGCTTTTGGTGAAGGGTGGACCATGTTTCAAGATGAAACGCCCTAGGTGGGAACTAGACTCGTCCTTCCCTTCCCTCAACCCCAGGATTCACTAGCAGAATTGGGCTTTAACCACACCGCATTCGGTTAAAAAGAAAATTCATGAAGATGCCCAACCAGTATTTTCTTATTTATATTTAATTCTTTTCCATCCAAGAATTTTACCGGGCTCCATAAATCGCCATTAAAATCAGTCCATTGATTGATTACCAATTTTAGAGGAAAAACTCAAATTTTTAATTTTCCAAAATTCTGGCATTTTCTCCAAAAATACCCGAAAAATCCCTTTATTTTGAAAATTCCTCCAGGGTCCAAAATCAATTTAGAAATGCCCCAAAATCCCCAATTTTTCAGAATTTTTAAAAAAAAATCGACAAGCAGGGCCTGCTAGCGCACCCAGGGCCCGCGCGGGGCCCCACGGTGCGCTGGCCGCGTGCCCTTGCCCGCACCCCAGCGCACCCACGTTCGAACGCCCGCACACCCCAACGCCCGCTGTGGCCCCCTGCGGGCCAGCACGGGCCCCGGCAGCTGCTGCTGCTGCTTCTGCTGCTTTTTCCCTTCTTTTTTTTTTTTTTTTCTTCTTGGGCCTTCTAACCCAAAAATTTCTAGATTTTTCTCATTCCAAAAGAATCACCACATTTCCCACGAAAACCATTTTTATTTAACCCCTTTGATGCTTCCAACAAGTCATGCCAAATGAGATTTACATCCATACTTGGGTCTCACAAGCCATAATCCAATACCTCACTTTCTAAATAGAAACATACATTCCAAAATATAAAATACACCCATGGTTTAGGCTTTACAAGCCATTACCAACCAACTAAATTTACATCTCATAAATTAAACACAAGAACATAGGCCATAAAAAGCTCTTGGATCTTCTTCCCATGCCATTCAACCATTGCCTTGACTTCCTCATGTCTTGACAACCTATATGTGAGGGTAAAAACCTCATGAGCTATTAAGCTCAATAAGGGTGCAATGCAAAATAAATATGAACATAACAAGATTATATAATGTCAAATGCATGCAAGTATGGCTAGGTCTCTTTGCCCTCACAACCTACCAAGGTTAGAGGCATCAACCCACCATTTCAACCATGTTCCCAAACTAACATATGGTCATAAGTCTCATGAACACAAAAGAACATGTCAAATGCAACATATACATTTATGAAACATACTTACAACACATTGCAAGGCCACCCTCCCATGGAGCCATCCCCTTACCTCTTCTTAAATCTTTAAATCTTCATTTCAAGAGAGCTTCCATCTTCATTTTCTCCCATCTAAGATGGCATTCCAAAAGAAACTTACTTTACATTCAAGCATACTTAAAATAAAGAGAAGAAGGAACAAAGCTTACCTTGATCCCTTCTCTTCTTCTTCACTTTTTCTTCCATGGGAGACTTTCTTATCTCTCTTTCTTTCTTTCCTTCTTCATTTCTTTCTCCAAATGGCCAAAGGAAGACAAGTCCTCCTCACTTGCCCTTAAATACTACCATTTCCCATATTCTAGAATGGATTCCACCATTCATTAAAAGCACAATCCATGTGCTTAAGGAGAACTAAATCTCCACCATTCATTTCAAATAAACAAGTCTTATCTCTTGGAGAAAGCACAATCCATGCTCTTTATCTTGATCAATCTCATCCATTGGATTATTTTGCCTTTTCAAGACTTAAGCACAACCATTGGATCACTTGGAAATTTTATTTTATTTTTAATTAATTTATTTTGACTATTTTCCAACCATCACATGAGAGACCATTTTGAAAGACATAAATATTTTCTTTCCCATTTAAATAAATCCCACAATTTTCAACCATTAATGGGTGACTAATTTCCCATTTCATTTGAATTTATTTAATTCTCCTTAATCATGCTCAATATTAAATGCTTGAAAGATAATTAGAATTTCCTTTGCATTTAATTTAATCTCTTCATTTAACTTGGACCACACTAAGCCATGTGTCATTCCAAGACACTAATCTTGGCTTCCAAGTTCTAATCTCCTCCATCCATGTGGCATCACCACATTTATTCTCCAATATAGGGAAAATTAATTACTTTACCACATAACTGAATATCCACCATTTTTTCCATTTTCCATAATTAAATTCCTTTATGGAATTAATTTCAAAATTCCCAAAATACCCTTTTATGAATTATTAATCTCATATCTTCACATAAATACAAAATTGGGATTTAATTCACTTACTCACCTAATTCCACATAGGAATTATTTCTAATTTTCCAAAATACCCTTTATTGGACTTCACTATCCAAATTACCAAAATGCCCCTCCCATAGGGCACCAATATTCTCAAGGATCTAACACCTTCTCAATGGTATTTTTGGAAGTTTTCTTACTTCCTTTCTTATCCTCATAATACTAGGATTAATGGGTGTTACAGTTTAGTATGAGTAATAGGCCTAATGATATAATCTTGCATGTCATTTAAATGGTCATATCTTCATTCATAGCTCTCTATTTAAATATGAATGAGTCTTTAGATTTCCTAATAGAGATCTTATTCTTAAGTGTTAAAATTGATGTGACGAAGATCTTTAGTTCAAGATTTTCTAAAAGTATTCCTGATCCACACATTTATCAAAAAGAGAATATGATTTATTGATTATGGACTGGCACATGGGCTATTACCATTGTTTATCATGAGATGCTAATGAGATGGCGGTGAGTCATATACCCATTACATGATATGCTTATAGCAGACATATGGGTGGGTGATAGTTGAACATCCATTAAATGCGAAGCCTGTGACAAAGCACATGGGTTTAGGGATTAATGATCTGTCGATGCTTCTCGATTGTGTATATGGTTCTTTGACTAGAAGCGACAGAGTTATCTTGTGCACTAGTGTCAAAGATTTGTCATTAAGTGGAATCATTCGATGTAAGAGATGAAAATGCTCTCTATGTGGTTTTTGTGTAGTAATATATGAAAACAGATGCTCGCTGATGGGATCCACTATCCTCCATTTGATGGAGGTGAATGTCCTATGCGTTATAAGTCAGTTGATGATTATAGGAATCCTTAGCCAAGGTATGTACGATCGAAAATGAGTTTTCTATGTCAGAAAGAGTTCTAATATATTATCTCAATCACCTTAGACTAGATCCGGCATAGTTATCGAGTTCTATGAGTTTAATCAATGTATGACTCTTATTCGGTCGAGATGGCAGTAATGCAGAGACTAGTGCATGGTAATCGAGAGCTCTAATGGGTTTGCAAGAAACTCTGACTTCATTATCATTAGGATCGTCTTGAGTCTTGACTAAAAGATACTTATCATCTTTTAGGGTACTTTGGGAATTTGAAAAGATTCTCTTAGTAGGTCAAAAGGTTCGGCTGATGTCAAAGTGTTAATGCGTCATGATTACTATATGCCTATGAATCTAAAAGGTCACACCCTAAATAGGTAATACGTTAGGTTAATGAATCCAAAAATCCAAACTGCTTGACTATTTTTCTATTATTAAAGTTAATGATGACTAAATTATTATTAAGAATTAATGGTTAATAAAATATTTTTAAGAGTTAATGATATTTTTAACAAAATATTCTAAGTATATAATTAATTCAGATATAATATTATGTATATATAATTATTATATATGTATAATATTATAAGAATTAATTAAATTGATTATTTAATTGATTAAAGGGAGCAGTGGGAGACAAGGGAGTAGTGGGCTAACGTCATGTGCATGCCGCATGGAAATTGGGTGGAGGAGATTGAGAGAAAGAGCAATTCTACACTGCCCGACAAAATTTACCGAGGGCCTTACCGAAGCTAGTTATTTTGACAAAATTACCCCTCACCCTTCAATAATATTACAAATTTGCCATTAAAGGGCTGTGCTGCTTGTTCTTCCTCATCCTCCCTCTCTCCACTGTCTCTCTATCTCTCTCTCTCCACCGCGGCATAAGTCCCCTTCATCTCTGGTGTGCATCTCCTCCCGTGTCGACGCTCTTCACCAGAAGCAGCGTCTCTCTTCCTTTCTCTTGCCCGTGCGATTGCTTCTCCGCCGGCTACCCCTGACTTGTCCCGTCTGCCAGGCCACCTCGCTGATGGCCACTCCGCTGTCAAGGCTGCTTGCCGAGGTGGTTCCGCTCGCAACCAAGCTTGGTGGCTGATTATTAGATCCGTACGATTGGCTGATGGCATCAAACCCATCTTCTTTCATTTTACCAGTTTCGTTGTCCACTCTTTCATCATATTCTGTACACAAATTTATACATACTTTATTGAAGATCTCACACCCATTTAAAATAGATTTTTCTGCAATGAAATTTAATTTCTTAAATTCTTTGCAACCTTATATATATAGCCTTCAAATCATTTTTTCTTTTCTTGTAACTGGAGAGATAAGAATGTGCACGTATATACTTGGAAATTTTTTCTGCAATTTTATCATCATATGGAAGCCCAAAAAATATCAGTGAAACCTATATAATAACCAAATCTGGTTGAAGCCTCATTTAGGTGGCCGGTGGTGGTGGGTTGTGGCTGTCGACGAGAAGGAAGAAGATCTCTCTTGATTTTCTTGCAATGGAGGCTTCGATTTCAGACTCTGGGTTGTGTGCAAAAGTTTGGCGCTGCTCTTCGATACTTTGCAGTCGCCCAATTGCATAATATCGTGATATTTTGAAAGTCAAAATTTCATGATATTTCAAAATATCACGATATTTTGGCTTCAGTAAGGCTGTCGGTAGGTTTTGTCTGGCAGTGTAGAATTACTCTGAGAGAAATTGAATTGGCGAGGACTCAATGTGCTCCCATGCATTACATAATATATATATATATATATAATATTATTAAAAGGAAAAGTAAAAGTAACGGAGGGGCAGCAGGCGCAATGATGGAGAGAAATCAACCCCGTGTGCTATCGAGATTTAAATGTATACTAGTGTTAACACTCGTGTGTTATCAAAATAGATTTATAAATTTAAAAATAAAAAAATAAACTCATTATTTTAAATAACTCTAATAAAATCAATAATTATAATTCTTTTCAATATTTAGTCTTTTACTAAAATTTAAATTTAATTATTCACTATTTAATGTGTTAATAAATAATTCTCTTAATTTAATATACCGCTATTCAATGTGCTAAAAAATAATTAACACATTAACTAAGTTGTCATATTTTCTTACTTGTCCTTTCACAAGTTTCTTTGCACTTAGTATTATTTTTGCCAACGATCTCTTTAATTATATTTTTAATAAAAAAAATATATATCCATTATAAGAGTATAAATAATTATATAATCAACTTTATACTTACCAATTAATTCTTTTTCGTCAAGTTCAACTGTACTCAAAATATTAGCCAATGATCTAAAAATAAAATTTTATACTGAAAAAATTTCATTTATAGCATCTATAATAGTAGTTTTTGATATTAAGTTTAACTTGTACTTATGATTTGTAGTCTTGTATTTCATATTCTTGTATCTAAGTATAAAATTAAGCATAAAATATAATTATCCTTCACAAATCAATGTTTTGAAAGATCGAACCAATTAACGTTTGATTGTTGCACGAATCATTTCACCTTGTAAATTTGATGGCAAAATCTATATAAATAATTAATAATAAATCTATATAAAAAAAAAAAACATGTTCATCCATAAAAATCATCTTAATGACAATGCTATAAGTTTATGACTTATCTTCAAAGTATGAAATATCTCAAAGTCTCATAACTCAAACCTTCAACATCCATTGCATTTTGCTAGTATTGATGTAATTGACAAAATCAACTCTTTCATCTATATTTTGAAAAGTTACTTTAAATTTTTTTTATTAAATTACACAACATTATATAAAATGAAAAATCTTAACATGAATTTCTTATTTATATACAGAAATTATTACATTGGAACAACAAATCATTAAATATTTACATTAAATAAAAGGTAGTGATTAATTAATTATTAAAGTAAAATTATTTGTTATATTATATATTTATTTATAAATTATAAATATAAATTAAAACTCCTAACTGTAAGGAAGTATGGGTTTTTCCAATACTAATTAAAAATGCTTTTGAAATTTTAAATTTCTGCTCTTGAAAGTTAATTTCTGCAATGATAACAAAATATTGAAAATATAAATTTTGACTTATTTTTCTTTCACATTACATTAATTTTCTTCCATGGTCTTGAAAATATGATATATTAAATCTTAATTATCATTAAAAAATCCATGCATTAGTCTTGAAAATGTGATATTTTAAATCTTAATTAGTATTGAAAAACTCATATATTAGTCTTGCATTAACTTAAAAGTAATAATTAATTAATTATATTAAAGTAAAATTATTTGTTATATTATATATTTATTTATAAGTTATAAATATAAATATAAATTAAACTCTTAAATGTGAGGAAGCATGGGTTTTCCAATACTAATTAAAAATTCTCTTAAATTTTTTAATTTTTGATCTTAAAATTTAATTTCTGCAATGATAACAAAACTTTAAAAATATGAATTTTAACTTATTTTTCTTTCACTATGCATTAATGTTATTCCATAATTAATCTAAAAAATGTGATATTTTAAATCTTAATTAGTATCAAAAAGCCTATGCAATAATCTTAAAAATACGATATTTTAAATCTTAATTAATATTGAAAAACCCATGCAATTGTCTTGCATTAAATTAAAGGAGGTGAATAATTAATTATCAAAATAAAATTATTTATTATATTATATATTTAATTAAAAATTATAAATATAATATAAATTAAAACTCATAAATGTGGGGAAGCATGGGTTTTCCAATACTAATTAAAAATTCTCTTGAAATTTTTAATTTTTTATATTGAAATTTAATTTCTGCAATGATTACAAAACTTTAAAAATATGAATTTTGACTTATAAATATAAATATAAATTAAAACTCCTAAACGTGAGGAAGTATGGATTTTCTAATACTAACTAAAAATTCTAATGAATTTTTTAATTTCTGATCTTGAAATTTAATTTCTGCAATGATAACAAAATTTTGAAAATATGAATTTTGACTTATTATTCTTTCAATATGCATTAATTTACTTTCATGGTCTGGAAAATGTGATATTTTAAATCTTAATTAGTATTGATAAATCTTAATTAATTAGTATTGAAAAACTCATGCATTAGTCTTGAAAATGGAGGGAAAACAGTTCATATTTTTAAGACTACCATGCAATGCATGGGTTTGTGGTAGGTTCATCAATACTAATTAAGATATATTATTTTTTCAAGACTAATGCATGAGTTTTTCAATACAATATATTTATAAATAAATATAATATAATAAATAATTTTACTTTAATAATTAATTAATCACTATATTTAATTTAATGCAAGTTTTGGAGGGAAAACAAATCACCATTTATTGTCACTTGGCAAAATACTTTGGCACTATCCTATTTTAATATATTAAAATAAGAATAATAAGAATTAATAAGAATAAGATAGAATTTTTAATTTATACTATTGAAATTTAATTTCTACAATAATAACAAAATATTAAAATATAGATTTTAATTTCTTCTATAGTCTTGAAAATATGATATCTTAAATATTAATTAGCATTGAAAAACCCATGCATTTGACTACCTTAAATAATTTTTTATAGATTTGTTAAGATATCACTTTTTCAAGATTAGAATAATATAATAAATGATTTTCTTATAATTATTAAATTGAAATTAATAATTAATTAATCACTACCTTTAATTAATTTGATGCAAGTTTTGGAGAAAAAACAATTCACAATTGATGGTCACATGGCAAATACTTATAAATTTTTTTATTTATTATATTATATTTATTTATAAATATAATAAAATTTATAATATATCAACTCAAAGACATTCGTTATTTTTTATTTATTATATTATATTTATTTACAAATTTTATAAATCTAAATTAAAACTCTTAAATGTGAGGAAGAATGAGTTTTTCAATGCATGGGTTTTTTAATGATAACAAAATTTTGAAAATATGGATTTTAATTTCTTCCATAATCTTGAAAATGTGATACCTTAAATATTATTTTTTTAAGATAATTGTTTATAGATTTGTTAAGGTATCACATTTTCAAGACTATAATATAATTATTAAAGTAAAATTAATAATTAATTAATCATTATCTTTAATTTGATGCAAGTTTTGGAGGAAAAAAATTCACCATTAATTGCCACTTGGCAAAATACATTGGTTAACTATCATACTATAATATATTTATAGGATATACGTAACGATTCGTCAGTGGGTTTAGAGTATTTATTAAAATTTTATTTTGTATATCACATTTTGGGGGTGTTAGGTTTGAATAGCAATGGTACCAACACCAAGAGGGGTGAATTTGGTTGTTTTAAAATTTTGATTGAATTTGAAAATCTTTTTGATGAAAAAAGAAATTTTAGAGCAAGTGAAGATTATTGAAATGCTTGGAATAATAAATAAAAGAAAGAGTACAAGCAAAGAAGATATACAACAATATATAGTAGTTCGGTTTAAACCAAGTTTAATCCACTACCTTAACTCCTCACTAAGGATTTTTCAATCAATCCACTAATTAGCAACAAGTTAAGAAATTAAAATCTCTTGTTTAGACAAGCAAGTCCTCTAGCAATAAGCTAGGTATTTCAACTCTTTACTTCAATAAGCAAGTCCTCTAACACAACAAGTTAGGAATCAAAATTCTCCTACAATCAATGTAGGCCCTCTAGCAAAACAAGATAGAAAAAATATAAAGAAATACAAGATAAGAAAGGATATGAGAAACAATATTCTCAGTTACAAATTATCTCAAAAATAAAGACAATGCTTGATAATGAATTTAACAAAATGAATACAAAACCTTGGAGAGAAACTAAGGTGGTGTTCTCTTTGTGTTTCAGTTTTCAGTTTTGTGTTTTGAGTGTCTATTTTGAAATTGTTGAAAACGTGTTCTTTTTGTCATTCTGAAAAACTATTTCTCAAAATTAAAAACTCAAAAATGCGTTCACTTTAAAATTTTGAAAAAAAGCATTTTATAATATTTTATTCAATAAATTTGATTATTAATTAAATTAAAACAATTTGATGTTAGTATATTATTAATAATGTATACATTTTGTACATCTATTCATGCACACAGAAAGACACAAAATTAAAGACACGTATTTAGTTATAATCTTCTTATGCATATAAAATTTTTGTGTATCTATTCATAATAAGTACCTTCTAATCACTTATAGAGAATTTGGGCCACGACCATCTTTCCAAATTAAAGACACAAAATTACATGAAAAAAAAACCTCTGCAACATTAACTCAATCACTAACAGCCAACAATCATACCAACAATCACCAAACAAACTCAATTAACCCAACAACCATTCAAGAAATCTCTAAAAGAGCTGATCACACTTTTTAAATCTGAAATCGTATTTAGAGAACAGATTCATAGATCCCAAAATTACAAACATAGATCTAGATTTAAGCATCAAATTAAAAACAAAATTACAAACATAGATCCAGATTTAAGGGTTCAACAAAATTAGAAATGACAAAATCAGAATACAAAATCAAAATTAGAAATAGAGGGTTTAACCTAAAAGAAGAGCCATAAGAGGAAGTGACAGATAACAAGGACAGCGTAGGCGGATGGGGAAAGGCGGATGGCGTAGGCAAACCACGTGCGGCGGCGGCGATTGACGGTGAAGGCGAACGACGTGCAGCGGATTTAGAAGAGAGAACGGCGAGGCGCGACGGATCTAGAAAGGCGAACGGCATAGGCGAACGACGTGCGGCGACGGCCATGGAAGGCGTAGGCAAACGACGTGCGACGGCGGTGATGACGGTGGTAGGCGCTGCAATGGCCAACACGGAAGCGAGAGACTCGAATCTGAAAGAAAGAAATGAGAGCTTGGAAAAATGGAGAAAGAGGGAGTGCGAGGGAGTCCGATTTGGGCGTTGCAGGAAATGAGAAGGAAGGGAGATGGAGTCTGCAAGGGAGAAAGGGTCGAAGTCTGCAAGGGAGAAGGAAAAAGGGACCGTTTTCCGTGTTTTTCATTTTGCACCGTGTTTTGGCTGAAAACAGCCAAAACGATTTTTTGTTGTTTTCTATTTCCTTTACAATTTTTTTTGCGTTTTCGAAAATGCGTTTTTGAAAATAACAAAGAGAACACGTTTTTAGTGTTTTGAAAAACTAAGAACTCAAAACGGGTTGAAAACAACAAAGAGAACAGGCCCTAAATATACCAATTAAGCACAATAATGAGTTTAGCACGTGGGAGCTTGTAATGTAATCTCTTGGTTAATTTGAATCATCCATTTGACTTGTATTTATAATTCCTTAAGAACCCATTCACGAATCTTACCGTTGGTAGTGGAAAGACCACTTTGGGTGAGTGAAAAAACTAGTCGTTAGGTGTTTTTGAGACACAAACGGTTGATAGATGCAAAATATCAGTCAACAGATGTGTAAAAATTCAAAATCTGATCGACAAATGAAGAGAACGGTCGACAGTACCTTATGCAAGCATTCTATCGGTCGACAGATGGCTTGCACACTATTGAAGCACCAAGAAATGATATTCTGCCGGACGACAGATGTAAGAGCATCGGTCAACAGATTCACAAAAATATAAGGCCAGTCGACAGATGATGAGGTATCTGTTGATAGATGAAACCATCATTCAGGACATGCATACATTACAATATATTTACATTTCTTTTAAGTAAATGTCCTAATTTTCTTTTAATTATATTTTACCTTCCATTTACTTTAATACATAAATATAAATAAGAAAGTATCCCCCATTTGAATTTAATAAAAATATCTAAAAAATCAAAATCCATAATAATAAGAAAATAGAATTTTGGTTTTAGTACAAATTCAAGATTTAGCAATTTTACCACTCCCAAAATCATATCTTCTATTTCTTAAAAAATTCATTAAAAACTATTTTATCACCAATAGATATTAGTTATCGAAATACCGGGAGATAGTTTTTTAAAATGAAAATATTTTCAAAAATATGTCCTAGTTGGTCTTTTGCCTTAGAACAATTTTAGCTTTATTTTGACCAACAATTTGAAGGCTAATTTTGAAAAACACTTTAGGAGATTCTTTTAAATCTTAATACTTGTTTTTGTAAATCTCCATATGTATAAGAATGAAATTAATTTAGTTTTCATTTGAACAAAATAATACAAAAGTAATATACAAAACTTGACTCATGACTTAGGGATTAAGTCAATAGATATTTTTCACCATCAAAACTAATATACAAAAGTAAAACAACATGGGGTATCATTGAAATTTATTTGTTTTTATATGAGGATATTAATTGTCGGATTTAACATTTGAAATATTGGGATTAAGAGCCCATTAGCTAAAAAAGTTACATTAGTGGAACTATTATTTTTGGAATCAATGTATGATGAATAGTTAAGAATGATTGTGTGGATAATGAGTTTGGGCCAAGGGTTAAAAGGTCTAATAGAATTGAAAAGTTGAAATTCATTTATAAATTGGGTTGAGGCCATTGGGCTTAAAATGAATTAAATATGTGTGTGTGTTATTTTATTTGGGGCCTAAGATGGAAGTGAGCCATTTTATTTAATTGGGTTTTGATTTGGGCTTGGGTTCATGTGTATAAAAGGTGGCATTATTATGTTTTACATTTGATATAATTTTGATGATGAAAAATAATTGTATTTTGATGATGAAATAAAGTTATGAGATTTCAATGTTAAAGAATTTTATGATTCAAAATATTCTTTTTCATGTTATCATTTATCGTTTCAGTTTTTATAAAAAGGATAGTCGACTATGTGTTTCATTCTGTTGACTATGCCTGAGAATAGTCGACTATGCTGTTGAGGATAGTCGACTATATTTAAGGACAGTCGACTATGCTGTTTCGATCTGTCGACTATTTAAGGCATCTGTCGACTATTTTTCAGTCTGTCGACTATGCCTGAGAATAGTCGACTATGGCTTTTCATCTGTCGACTATTTTTGTTCATAAAATTCAAAATTTTCTTCACATTTTTTCAATAGTCGACTGTGCATATGTATCTGTCGATTATGGGATTTTTGTGTTATAAGATAGTCGACTATGCGTTTTTGTCTGTCGACTATATTCTGTTTTATTTGTAAAAATAGTTAACTATGCATTTTCTTCTGTCGACTATGTGTTTTGCAGAAAGCTTCCAATGGCTAGTTTTTCAACTCCAACGGTCACAAACGGCTACATTTCTTTTCAATCTTTTGGGAAACCTATAAATACAAGTCATGGATGATCAAGATAAGACTAATGGATGGAAAGGAAATTATTTGAGCTTACATCATATACACATTTGTATTTATATTGACTGTGCTTTAATTTTCTCTCTTCAAGGTTTTGATCTTCACTTGTAATTATTCATTTCAAGCCTTGTATCATTTTTGAGAGACATTGTAACTAAGAGATTCATCTCTTAGATTCTCTCCAATTGTATACTTCTTGTTTTTCCTAGCTTGTGTAGCTAGAGGGCCTACTTGGTTTAAGTAGGAGGTTGTATTTCCTAGCTTGTGTAGCTAGAGGGCCTACTTGTGTAAGTAGGAGGTTTTAGTGAATTATTTTAAAATCCTTAGTGGGAGCTAAGGTAGTGGATTAGGCTTGGTTTAAGCCAAACCACTATAAATCATTTGTCTCATTTATTCTTCTTGCTTTACATTTGTCATTTTATATGTTCTATGTTTTAAATCACTAAAACCTCAATTAAGTTAAAAAGTTTTCAAGTTCAATCAAGATTTTTAAAATATCCAATTCACCCCCCCTCTTAGTGTGTGCCATAACACCTACTCGTGCCAACAATGATGAGATCATGTTGAAGAGAGATAATGATGAGATAAATAGAGATAAGAATCTTCTGTTCAAAGTTTCACACTCATCTAGTGATGATGATGATGATGAAGATGAAGATGATGGTGATTTGATGATAATTACTAGGAAATTCAAAAAGTTTCTTAGTAGAAAAATGTTGAAAGAATTGGAAAGAAGAAACCTAAGGAAGAAGAAAGATAAGTTTGAGGGGGAGAAATATAAAAATGCAGTTAAATGTTATGGATGTCAAAAGTATGGGCATATCATATCCGAATGTCCATCATTTAAGAGGTATGGAAAGAAGTTCAAGAAGAAAATGTATGGTTCATCCTCTAGTGACGAATCTCAAGTGGAGGAAGTGGTCAACCTATGTCTTATGACCAACATAGAAGAAAATCCTTCCCATTCTAGTGATTTAATTTTAAGTTTTACTCTTGATGAATTGCATGATGCATTCAATGATTTGATGAATGAATTTGAAAATATCAGTATGAAAAACAATGTCTTAAAGAAGAAATTAAAATCTTTAGATAAAGAAGTGAGCTTATTGAAAGAAGAAAAAGATTCGTGGAATAATGAGAAGAAAATGTTGAAAGCTCAAAATGATGAACTTCAAGAGAAAAATAAATGTTTAAAATTATCTCTTGAAAAAGCTGACAAAGAGAAAGAAGATTTGAAAAATGCTCTTGAGATTCAAAGAAAAGATTTTCATAAAAGAAGAAAAGGGCAAAGTGGCTTTGTGAAAAGAAAACAAAATTTTGCCTCACATTCTAAAATCACTTGTCATTATTGTGGTCAATGTGGGCATTATGTAAACAAATGCTTTATAAGAAACCATCCTACAAGATATAAACAAATATGGGTTCCAAAAGGAATTTTCAATGCTAACTATGGTGACCCTAAAGTGGTTTGGGCACCAAAAGCTTGTGGATGATTTATCTTTGCAGGTTGCTTGACATCCAAATGGGACCCAAAATAAAATTTGTATGGATGTATCAAGCATGAAGAGAAAAGGAGGATAAAGGAGAAAATCAACTCCAATAGATTCTCTCTTTACCAACTAAGAGTAAGAGATATTTGAATTTCATCCTTGGTGGTATATTCTCTAAACTCTCCATGATTATGATGTTTATTATGATTTTGAACCATGTATTGCCTTTATGATTTTGTTGAAAACTTATATTGGCTTCTAAAATTAAGGGGGAGAATAAATCTTTTTGATATGTGTTATTAAGGGGGAATTTGTAAAAATTTATCTTTTCTCACATGTACTCTTACCCCATTGATGTTTTGCCCAATCCCTTCTTAATCTTGTGTTAAAATTCTTTCAAATATATCCTTTTTGATTTATGACAAAAAGGGGGAGACTTTTGGGTATTTCATAAAATGTTTTGTCATCATCAAAAAGGGGGAGATTGATGTTTTACATTTGATATAATTTTGATGATGAAAAACAATTGTATTTTGATGATGAAATAAAGTTATGAGATTTCAATGTTAAAGAATTTTATGATTCAAAATATTCTTTTTCATGTTATCATTTATTGTTTCAGTTTTTATAAAAAGGATAGTCGACTATGTGTTTCATTCTGTTGACTATGCCTGAGAATAGTCGACTATGCTGTTAAGGATAGTCGACTATATTTAAGGACAGTCGATTATGCTGTTTCGATCTGTTGACTATTTAAGGTATCTGTCGACTATTTTTCAGTCTGTCGACTATCATGTAAGGATAGTCGACTATGGCTTTTCATCTGTCGACTATTTTTGTTCATAAAATTCAAAATTTTCTTCACATTTTTTCAATAGTCGACTGTGCATATGTATCTGTCGACTATGGGATTTTTGTGTTATAAGATAGTCGACTATGCGTTTTTGTCTGTCGACTATGTTCTATTTTATTTGTAAAAATAGTCAACTATGCATTTTTTTCTGTCGACTATGTGTTTTGCAGAAAGCTTTCAACGGCTAGTTTTTCAACTCCAACGGTCACAAACGGCTACATTTCTTTTCAATCTTTTGGGAAACCTATAAATACAAGTCATGGATGATCAAGAGAAGACTAATGGATGGAAAGGAAATTATTTGAGCTTACATCATATACACATTTGTATTTATATTGACTGTGCTTTAATTTTCTCTCTTCAAGGCTTTGATCTTCACTTGTAATTATTCATTTCAAGCCTTGTATCATTTTTGAGAGACATTGTAACTAAGAGATTCATCTCTTAGATTCTCTCCAATTGTATACTTCTTGTTTTTCCTAACTTGTGTAGCTAGAGGGCCTACTTGGTTTAAGTAGGAGGTTGTATTTCCTAGCTTGTGTAGCTAGAGGGCCTACTTGTGTAAGTAGGAGGTTTTAGTGAATTATTTTAAAATCCTTAGTGGGAGCTAAGGTAGTGGATTAGGCTTGGTTTAAGCCGAACCACTATAAATCATTTGTCTCATTTATTCTTCTTGCTTTACATTTGTCATTTTATATGTTCTATGTTTTAAATCACTAAAACCTCAATTAAGTCAAAAAGTTTTCAAGTTCAATCAAGATTTTTAAAATATCCAATTCACCCCCCTCTTGGTGTGTGCTATAACACCTACCCGTGCCAACCTACCCGTGCCAACAATTATAATTAAATGAAATTGAGAAATATGGTAAATGACAAAATGGGGCACGCTTTATGAAAAATGAGGCCAAAAAGGGAAATTTCATAATTGGTTTGATAAAGAAAGTGAGAAAGAAATAAGAAAATAGCAAATATCCAAATTTGGTTTAATGCCTGATGTATGGTGTGTGTAAAAGAGAAGGGTAAATAGCCAAGGGGAGTGGTTGGCAGCCCACTCCCCCTTCATACCACTTTGCCCATTCTTCCTTCTCTCTATGTATCTCCTGTAAGCTCTCCCTTATTCTCTTCTCCTTCTTTGCTTCTTCTGATTTTCTCTTCTTCTTCATTTGTTTCTTCTTCTTATTCTTCTCTGTTTTTTGCTTCGTTGGAGCTTCAAGTCAGCAAAAAATTCAACATTCAGGCAGCTTCTTGTCTTTTTCGATTTTCATCAACGAGGCAAGTTCCTCTTGCATTTTTTTTTTTTAATATTATGCAAGCTTTCCCTTTCTTTCAGATGGAATGTCAAAATATGTCTTTGTTCTTCATATCGTTATAGTTAAAAGTATTTTTGTATTGGTTGTGTGATTATCTTCATTTTTCCCTTAAATCTTGTGGCTTGTCTAAATCTTTTGTTGGGTCTTGTTGTTGGTCTCGTTGGGGCTTGTTCACCCCATTTTTCATTCAAGGAATGACATTTGTGGGTTAGGAAGTTAGTGGTGGTTGTTTTGGGGTGTTTCGGGTCCATTTCATGTTTTCTATGTGCGTCGAGTCGACTAATCTTTGGTTTTAGTTAACTCAGCAGAGGTCAGTTTTCTCAAATTTTTATGCTAGCCCTTGGCCCAGTCGACTAAGCAATCTTCTCAATCGACTAAGCCTTAGTTGAATAATCATTTCCTTAGTTAACTAAGCCTTCCATTAGTCGACTAAAACATTTCTTTCAGACTGCACGCATTGTACTCTTTATACCATAACTTTTTATCCCGATATTAGAATTAAGATCCATTTTTCTTTTCTGACCCTAACTCGATAAGCTTCAATTTGATATAGGATTTGAACTATTTGGACAACTATTGAGCCTGTGGGCTTCCTTTGAAATATATGCTTGATTTGTAATTTTTTCCTTCCTTAAAATTCATTCAATCTTAAATTCTGAAAACAAATACTTCCACCTTGACCTGGTTATCAATATTATTAAATAATTACACTTAATTGATGTGGTGGAACCTATTTAAATGTTGAATCTCAGTGGGAAAAAATTGAGGGTGTGTGAATGCTTATTGTTATAACTTTACTATTGAGCCTGTGGGCTTCCTTTGAAATATATGCTTAATTCGTAACTTTTTCCTTCCTTAAAATTCATTCAATTTTAAATTCCAAAAACGAATACACCTTGACCTGGTTATCAATATTATTAAATAATTACACTTAATTGATGTCGTGGAACCTATTTAAATGTTGAATTGGTGGAACCTATTTAAATGTTGAATCTTAGTAGGGAAAAAATTGAGGATGTGTGAATGCTTCTTGTTATAACTTTACTATTGAGCCTATGGGCTTCCTTTGGAATATATGTTTGATTCGTAGTTTTTTTTCCATAAAATTCATTCAATCTTAAATTCTGGAAACGAATACTTTCACCTTGATTTGGTTATCAATATTATTAAATAATTACACTTAATTGATGTGGTGGAACCTATTTAAATGTTGAATCTCAGTGGAAAAAAATTGAGGGTGTGTGAATGCATCTTGTTATAACTTTACTTGTGGTTGCATTACATTGCATTGTGTTACTGTATTGCTTCACATTATGATGTTGGGCCATGGGTTGCATTTATTGGGGGGTCATGCTTTGTATGTGTTAGGAGTGTGAGCATTGGCATGACACGGTTGGTTTATTGAGTGTTGACTTATGTATGTTAGGCGAGCATATGCATTAGAACATTCATGTGTGTGAATTCCTATATGAGTGTAGCATGGCCTGATGCTTAGGTTATGGGGGCATTGCCATCACGTTAATGTTGCAAGAGTCATTGCATTCCTTATGTGCTACATTGTATGGTGGTAGGGGTGGTGGAAATTGGCTTGTGATTGTGATGCATAAGACTGGGGGTTGAGTCCCACAGCAGCTGTATCTTGTGATTCGTAAGACTGAGGGTTTGAGTTCCACAACAACTGTATCTTGTGATGCGTAAGACTAGAGGGTTTGTGTAACGACCCATTAAATGGGTCTTAGATGATAATTATATTTTTGGTGTAGTGTATTTTATGTGAGCCTTAATTGTTAGATGCAATTAAATAAAACTAATGTTTTTGGTTAAGATTTTTTTTGCTTGAAAATAAATTATTGTGTGATATTTAAGGCATAAAATGTGTTATAAAGTGGGCTTGGACCAAGGGTGTGTAGCCCCAAAGGAAGTGATGTGATGAATAATTCCATGGGCTTAGCATGGGATGGGCTTTTAAGTGGGCTTAGGCCTTAAGTAAAAGTGGGCCTCGGCATAAATTATATATATATATGTGTGTGTGTGTGTGTGTGTTATATCGTGTGTATAATTAGTGATTAAAGAAAATGGGATATGAAAATTGAAATAAAGGCAAAAGTCTAAAATGGGTATGATAAAGTAGTGTGTGTGTGTGTGTGTGTGTGGTGTAAGGGGTAAATGTGGAAAAAGGGGAGTGTAGTTGGTGGGTTGGTGGTTGGCGAGAAGGCAGGCCATGCCTTCTTGCTCCTTCTCCATTTTTCTCCTCTCTCTCTCTTCTTGGTGCTCTCGGGAACTCTCCCTTCTTCTCTTTCTTTTTGATCATCATCATCATCTTCTTTCATTCTTCTCTTCTCTTGGTGGAGAATAAAACTTCAAGTGGAGGGTCTTCATCATCTTCTTGGTCTTTCAATCTAAAGGCAAGCATCCATTTTCATTTCTCCTATCTTTTAATACAAGATTATTTTCCTTATATTTAGCCAAGTAAAGATTTTCATATCTCCAAATGGTGTTGTAAAGCTTGAGATGAGTGGGTTGTTCCCATTTTCTTTCTAAAATGTGGGTTTCCTTCAAGAGGTCATGGAGTCTTGTTTTTGGTCTCCATGGGGCTTGTTCCCCATCTTTCATTCATGGAGTGGCAAGCATTTTTGGATACGTCGAGTTGACATGTTAATGGGGTAAGTCGACTTGATCGAAGCTGGATTTTTTTGGGATTTTTCTCCTGTTTTTAGCTAAGTTGACTCATCTAGGAGGTCAAGTCGACTCGGGCCGAGTCGACTCAGTTTTGGGTGAGTCGACTCGGGCTAAGTTAACTCGGATTTGCCCTCGAGTTGACTCGGTCGCAGCTTGACTACATTGAACATATTTCATTATTTTGGCCATAACTTTTGATGTAGAACTCGGAATTGTGATCCGTTTGAAGAGTCATAAACTAGACTTCGAGGGATTTAATTTGATATATAATATGATATACTTTGGTTATGTTTTGAGTTAGCTAAGGCTTTCCTAAATCTATATTACCCATAATGATCACGTTTTGAGAAGTTGTTACATAATGTTTTTGGTTGGCATATCCACCGAAATATCTTCTCTTATGTGATGCATTGCTATCATTATTTTTGTGCCACTTATTATTATTTTGGCGTGGTGGCTAAATTCCACAAGTGTGAGATGGGATATCCCATTAGGCGCCTGGCGCGGGTGAGGTGGCCATAAACCCTGTAGGTGATGCTCTTGCCACTGTGGTGGCTAATGGATTTTGATATATATGTATGCATTCTAGTCATGAATGTGGAGGCCTAGAGGGCTAATGTGGAACATGCATTTTCTATCATTATATATAAATTGCATGAGCATGAATTGGTGGCTTCTTGTGCTATGAGTCACATATGGAAAGAAATGGGTTTTATGCCAACATTTAAATTGTGCAAATATCACTCTATGAGTTGCATGTGTGCCTTGTTGCTGAGTGAAGAAATACCAATTATTGAGGTATTAATAATGTAGAAGGCATGATCTAAAGCTTGTGCTAAATGTCGGGTAGAAGTCTTCCATTGACTCTTATCTTATGCATGCCTTCAGGGATCCATATATCTTATTCCTTTTGCTATATTTATGCTTGTTGAGCCTTGTGGCACACTTGTTTGCTTGTTGTCATTTCAGGTAAGGGAAAATCTATAGCAGAAGGGGAGTCTAGTAGGGCTTGAAGTTGATTGTAGACGTGTACAGAGATTTTCCCCGACCTAAAGATTTTGGGATTTGTGAGAAGGGCCGGTGTCGAAGGTTATTTATTTTTGTATGTTAATGGTGCCTTTGTTTATTTTAAGAATTGTATGGCTTGTAAGCCTAAAGAAATATTATAAGAAAGATTATCACTCCTAGTAGAAGTGAGCTCGTTTATAATATGAAGTTTTTTGGTTATGTATGTTTCTGTGTTCCAATTTGGAAGGACCTTATTTCGGATGTCCTATGCTAGCGGGTATATCTAGAAGCGGGCCTTGACAGTTTGAGTCCCACAATAGTTTGTGATCTTGATGTGATTGTGAGTTCTTCGGCATGTGATGATGATGGAGGTGGATATGATACTGATGGATATGAAATGAGAGTCTTGGGCTCATGTGATTAATTTGGTAACCTGTTCTTGGTTGCAAACAGATTTGTATGCTGGTTCTTACGTGCCAGTATCTACATTTTATGTGGGCCCCAAGGACCCTATGTGTGCATATATGCATTTATGTTATGGCTAGATATCGTGTTATATAACCACATGACATGGATTATGTGTCGTTTATGTATATGAGACTTGCGTGTGTTTCCATATACGACATGATATGCATGATGTTCAGAGAAAATCCGATTGTATCCATTTTTCGTTATTTCTATATACTTGCCGAGCCTTGTAGCTCACATTGAAAATGTGTTTTGATAAAATATAAAAAAATTGTATTTCTTTAAAGATGTTATTGTCAAGAGTAACACCCCGTCTTCCAGGGCATTAATATATGCTAGGATTTTTTATTTTTTTTTTACATCAAACATAAACCAGCAATAAATCCTCAACATAACTTTTATTTGATGACACTCCCAAAATAATGAAGGAATGACACACTTTAAACATAAGCAAAAGCAAGATCAGAACCTGTAAGAAACTTCGAAAACACAACACATGTGGGTACATACAAATCGTTCACCCAACATAACATCACCAATAATACTAAAATCTAAACAATACATCAAAATAAAACAGATAGTCCTAGTCCCACAAGGGACTCACAAAATCTCCATCACGATCATGCCTCGATCACTTCCTTGCCCCGATCACTTCCTTGCCCTTCCGGCTGCTTACCTCGCCTGGAACGTGGAATATTCCAGGGACATAATCCAATATTAGAAGATGAAATCTTCTAAGTGAGGGTTAGATAAGCATGTATGAATGATGCATGATGCATGAACATTTATAAACATATACTCATAATGTAACTTCTCAGGCCCACTAGCCTAGCACGGAACCCTAGGTAGAATCTCGAACCTCTACAGAATAAGCCTAACATTGTTCTTTTAATTGCCCTAAGGGAATTGCGGTTACACTCTTAGGGTAACATCCCAACCCTATGCACGAGTTTCAATATGACAAAAATATTGTGTCGTGCATATATCATGTTTTTCCATGCAACAATATATGGACGAAAATGATTATAACATGTAAAAATATCATGCATAGAAAAGAAATCATATTATATATGGGTTATAGGACAAAACCACTCACATTTCACAATTATCGGGATACCTTGAAAAATATGCAAACTGCCTCGATTTGCGTGCCAACCTTGAAATTCACACCAAATGTTTCACCTCACTTTCCAAAGCACCCTAGGCAAGATATTTTTTTAAATAATCGATAAAACCTATTTTCTTGCATTTTTCTCTATTTTTCTTCAATTTTTCCTTACTAACATTCCAAAATAAATACCTACACCTATTTTTCCTCAAATATTTTTACATAGGAAATTCTAAAATATTTTTCTAAGTAACATAAAAAAAATTTCATAAAAAACCAAGCCCGCACGCGCCTACACGCGCTAGCGCGTGCTAGGGCGAGTGAGACTGGCGCGTGGGGCGCATGCGCCGGTCATCTTCTCCAGCCACGGCTTGCCAGAAAAATGAAAAAGTTATACCACGAGAAAGCTTATGCAAATTCAATCCTAGGGGTACTTGAATGGGCTTGAAAGGAGGTCGGAAAGTGGCTCAACGGAGGCCTTGAAGTCTCGGCCAAGCGGTCCGCCTAGGGTTTTGGCGAGGCTTCGATTTGCCTTCGTTTCTGCTCTCTTGCTCACCAAATGCTCCAGATATGATCTCCAACATATGGGCAACAAAAGCCATCTATACTTGCCTCTTAATTCGTTCAAAATAGCCTTCGATTTGAGCCTCCAACTTCTGAAAATTTTGGCTATCAAGAGCTCTATTTATAGGCGAATGTCGAGCTTCGAAATGGCCTTGGATGGCTTACCCATTGCCTTAGGCATTTCCCCCTCCCCCAGATTAACCCAAAATTGACCTCACCCGAGCAAAATGTCGAGTTGCAGGTCGCACCATTGCCGCCTGCAATCTGGCCAGAATTTTTTGAAATTCTGGCCACTCCGATGCCCGATGGCGGCTCATGATGACTCATACGAGATCCCCGACCATCCATCATGCTAGCCCATTTCCTAAAACGTCCGGTCAGAAATCATGCGTGACACTGTCAGAAGCTATGGTCGAATTTTTCCTTCTTTTTTTTTTTTTAGCACTATGGCCCTTCAGTTTCGGTTTTCCCATTTTTGGCTCCTTTTTCTCATACCCCTGGACTTTTAATTATTACCAAAAAGTCCCTCAAGTTCCAATATTTCAATTTCCTTTTTGCAACTTTTGGAAAAAATGTCGTTTTGACCTTCCTTGGGTAACTTTGGAAAATTGCACTTAGGCCCGTTTCTCCATTTTGGCTTTAAACCTACTCGTTTCTTCCTGAAACTTCTGAAGGGTTGTTCTACTCGAGAAACCGAAGCTTCCCAAGGTGTTCGTTATCATTTCGAGAGTCTTCTATGAGAATTCAATTTCGCAGCCTAAATGGCAGCTGCATTTTTGCTGTACTGAAAATCGTTCATGATTCTATTTCTTTCGGTCCTAAAAATCATGCCTCGAGATGCTCGCTAGAGGCGTTCCTATTTCCTTAGACATTTAAGCCTTAGGGTACTCCCTTCGGCTGATTCGGTAAATTTTTTGGACTTTTCATATACCTAACTTTCCCGAATTTCCAATTTTCCTTTAAAATAATAACCCAACGTTCTTGGGTATTACATCAAGTGTAGAAGGCATGAATCCAATTGATGTCTATATGTTGAGTAGTGATTTTTCATTGGCTCTAAGTTATTCATACTTACAGATATTGATCTATTGATGCTTCCCTTTGGAATATACTTACTGAGCCTTGTGGCTCACTTTGTTTCTTTTTTTATTCTAGGAAAGGATAATATAGTTATTCGGGGCGAGTCTCGATTAGATATATACAGAGATGTCCTGGCTTCAAGATCCATGGATATAGTTTTGAGGGCATGAGTAGAGTATTTCATTTTGTATTTAAAGTCTTAGTGTCCTTTTTTTTTTATTGAAAATGTATAGGTGGTAAGCTCAAGATGATAATGTAGAGAATGTTGTAATATTTAATTTGGCTTCTATTGATAGTGAGCAAATATGGAAATGAGAAGAAATTTTTAAGTGATTTTTGTATCTGTTTTCATTTTGAATGGATCTTTTCTTGAACTTTCTATACTAGGGATAAATTCGGGAGCGAGCCCTGACAATATATAATATAAATGTTATATTATCTTATTAATTTTATTTAAGTATGATAGTTTGTTAAAGTAATTTGTTAAGTGGCAATTAATGGTGAACTGTTTTTCCTCCAAAACCTATATTAAATTAAATATAATAATTAATTAATTATTAAAATAAAACTATTTATTATATTATATTTATTTATAAATATATTAGTATTGGAAAACCCATGCATTAGTCTTGAAAATATAATATCTATTAATTAGCATTGATGAACCTACAAGGAATCCATGCATTTTATCGTAGTAATACGACGGGGAAACTTGCTATAATACCCCGTATTACATGGTGGTGGAAAAGATATTATTTTCGATTATTTGGAAAGGACCTCAGGTGGTCTGAAAATCGGTTTTGAGAAATTAATTAATAAAAATTATTGAATCGACTACAGGGAATGCGTCGGGACTTGGATGTCCAGGAAAGAGGGCATGAGATTGGTGAGCGCCTTGAGGTGAGGCTAATGACGCTGGAAGCAGTCCAACTGAGGAATAATTTTTGGAATAAATTCTGTATAAGTCCGAATGGGGTGCTAGTACCGAATGGTTGTGGGAGACCTTTGGGAAGCTGAAAGGACCCTAGAGGTGGTTCGATTTTGCGAGTAAGGCAACCCTGAAGCGTTTTCGGGTGGAATAAAGGTCCTGTGCAGGTGTAGGGATGAAATCGATATTTTGGAATAAAAGCCGGATATTAATTTTCGAAGAAATCGAGCTGGGAGTGGCTTGATGATAATTAGTTAAGGCCTGGGAGGGCTGAAGTGTAAATAATAAATTCCTCAAGTGGAATTAATAAGATTAAATGGGGTTAATGTGTAATTTAATTCATATATATATATATATGTATATATGGTTGTGTGTGCGTGTAAATGGGAGAGGAAGCTTCCCTTGAAGCTTCATCACGTGTTGCCTCTGAATTTTGAATACAAAGAGCATGAGAAGGAGAGAAAGCAAGAGCGCGAGAAAGAGAAAGAGATCGAGAGGGAGCTTGGTCGAGAGATTATAAGAGAGATGGATGAAGAGAGTTGGCGAGAGAGAGAGCTCGAGGCGTCAACAGCCATAGTCGACGAGGAAGCAGCAGTTGGTACGGCCTGGTGGTGGCTGAAGCAGTGGCCATGTAGCAGCTAAAGGCGACCGACGGATGGGAGGGGTCGCGGGAGCGGTCAATGGCGGTGGAAGGCAGCCGCGGCAAGGCAACTAGGAGCTTCGACTGTCAGCCATGGTGGACGCGTGAGAGTTGTAGCGGCTACGATGCGCGCGAGAAGCCAGCTGGGTTGCTGCTCGCAGCGGTCAGCGGGCGGTGGTGCTAGTGCGCAGGGGCAGCTCGTGCAGAGGAAGAATAAGAAGCTGGAGAGGAGGAAGGTGTGCGGGAGAAGGAGAAAGAAGGAAGAAGAAGAATAAAAGAAAAAAAGAAAAAGAAAATAAAATAAAGGGAAAATGGAGAAAATAGATGAAAAATAGCCAAAAATTTAAAAAAAAAAATTGGAGAAAATTCTAAAAATTATTTGTGGGCTTGAGGAGCTTATCGGAGGCTCGAAAATGGGGTTTTGAGCGTAGGGCGTCATCCCATAGGGCAACGCCGATATAGGTATTTGGCCGATTTTCTCCTCCAGATGGATTAAGGTAAATGAGTTATTTTCTTTTGAGCTAATTACATTATGCGAGATAATGTGGAATGAGTGTTGGTTGGATAAAAATCCTTGGTTGGGGTTGGTTGGTAGTTATTATCGAGTGATTTTGCGGTGTATGGTGAAATTAAAAGCATGGGTTTAATGTTTGATTGTTGGGTTTGTGTGTTTGCATCTAAGTTCGACTAGGAAGACGGTGATCCTAGAAGAGTTCGAGACTCAGGCTAGAGTTCTTGCTGATGTAGAGATGAAGCTTTGAGCTAGGTAAGGGATGACCCAAGTGCTGGGGGTTTTGCTTGCATTTGTAAGTGTTTTTTTATGAGTTGTATGTAGTGGTTAACATCTGCATGATATATGTCCTAGTGTACCTATGGCCATATGGAGGACTAGTGTTGTGGGAATGGTTGGTTGGTGCCTTAATCTAATGAGGTTATGAGGGCATGGAAGACTATCCATTTGCATTGCATTCTGTATTACATGCTCTCTCATGTTTTATTTACTTATTCATTGCATCCTTACTGAGTCTTTATGACTCATGAGGTTTTACCTCATGTTGTAGATTATGCAAGTCCAAATGCAAGCATGGATGATACCGGGAGGCTGTTGTGGCAACTAACGGTGTTGCTCGGTCTTGTGTATTGTATTATCTATTGTATGTATTCATGTGATGGTATGTATATATATACCCTTGTGTGTGAATATAAATGTTGTTGAGTGCTCGATGAATATGGCTTTAGTTGTTAGAGCCAAGTTTGGATCGGGTAAAGATCAGCAAGGTATGTTCCCATAAATCCCCAATACTCAGCAAAGTGTGTTATGCTAGTTTTGTGCCTGGGTCACATTTGGCTTGCTGTGAGATGAGTTGGAGAAAGGTGAAGCCCACTCGGGTCTCGGGTCCATTCTACTGTGTTTTTTTGTTTGTTTGGGGACCGATTCCTCGAGTGGAGCGAAGGGAAGGACAAAGCTTAGTGCCCACGTAGGACGTTTCATGATTAAACATAGTTCAACCCTTCAGTTTTTGGTTTGTCAAGTGAGTAATGCAGTTGATTATTCATCGGTGACACCTGTAAATGGGAGCAAGTCGTTACACTTGCATAGTTAAATGAATCGATAACTATGTATTAATTTTCTTCTATAGTTTTGAAAATATGAATTGTTATCTCTCAATTTTTAAAAGTAATACATGAATTTTTTTAATACTAATTAAGATTTAAGATTTCACATTTTCAAAACTATAAAAAAAATTAATGTATAGTAAAAAAAAATCAAAATTCATATATTCAAAGTTTTGTTATCATTGCAGAAATTAAATTTCAAGATAAGAAATTAAAAATTTCAATAGAATTTTTAGTTAGTATTGGAAAACCCATGTTTCCCCAAGTTTAAGAGTTTTAATTTATATTTATATTTATAAATCAAAATTCATATTTTTAAAGTTTTATTATCATTGCAAAAAATAAATTTTAATATCATAAATTAAGAAATTCAAGAAAATTTTTAATTAGTATTGGAAAACACATACTTCCCCATGTTTAGGAGTTTTAACTTATATTATATTTATAATTTATAATTAAATATATAATATAATAAATAATTTTACTTTAATAATTAATTAATCACTACCTTTAATTTAATACAAGACTAATGCATGGTTTTTCCATACTAATTAAGATTTTAAATATCATATTTTCAAGACTAATGCATGAGTTTTGCGATACTAATTAGGATTTAAAATATCATATTTTCAAGATTATGTTTCAAAGTTTTGTTATCATTACAAAAATTAAATTTCAAAATCAGAAATTAAAAATTTCAAGAGAATTTTTAATTAGTATTGGAAAACCCATGCTTCCTCATGTTTAGGAGTTTTAATTTATATTTATATTTAAAATATATAATATAATAAATAATTTTACTTTAATAATTGATTAATCACTACCTTTAATTTAATACAAGACTAATGCATACATTTTTCAATATTAATTAAGATTTAATATATCACATTTTCAAAACTAATGTATAGGTTTTTCAATACTAATTAAGATTTAATATATTATATTTTCAAAACTATGGAAAAAAATTAATGCATCGTGAAAAAAAAATCAAAATCCATACTTTTAATATTTTGTTATCATCGCAGAAATTAACTTTCAAGAGCAAAAATTAAAAAATTTAAGAGAATTTTTAATTAGCTATAGAAAGCTCATGCATAGGAAAAACCATGTTTCTTTACGTTTAGGAGTTTTAATTTATATTTATAATTTATAAATTAATATATAATATAATAAATAATTTTATTTTAATAATTCATTAATCACTACCTTTGATTTAATATAAATATTTAATGATTTGTTGTTCCAATATAATAACTTTTGTGTATAAATAGGAAATCCATGTTAAGATTTTTCATTTTATATAATGCTCTATAATTTAATAAAAGTCTTTTTAAAGTAACTTTTCAAAATATGACTGAAAGAGTTGATTTTGTCAATCAAATCAATGCCATCAAGACGTAATGGATGTTGAAGGTTTGAGTCGTGAGGTTTTGAGAGATTCCATGCTTTGAAAATAAGTTAGAAACTTATAACATTAAGATGGTTTTGTAATACCCGAGATTTTTATGAGACTGTGTGTTTGAGGTAGTAGGATATATCCAAGGAATCGTGAGAATTCAAAAACAAAAATACCATTTTAGAAAGGTTTGGAAAAAGATTTGATTTTTTAAAAATATTGAAAAGTTGTTTAGGGGTCCATAGAAACAGTAAGAAACCTCTTCTTAAGGACATTTGGGGTTGAAATAAGGAATCATATGAATAACCAAAGTCCTAAATAATTCCGAGGTCAAAGTGCAAATATGTGTTAAACTAATTTGCTCATATTAATTAAATTTTGAAGATTAACAAAAAAAAATTAATATACAAATTATAGTATTTTTGCTGATTAATAAAAAGAGTATTTTTATTAAATATATTAATTATAGTATCGAATTATTTTTAATTAATTTATAACATATTTTTTCATAGAATATGTATTACCAAAAATATTATTTTCTATTAAAAATATTTTTTTATATAATTTTTAGATTAATTTATAAAATATTTTTCATAGTATATGTATTACCAAAAATATTTTTTTCTATTAAAAATATTTTTTAGATTAATTTATTAAATATTTTTTTATAGTATATGTATTATCAAAAATATTATTTTCTATTAAAAATATTTTTTTGATTAATTTATTAAATATTTTTTCATAGCATATGTATTATCAAAAATATTATTTTCTATTAAAAATATTTTAGATTAATTTATAAAATATTTTTATAACATATGTATCACAAAAAGAATTTAACAAACCAGCTGCCCCTTGAATAAATCGAACCCACAACCTCAAGCTAGCCAAAGCTTTTCCTTGCGAGCGCGTGCTAGCTAATCTACAAGCCTCCTTAATTATATGTGTGCACATATTAATTTTAACTATGATTTTAAGCTTTCATGCCATAACAGTCAAATTTTTTACCATTGAAAAAATGTCTAAAATTCTTATAAATACCCTCCAATCTCATTTTTGAGGTACCAAGTACTTCCATTGCAAATCCAAAGCACCCGAAAGATCTCAAATGCTCTCAAGCTATCATCCAAGTAATCCAAGGCTCACAAAATATTATTGCACATCAACCGAAGAGCCACAAAGAAAGAGGAGAAAAATAGTTTCGATTCTACTCTGAATTTCTCTAAGATAACTAATTTATTTATTTTATTTAAATATTATTGCCTTGTATATTTTTGTGCTTAATTGCTTATTTGTATTATGGACAAATTATTTGTAAACATTTAAAGAACTGTATAGATTTCCTAGAACCCATTGTAATTTAGGTATGTATCTATTTTCCAAAGTGAGCTAGTATGGAAACCTTGGTGAAATTATTTTAATAGGACTCCAAGGGTGATTAGACATTGAAAAAGTGGACTAGGTATGTGTGAAAACACTGAACCACTATAAATTGTGTTGTGTGCCATTGTATTTATTTTTGTTATATCTTGTGACTTACATTAATTATTAATCTCAAACATAATTTATAATATTTATCAAATATATATTCTTAAATAAAATCATTAATTAAGAATATTAATTAAAATTGTGAAAAACTTTAATCATCCAATTCACCCCCTCTTGAGTGGCTTTACCCTAAGGGACCAACAATATGTGGAAATTTGGGTCAAAGTGTAATTCTTGAAAACTTGTAACGAGGTCACTTGAGAAACGAACCGATCGAACCAGCGGTTTGAGGTAATCATATCAAGGGGATAAGGATGACAAGTGAGGAAGTGTGGTTGGCTAGAAAGTTCTATAAATAGGACCAAAGTTACCCAAGCCATTTTAGGAGAGTTCGGGCTAAAATTGGGTTGGGTGTAGAAACCATGAGGTGAGTAATCTATTCTTGAGATAGAGAGGGAAATTCTGAAAAAAGAACGAGTGAGATTAGTGAAGAAATGAAGGAGAAACGAGCCTTGCCAGAGTTTTGAAGTTTCGTTGGAGTTCGGGCCAAAACTACCGGGAAACAACTAGGAAAGTCTGATCTAAACTTATATTTTGATAGAAGAGAGATAGAGAGAAATAAAGTCATAGGAATAAACAGGGGTCGAATCGGAGTTAAAACGATAGAGAAATCATGGAAAAACTGAGACTACAGTAGTCCGTGTTCGCAGTTGCCGAAGAAGATAATCGGTGCGTGCAGTGCACACGCCAGTCTATCCTGCTCGTATGGGCACATAAGCCCATTTCTAGGAGCCCATGAGGGCGCGTGTAGCCTTGGTTTTCCCTGAAATTTCTCACACAAGTAACTTAAAACATATAGAACAATTTTATGTAAAAATATTTGGATTTTATTTTATGAAAATACGTGTTTTCTGTAGAAAACCTAAACCGACAATTGTAAACATCACACCCAAAAGGTAAAAAGTTAAGGTGGGTGGTTCTTGCATACTTCTTACTTCATTTTGTTCATTCTTGGTTTCATTTGTGTGTGGTATGTGGTTTGCATAACATGTGCTTATTTGAAATTGCATTGTATCTCTATTTGTCATGCATCTCGATGTTTGTGGCTAGCTGATGGGTTGTCATATGTGATCTATCACATGAGCCTATGTGAGGGGGCTGACCACTTAGTCCTATGTAAGGGGGTTACCTCGTGCTTATGTAAAAGGGTCGAGGAGTTCGAACATGACAACATCATGGCATGGTTTCCACAGAAAAGAAGGATTTCATAACATTTAACATACTTGGATACACATGCATGTATCTTTTTTCCTAAACCATCTCATTTAGATGTAATTATCTACTTTAGGTGTTTCATACCCCTAGAATATTCAACGTTCTAGGTATATCAAACGTGCTAGTTGACCCTGAGAACAAGCAAATGAAAGGAAAAATGAAGTGGCCGAAGTTTAGTTTAATTTTCTCTTAAACATGTACTATGGATCTTTGTATAAAAATGAGTTATTGTAACCTTTGGATTTTCCTGTCTATTTCTAAGTTAGACGTCGTATAAAGAGGTTACTACTATGGGTTTATTTTGAGGCTTGTGTATCACAGTTGTATAAACAAGGGTTACAGTAAGGCTTGGGTTTATTTTTATACTGTTGAGGGTGTATGTCATGATTACTTTGTATTGTGGACGTTGTAAGAGTTTATTTGTTGGATTTTGGAAGTTACGTATCGCGATTGTACTTATATTAAAGGTTTTATAATGGAAATCCTTATTATTTAGCTTTATCTATCAGGTTCGATCCTTCGCTTCTGTTAGTAAGGATTTTCATAAAGTCCGTATGTGATATTGACTTGTATTTAGCATCGTTGTATATTTGAAAAATGGGGTGTTATAGTTGGTATCAGAGCTAGAATATATGGTCTTGATTTGGGTTTGATTTGACTAAATTTGAGGATATCTTGGTATGTGGTAGGATATTGGAAACAATTTTCACAATGACCCTATGATGAACTTATAGCTTTATCGTTCATTTACATGAAATTGAGGCAAATATGGGGCAGAAGAGGTACCCTTGGGCATGATAGAACCTGAGGAAGAAGCCATTCCACCATCACCTTGAGACCAAAAATAAGTGATTTTGGTTTTAAGGATTGTTTATACACATGCACAAATAGTAAAGTAGGGCGTTCGTTGTACATGTACACCTATGTACAAAGGAAAGATAATGGATGAAACGTCTATGGTATGCTTGATGTTTTTAACCTATAATTTCTTGATGGTAGGATAGGTTATGTGGCTACTTTTGGGAATCATAAATGATAAAGTAGCGATATGAGATGTTAATGAAATATATTTAACTTCACTAATCTTTAAGCTTCTTGGTGATAAGATAAGTCGTGTAACAATTTTGGGAGATATAGATGAGTGTTAACAGGATTGGACGAGTAAGTAGAATGAGATTTGGTATGGGTAAGTATTTTAATTATTTGGAGAAACTAAACTCTTACCAGAAAATCTTGAATGACTTGTGGGATTTTGGGAGATATTTTCCTTACTTGAAAAAATTTACTTGGGACATTTTAGATGAAGCTTATTTGAGTTGTAGGTGTAAGGTTCGCTTCTGAATATTCCCACTAGCAAAGGATATTCGAAAGGAAATCATCACAGAGATGATATAGAACAAATCATATTAAACAATCAACTCAATTCATTACTAGCAGCGGAAACTAAATTAAGGATCAGTTACATTTCCAATATCTCATTAAACTAGGCTTGAAGGTTATACAAAATAAATAAGAGCCTCTAGTATGAATTAACAAAATAAAACTCATTTCATTACATGCCTCTCCAAAATACTACTAAGGATCTTCAAGCTAGGATGCGTCTCTGTACACCACTATTCTTAGGCCTTAGTCCCACTCTACTCACCCCTAATAATAGCTTTTCCTTTACTTGGAATAGCAAGGAAGATCAAGCAAGTCACAAGGCTCAGCAAATTCGAGAAATAATGAATAATATATAGAATTCAAGAACATGATGACACCAAAAAAAGTAATCAAGGACTCCACAATTATATACAAGATTCATAATTTATGAATTTATCAATTCAAACTTAAATATATTATGTCACCATGTACCACTATGCAAATGTGCATAAAATTTCAATGTCAGTATCAAATCTCGCAGGCTTGCAAGCTATCAATCAACATATGCAAAAGTGCATCATTTCAATGTCAATATCAAATTTGCCCGGCTCTCAAGCCATCAATCAATGCATGCAAAAGTGCATCATTTTAATGTCAATATCAAATCTCCCCGGCTCTTAAGCCATGAATCAATACATGTAAAAGTGTATCATTTTAATAGAATCTCACAAATAAAAATGGAGTCAACCTACCGGGCTATGACCATCTCGTCTAGCGCCAAGTGCTCTAGGGTACCCTTTCCCTCCGCGCAAAATAATATATGCGCAATATATATATATATATGATATGTATATGTATATGTATGCATCATGTATGCATTTGTCAACCACATGCATTTAAATTCTTGTTCCTCAATATTCATACTTTCAACACCATTTACCCATATCGGGTATTTTACCATCATCAAATAATTCATCATATCTTACTTCATAACATTTACCACGTTCAAGATGTAAATTATAATACAGAGATAATTTTGGGAGATGCTATTTAAGGTTAAAACTTGATTTAACATTTGAGGAGTATTATAGATTTAATATGTTATTTTTCCTATCTTATACATTTCTTGAATTCATTTAACTGGTTCCAGTATACAACTACTTGTATTCATGCTTATAACTCAATCATAAGAAATAATGGCAACCCAAAAAGAATTTCATATCAACGATTCCTTAAATTTTAGATTTATTTTGGGGTGATTTCAAAGAACTGATTTGGGTTCGATATTTGATCAATTTCGAGTACTAATTATATCCCTAGCTCTTTTGGAGACAATCCCCTTTGACCAACCAACCAAGCAACAGTCATGACATTGATAAAAAACTTTAGATATTCCACTCTTGTTTAGGGGTTGTAGCCAAAGAAAATATTATCGTTTATAATGTCCATGCTTTTGTTTTTTCCATACCAGTACCACCAACAATGTCAGGTTTAATGATCGATAGTCTAACATAAGTTGCATTGAGAAGTTTAATTAGAAAAATACAGGGCCACACATAAGTAAACTACCATTGTTTGGGAAACAATAGTTTTAGTCATCATTTTTAGCATTTATCTAATAGCTCAAGTACTAACTAACTTCTCTCACATGCCCCTTAACCCATTAAGAGTGGGACATTTCAAGCACCCATAATATACGTCGGATGGTCAGGTAAGTAATATATTGGTATCAATTTGGTAAGTTGCGAGTTTGATCTTTTATTTACACAAGGGCTAAAGATCCTACTTGTGATTTTTCTCTCTTAACGTAATTAAGGGTACGAGCACGAGAATCCGTACAAGGGTAGTCGTCCCAAGAACAAGACATTTCAAATCCCACATGATTCCTAGTCTTCCAAAAGTTAAGAATAGCAGCCCATGTTAGTAAAGTCACCTTAAACCACAAAAACTAATTAAGAAGGGAAATTGAACAAAAGAGAGAAAGAAGAAAAACACTATAGCAACCTAGAATTAATATAGTGATGGTCTAACCTCTCGTTCTTCTTTGTTGGGCCCAATGGTTTACCCTAAGAAGCCCGACGAACTAGTCTGTTCGAAAAGGCCCATAAATGAATACCCACAACCGAAACACTTCCATTAAACCCTATGATCAAACAAATCCCAGCCGTCAGATCTAGGTCTAACCAAATGTACCGCTTCGCCCATTCATATAAATTCATGTCCTAGACTCATTTTTTAGTCTCACCGCAACTAGGGTTTTTTCTCTCGTTCTCAATACCAAGTTAGATTGCAGTGAGGGAGAGGTTAAAGCGACAGCTTTGATCTTCGCTGTCCGCCTTGGCAAAGCCCCGAGCTTCGTCTTGGCCCTCGATTTTGCGTCTTCTTTTCTAGGGTTTCGATTTGTATTTGTGTATATATACACAGATATATAGTTGTTGTGTGGTGTTTTGTTGTGTATTAATCATCAGCAATGGCCGTGAAACCATCCAAGGCAGACAAGAAGATCGCATACGACCAAAAGCTGTGCCAGCTGCTGGACGAGTACACTCAGATCTTGGTGGCGGCGGCCGACAATGTTGGGTCGAACCAGCTGCAGAACATCAGGAGGGGTCTTAGGGGCGACTCGGTGGTGCTCATGGGTAAGAATACTATGATGAAACGCTCCATCAGGATTCACGCCGAGAAGACTGGCAACAAGGCTTTCCTCAATATCATCCCTCTCCTCGTTGTAAGTAGCCATGTTTGAAGTGCAATTCGTCTGTTCTGTTTTCGATTTTATTGATAAATGGGAACAAAATCAATGGATATTCTGCGAAGGTTTGATATTGAATAGAGGAATAGATATTTGTGCTATGCTAAGAACCAGGTGTTATTTTTATGGATGGCTAATTTGTATCCTTTTGATATTTGGGGATTAGGGTAATGTGGGCTTGATCTTCACCAAGGGTGACTTGAAGGAAGTCAGCGAAGAGGTCGCCAAGTACAAGGTGAAATTTTGGGCTCTTTCTACTTAATCCATGCAAAATGTTGCTTTATCTATAAAACATTGAAATTATTTAGCTTGTTTCTGCTTTACGGTAAAATCCTTTTTTTGTCTATTACTCTGCGTTCATAGTTTAAATTGGAGTTGGTGGTAATCAATTATTAATATGTTATATGTATAAGATAAAGGATTTATTTATATAATAATTGCTTTCAGTTTCTTTGCATATACGATTTTCGTCCGTTTAGGTTTTTTCTTTTTTTTTTCGGGGGGTGGGGGGTGGGTGGTTTAAATTTGCTATTAAGGTCAGAACTGGCTTAGTTCATGTCATGGAATCTAATTGCATTATAATGACAAGGATTTAACCCGGATGGTGTCATATTACTTGATGGGCTTTGTTGTAAAATTAACTATCTCACTCTCTCTCTCTATTTGGAGGATAATGATAATTTATGCATTGCAATTACTTGGATTAGCTAAATTTGGATAACTACTTTCTCTCTCAATACTTAACTACTGGAAGAAATCAATACAGAGATTGATTTGGTTTTTAATTCGTTTTTATGTAATTTTCACATTCCTCGTGTGCATAATTATTGGAGTAAATTATGAACGGAAGTTAATGGCTGCTGTGAGGACTGTGATAAACCTAGGCGGGCATTCTTATGGCTATTTTTTGGGGGATTAGAATTTGGATAATAAAAATATCATGGGGTAAAACTGGGGATTATATAGGACAATGAATACTATGAGATTAGATGCAGTTGTACATATTGTGATAAAAAATATTTTGATAACATGTTTTGAGCAATGAGATGATAAGAGTATTAAAATTATAACACTGTCTTTATGTATATGAATATACATATTGTGACAAAAATAATATGCAATAGATAGAATAACATATTAATATGGTTATAAATTTAAGTTGACATTAAAATAGTTAAAACAATATGATGGTTCATTTTTTTTTCCTGCAGTCTTCTTTTTATTATATTTAATATAAGGCTAATATCCTTTATATCTTATCTTATGACAGGTTGGGGCACCTGCTCGTGTTGGTTTGGTGGCTCCAGTTGATGTTGTTGTCCCTCCTGGAAACACTGGACTTGACCCATCCCAGACATCTTTCTTCCAGGTCATTAGCTAGCCTGAAATGTTATAGTTAGCCATTGCTGTTGTCCCTTTCTCATATCATTTCTCTTCAGGTGCTCAATATTCCCACCAAAATTAACAAGGGAACGGTTGAAATTATTACCCCTGTGGAGCTTATAAAGAAGGGTGACAAAGTGGGATCATCTGAGGCTGCCCTCCTTGCAAAACTTGGCATTAGGCCCTTCTCTTATGGTCTTGTTGTCCAGTCTGTTTATGACAATGGATCTGTCTTCAGCCCGGAGGTGCTTGATTTGACCGAAGATGATCTTATTGAGAAGTTTGCTATTGGAGTGTCCATAGTCACTTCATTTGCACTGGCTATTTCTTACCCAACTCTTGCAAGTGCACCCCACATGTTCATCAATGCCTACAAGAATGTTCTGGCTGT
Source organism: Diospyros lotus (assembly GCF_014633365.1). Taxonomy (NCBI): domain Eukaryota; kingdom Viridiplantae; phylum Streptophyta; class Magnoliopsida; order Ericales; family Ebenaceae; genus Diospyros; species Diospyros lotus. Next base: position 15,980,816 of record NC_068344.1, read on the forward strand.
TGCAGTTGCAACCGAGTATTCCTTCCCCCAGGCAGAAAAAGTCAAGGAGTTCCTGGAGGTATGTAGTGCTTCTTCTATAACTTGGCATTAGACCCCTTGCGATCTTGTTTTCACTTAGTCTATCTTACAATGAGGGTGCATTAAGAACAACTATTTTGGGGTGGGAACTGCAGGATCCGAGCAAGTTTGCTGTTGTTGCGGCCCCAGTTGCTGCTGTTGATTCTGGTGCTGCCCCGGCTGCCAAGGAGGAAGAGAAGAAGGAAGAACCAGCCGAGGAGTCTGATGAAGACATGGGCTTCAGTCTGTTTGACTAAGTTAAATAAAGTTTTGAACCTGTCTTGCCTGTTCTTTTAATGTGCTCTGCCTTGAGATGTTCTGTATTGACGACTTGGAAGTATTTTAGGATTGTGAGTTTGAACCATTGATTAGCAAATGTAGTTTCGTTTTTGAATCGTGAACTATAATTTTAATTTTCAATATGCTCGTCATTTCTCTCCAAACATGCGCACACATCAAGAAGGGTTAAAATGGGGGCATTGTTGGGTCCTACGTTGAATGTTACTTTTTTCATGGTGGGCTTTGAGTAGTGGACCCATCCGATCAACTGATTGATCAAGTTGGCCGTGGGACTTGATGGTAATATGGGCCGGTGTTGGTGGTGGTTGCCGCTTTTGTGCAAGGGCTAATTTGGCCAAGTGGAATTTGTTATGAGCATAATGATAGGGGAACAGTCCGATGAAAGGGAGTGCTGCTTTTACTCGATTTTTAGCAGTCATAAGAATAAACACTTGTGTTATAAAGAGTGGAACCTCAAATCAGATTAATGGGCTTTGAATCTTCAGGGTCGAGAGAGAGATTTAAGGGTGAAGATAGGCTTGCAGACTTGGGCCTGTTTGTTGTAACTTAAAAATTGTAACTTTTAGCTTCTAATTTCAAAAAAGTGGGTATGTAGTGTTTGTTTTAGATTTTAGAATTCTAGTTTATAATTTCTACTAGCTTTTAGAAGTGGTAGAAGTTGACTTTTTCAAATTTGGGGTACCTCAACTTCTATAACTTTTGATTAAATAGTTATATTTTTTTGATAATTTTGTCCATATTTTTAACAAAGAATTACTTTTCTATCCATGTAATCAAGGGTTTCTCTTTTCCACCGCCATCTCTATTTTTAAATCTCTTTTCTCTTTTGCCATATCTATTTCTTTCTATACACTAATTAATTTTTTTATAATACTTGAAATTTATACATATACACTAATTAATTTTTAAATTATCATTTTACAACTATTAAGGATATTATGGACAATTATACAAAAATAAGTTATTTTACAACTTATGGTATCAAACATCACAACTGTTTAACTACAACTTTTAAGAAGTTGTAACAAATAAATTCACAACTTATTCTAAATTTTAGAAGTTATAATCTAAGAAATTAGAATCTATAATTTCTTTAATTAAGTTGCAATAAACGGGTCCTTGAAGGGTTCGTGGAAGACCTGAATGGGTTCTCTTAGCTGGCTCTGGATGCTTCTAATGACCATTTTATAAATTTCTTCAAATCAATGAACATAAATCTTTAAATTCAATTATGCGTAGCTTTGACCCTGATGAGCGAAACATGTAACATATGGGGTATAAAGTGTTGCTTGGTTTACTCCGTGCTGGTAGACCTGATGCTTTGCAAATGCTCGATGAAATGCTTATTCAAGATGCTCATCTCCGCCCAATAACACTCTGGATATTGTTATGGCTGCTGCATTTTGGTGGAGAGATCAGTAGCAAAAAAAGGGGGGGGGCACGTCTTCTTCGACGACTTCCACGCCTCGTCCAAGTAGTCAAATAGAGGGCCAAACGGAAAAGAAGGTGGCTTTACTAGCAGCAGCACAAATGGATCTCCCTCTCTCATTCGACTCCTTTTTGGCAACAGAAAGAATAGGGGCAGAGATAATTGTTCACGTTAATGAGTTGGTGACATTGTTCCCATCTCGTTAGGGAGAATAGGAGAATACTAGCAGCTACGGTGGGTTGGTTTAGATTCATTATTGACCTTTAATTTTCTCACATGCAAAGTCTTTCTTTTCCCACACAAATGTCACAATCAATTATATTATATATATATATATATATATATACACACACGTATTAGAAATTGGGCATATGACATGCATGTGTAATCTTATTTATTCTAATATGTTATTAAATAAATCCTAGTAGATCTTGATCATCCAAATTCATATATCTCAAATTTCAACATCAAACCCAACACGGTGGTATTGATAAACCATTGTATGTATCTCAATTTTTAACATGATTTCCTCTTTGATCCACCATTTTAGGGTTAGTTTTGTAAATATCAAATTTCTCATCTCAACTATGAGATAGTGTTATAGGGTAAATTTGGAGGCTAGGGTTTTGGCATGTGATGGCACTAAGTTTGCACACAAAACAATTTAAAGTGAAAATAACTTGCGAAAATCCAACCTTTAATCACGCCAAGAATACAAGGAGAATGGCTTGAAGCGTTGACTCTCAATGTCTACAAAAATGCCCTCAATCCCAAGTATTTATACACAAAAACCTAGCACTAGCAGTTGACATCCCCAGCTGTCTGGGGCTAAATGGAAAAAATCAGTGACCGATGCCAATTGCCAATACTTGCCTTTAGAATTCTACCAAGTGATATGATTGCCTCGCACGCCCAGCTTGCCCCTAACCCTATCAAATGTTAGCTTTGGCAATAGTGTAGTTCGCGCCAAATTGTTCTTGCGCGCGCGAGCTTGGTCTGTTAGCCTACACGCGCCCTTTGTGCACTTGGTCCGTCAACTTGCACATACCCTCCTATACCCACTTTGGCTTGCATGCTCTCAATCTGCCTAGTATTCCACATTTCCCCTTGTCGGTTGGTTGTGTCACCCTCATGCCAAGTGTTTTGGCATGCCCCTCTCACATATCATGACGTTATATTAATTTTGATAATGAGTATTATTTTTACAAATTTTTAATAAATAGATTTGAAATATTCATTTTGAGGATAAATGTCAAAACTGTCGACTAAGTGATGATATCCGTCAACCATTTGTTGTAGTAGCTTCTTAACAATGTTTTTTATAGTTAAATCAGTTGACCTGCTTTTATAAATTATTGACAAAATTTTAAAACTGTTGATTGACCATTTTATAAGTTCTTGATTGTTTACTATTAATCGTTTTTATAAATAATTCAGTCAAAAATTTTCTTAAATTATGAACTAGTTTGTCTATTCTATCAATCGACCTGTTCAAATATTCAAAAAAATTTCAATCGAGCGTCAAAGTGAGTCAATCATTTTTATCGTCGAATTTTAATGACTAATTGTACTTAATTTCTACAAATTAAGTTTTTATCTCTAACGGTTATATCTTCAACAATAAGCATGAAGAAGCCTATAAATAGAATAAGATTTGAAGCTTAAAAATGTTATTGATCAATTGGGTTTTCAAGATTATGCATTATCAAGCTTCTTGTACTTAAATTGTTTTCACTTCCATTTTTCTGTGAAGACTCTTTTCGTCATTGTAAAAGAAATTTCTATAAGTCTTGTTCTAAATAGATTTCATAGAGAGTAGTGTGAGATTTGATTCTTTTTATATTTTCTCTTATAGTATCTTGCCTAAGAGGTATTGCTAGAAAAACTAGTATGTGTGTACTACTTAGTGTAAAGGGTTGTGGTTTGTAACCTAAAAATTTTATAGGGGATTTCAAATCTCTAGTAAGAAGGTAGAGTAGTGGATGAAGATTGGGTTGAACCGAATCCCTCCAAATTCTTTGTCTCTCTTGCACTTTTCATTTTTTCTATCTTACCATTTCTTATTTCATTTCATAAGTTACTATTTTATTGATTAAAATTGATATTTATCTTCAAAGTTTTTCAAAACAAACAATACTTTTTAAACACCTAAATCACTCTTCCTCTTGAGTGTGAGATGGCATAATATTGCATTCTTCTAAAAATTGGTGTTAAAGTTTCTCTCATTATTTTTTAGGTATAACAACCTAAGGAATGATTCATGACAAGCATGAGAAATGCCTTGATGGTTGAATCTATTGCGAGTAGCACTAGACCTAGAGAAGTGATTTAGTTTATCCTTGATAATTCAAGATGCTGTTGAAAAAAAGACAGTATATATTATTTTCATATTTAAGGAAGGCTATCCTATAAATATGACTTCTTACTTTAATGATTCATATTATGATCATTGGAGAAAAACAATTTATATTTTCATGACATTCATTGATTATAGATTGTGAAAACAATTTATATTTTCATGACTTTATTTAAAAACTAAAATTGAAGTGAGATTAATAGGGCCGGACCAGGGCGGCCCTACTCTTAAGCCATATATGCCATGGCATTAGTTCCCCAAAATTACAAGACCCCAAATTTTAAAAATTTATAATATTTATGTATATATATTTTTTATTTTTTAATAATTAATATTTTATTAAAAAAATTAAATACAAAACATTATAAAAAAAATTTAACTTCCCTTCACCATTTTCCAATTTGTAACCGTTACTATGGTGTTCCCAAATCCCAATATCCCGTAAATGTATAATTTTTTGCTGGTATTAACTTTCTTAGAGTTTTAAGAAAAATTAGTTTTGTTTTCTTTATTTATTATTGTAAGTTGTTTGGTTTTTTTTTTTTTTCTTATATCTAAGATATTATATTTTAATTAAAAATTTATTATCATTAGGAGATTATTATATTTTATAGTTGATTGAATTTTATTTTTATCTTTTCTATTTAATAAAATAATAAAATATTTATGTAAAAAAGTGTATTATTTTTTTATAAAAAATTAATATTCAAAGGCCTCAAAAAATTAATTCACCTAAGGCCCCCAACTCTGTTGGGTCAGCTCTGGGTCGGACCTTTCATGAGGCCCATGAGCAGTTGCCTCCTTAAAACATCCATTTATAAGGGCTCATTGCTTGCTCACCCCCTTCTTCGCGACCCCTTCTCAGTTCTCCCTCTCTCTCTCTCTCTCTCTTTCGTTCGCTGCCCTAGCCCTGCCTCTCTCACTCCGTCGCGCCTCACCCTCGCCTTCTCCATGCGGTCGGCGGCTCGCCCTTGCTCCTCTCACTGATCCGTCGCCAGTCGCTCACTGCCTCTCTCTCATCTTGCTGCTCTGTCGCCCTTCGCCATCGCCATTTCGCTTTCGCCCTCTCTCTCTTGCCTCTCGTTGCTCGGTTGGCATTCGCTCGTCCTCGCCGGCTCGCCTCGCCCTCGTGGCCGGTGGCTCGCTGCTCTGTCGCTCGCCCAGTAAGCGTCGCTTCTCATTATTCTACTATGTCGCTCCCCCTTGCCGGGTCACCCTCGCCCTCGTGGCCGGTGGTTCGCTGCCCCTTGCTCCATCGCTCACTGTTGCTGGTGGCTCGCTGCCCCTCAATTGCCAATTGGCTCATCAGATTCGGTCTTTCAGATCTGTTTCTCAGAAGCTCCAACTCCAGTCTCCAGATCTGCTTCAACTTTCAGCAAGTAGTTGCTCCTTCACTTCGTTTTGTTTATGATGCATAATGCATTCGGAGATTTGGATAACTTGCCTATCTATTTTATTGATGTTACTTTCAACAGTTAGTTATTCTTTCACTTCGTTTTGTTTATGATGCATAAAGCACTTTGTTTTGTTTATGATGCATAATGCTTTCAGAGATTTGGATAGCTTGCGTGTGTCTATTTTATTGATATTGGCTGAATCTGGCAATTATGTTACAAGATTGGTTATTGAAAAAAAAAATATTCGAACTGATTGATATTTTTTGTCTATTAAAGTAATTTTTAATTGATAATTTATTTTTTTTAATTTTATTCTTTGATATGGTGTAAATATTTATTTATTTATATTTTATTATAAAAAATAAAATTTGGATGTACTAGGTAGTTGCTCATTCTCTTGTAGTTTGCATCATTAGCAAGAAGAATTTGTAGTTTAAAAATATCTGTAAAGGTTTTTGGTGACTTACTTTTTTTCCTCTCAACACTTCAGGCAAGAAAAATAAAAACTTACATCACGCATTCAAACATACTCAAATGATAACAAATTGTTTAAAGGAAAGAAATTCATTGCGTAAATAATGTAGAAGTACTGTTTTGTGGTTATGATTTTGAGAGATACCAAATGTTGAAACTAAATAGAAATCGTCTAGCGAGTCTAACTTGTATGATAAATATTAGTTTGAAGGTATAATAAGACAATGGGTTTCAAATGATGTAATATTTGTTTTATATAGATTGGTTAGGGCAAGCCAAGTTCTTAACTAGAATGGACATGAGATTTGGTTGTCATCTTGTGCAGGATTGCACAAGGATATGAGCTAAAGTCCATGTGTGTCACCAAGTAGGAGACATATAAATAGTTAGTCATGTCTTTTAAATTAACACACACCCCTAACAATCTTTTTCATTTTAATTATTGCGGTTAAAATAAATAGTCACACTTGTGTCTCTAACGACTATAGATTCCAATCAATTTAGTTCCACGAACTTATGTGAATTGAATTTTCATTTGCTCTTATTTTTTAAAAAATTCCTAGTATAATAAGAGAGAACAAAATGAAAAAAAAAAAAAGAAGAAGAAGAAGAAAAGATTGTGGATATTTTTGTCCACAAAATTTATAAATTTGTAAAACCCAAAAAATTTAGGATGATTTAAAATATTTAAAAATTGATTAAAACAAGACAATTTGATAAAATAAATAAATAAAATTTATTATAATTTTGTACTTCAATAAATTCAATAGATAAAATATATTTTTATTTATTTAAATTATAAAAAGATCCTATTTGTGGTGACAAAAGAAAGAGGATTAAATTAAATGGTGAAAGATTGTACTCATTTATTTTTTGGTAAATTAAAAACTCAAAATATATATATATATATATATAAATGAAACTGAACTGGGCTGGCCATTGACCGGCCCAGCCCGAGAGCCGAGCAAGCAAACTGGGCTACCCAGCTTCTGAATCGGTGGGTCAAGCTCCTATAAAGCGGAAGATGAGACTGAATGTAGGGTTTTGAGAACCTTCCTAAAACTCCCTACACCTAGGATTGTAAATGAACCGAGTCGTTTAGACTCGGTTCGGTGTTTGGCTCGATAAAAACTTGTTCGAATTCGTTCGTTAAGCTAAATGAACCGAGCTTAAGTTTAATTTTGAAGCTCAATTTGTTAACGAGCTGAGCTTGAGCTGAGTTGGCTTGTGAATAATAGTGATTAAAATTATTAGTTTATAATAATGATTAAAATTATTATTATTAGAATTTTAATAATATTATAATAATTTTTATATTTTATATATTATAAATTATAAAAACACATCCTATAAATACTTAAAACCCTAATTACGCTCCCAATTTCCCAAATGCCTTGTGTACTGAAATTTGAAGACCAGAAGAAGGAAGAAGAAAAATGAAGAATGAAAGAAGACCAATTTCTCTCATCTTGCTCTTGCATCTGTTAATCATCTCTCTTTCTTTCACTCTCTCATTCTCTTCCAACAAACACTGATGTAAATCACCAATTTTTTCGAAATCCATTCGTTCGATCTTGAATCCAACCGGATTTTCACCGTGAAAGCAGCTCTCTCCCTTAAATCTTTTCATCTCCAGCATCTCCCTTGTTCATCGTCATCTCTCTGCCTTTGGTATCTCCCTTGTTCGTTGCCGCCTCTCCATTCTGCAGCTGATTAGATCCACGGCGTCAATCGGATCCACGTGTCCTGAGTTTCCCTCATTCGACTTCACGGTGAGCTCCATTTCATTTGCATTTTTTTTTCATTTTGTTTCTATATGTGTGATTGTTCTTGTTAGGGTTTCACGGTTATTCATTGTTCAATTTTTTTTTTCGAATTTGTGTTTGCATTTGTTTGTTCTAATTAGGGTGTCACGGTGAGCTCCATTATCCCCAGCCCCCAAATCTTTCAAACCTTCACCTTCAACCCCCATCATTATCCTCGACCCCCTATGAGCTTCCCACCCTATTTCGTATCGTGACCAGAAGCCTTCAAATTTGTCGTCAATAGCATCCGTTGTGTCTACAACAATCAGTAGATTTAGTTAAATCTGCCCAGATCTATCCAGTACCCAGATCTAGCTAAATCTACCCAGTACCTAGATCCGACCAGATCTACCCAGTCTTCAAAAATAAAAATAAAATTTAAATTTAAAAATATTAAAAAAATAAAATAAAAAACAACTAGAAGATCATGTCAGGATTCGGTTCTCCATGTGGTGCTTGTAAAGTATTAAGAAGAAAGTGTACCCAATCATGCGTCTTTACCCTTTACTTCTACCATAAAGAAGGACTTACTGATTTTGCAGATATCCATAAAATATTTTGTGCCAGTAATGTCTCAAAACTCCTGGCCCAGCTTTCGGTTAGTGACCGTTATGGAGCTATCGCTACACTCTTATATGAAGCTCAAGATAAGCTTCAAGATCCTATTTACAGTTGTGTCTCCTACATTTTTGTCCTCCAACAGCAGGTCATTGATCTTCAATTTTATTTAGCTTTATTGGAGTAATTATTATTTGCAAACTCTCTCAATGTTCAAAATTGGTTTCACTCAGAAACCAATTCAAACCTATATTATAACAATGAATCTTTCCTCATGGATGATTCAAACCTTATTTGGAATTTTGAAAACCCAGTCATTCAAGAAGAAAATATGTTGTTTCCTTATTTTCAAGAGGCTAGTTTGTAACCTTACCCAGTCGAAACTAGCAGTAGCCAATGGGCATTCCTAGGTGATATCGATGAACTTGGATCCGTCGTGCTCGACAACCATCATCAGCATTGAGAATCAGCGAAATTCAAAGCTATCAACGAGAGTGACTTAGATTACTGCTTTATAAATTTTGTAATGCTACTATATCCCTTGACTATTCTATGATTACTTTCTTTGATGTTATGTAATCTTGGATTATGCTCGATATTGTGGATTATGTGCGATATATTTCTCTCATGAGCTACATTGTTTATATATCATTATTTTCTCAACGCACAATGTCTTTTTGATTATGACAAAAAGAAAGAAAAGAACGAGAATTTAAAAAATTACTACTCGGTAACTGTATATCTCACTCAAGTGATACTTAATTTACTATACTAAAGTCTAACGTTATATTAAATTTCAAAAAATTAATCGTTACAACAGTATTAAATGCACATTCTAAATATTTTATTTACAAACAAAATACATAAACTCACATCACATTAATAATAGTTCATAATAATGTTTAATTGAGTAACTTAAACATTTGAACAATTGATTGATTATATACTTATCTTAATTAATAAAATAATATTAATTGAATAACTAAATAGTTATTTGACTAGCTAATATATTACATTAGTTGAGTTACTTGAATAGTGAGGGAGAAATTGTAACATTCCGTTCGAGCGATAGAAAGGACCGGAACAACTTATCCTGATGGGCCTACACGAATTTCCCAGGGGGTCACCTATCCTTGGATTACCCCAGGTTAAGCACACTTAACTTGGGAGTTCTTTGCCAACATTCAGCCCAAAAGGTATTCAGCTGGTGTTGTTTACTTTCTTACACTATCCTCGATATATACTAATCTCTCTGGGCTCTTGGGGTATTACATTCTCCCTCCCTTAAGCACATGACGTCATCGTCATGTGACCTTACAACTGGTCCTAGCTCTCCCCCGTCCAGTGTCCCCGGTCTAGTACCCCCAACCTTGAGACAGGTCAAGTCAAGGATTGCTTGACTTTCTCGTCGTGAGCCCGCCTTGTTGAAACTAGCTTCTAAAGTGAATTCGAAATTCCTTTTGGACCAACTTCTGAAGGAAACCGTATACCTTGATTCTGATAGAGCGGTTGAGACCTTCTTTCCAGCCCAGCTCTTTCTTTCATTTAACCACCAAGATGTGCTGTGCTATCCTGAAAAAGCGGAACATTCTACATCCAGCTGATGCTATGGAGGAATGACCTCTACATGGGATCAAAGAAACTAGCAACGGACGTGGCTCTAGGAAACAAACCTGGTTCTTTGGTCAGCCGAAATGCGATCGATCGGCTCAACAATATCGAGGACTGACATCGAACCAGAAGGGGCAATGATAGCAGCAGAATCGTAAAGGGTCACAGGCAGCATACAAGCAAAGGTAGACGTAGTGAAGTTTCTCTACCGTAAGGCAACCAAGAGGTCTTCAAGACCTTTCCCTGTCTCAATTGCATCGACCCTGACCCGAAACGAAAAAGCTCTCTAGCTTTCGCTTCTTTTGACTCGCTCTCACTTCCGTTCAAGCCTTATCGTTCCCGTTGGTCTATAAATAAAAGCTGTTACAACTCATTCACTCAGGGAAGACTCTTTCTTGAAAGACTTCTTCGTCAACCGCCCTTCCACTATGTCCCTTTCGTTTCCTCTCCTTCTCAGTCGACCCTGAAAGGCCTCTCTCTCTAGAAAGGTCTTCGAGTCGTACCTTGCGAGTCTTGCCTCTTCTCCCCTTCCTCTTCCTTTGTCGAATGTACCCAATTTCGACTTGTTGTCCGCCTACAATCGAAAAAAGAGCGAGTTTCCCGGCTCGGTACAAGACAGTTTCTTTCTCCTAGGAATAGGAAAAGTCTCGATTATTTTTAGAAAGTGTTCTCACTATGATCTATGGGCCATAAGATAAAGGCTTGTCTGGCTTGTTTAGAATGTAGGAACCCAAATAAAAGAAAGAGGGAATGAGATGAGTCTTTGACAAAACTTATGAGTGGCCTATGTGAATAAGAAAACTTTCTTCAGATATTTCGATCAAGTCGGGTTATGAGTATGGGCTTTTCTCCGAGTAGAGGAGACCGGCACTTCAGACTGGGCGTCAAGGGGCACGTGGACCACAAGTTGCTTAGGTCCCGATCGAGATGTTGGTAGATCACCAATATCGAATTGATAGCGAATGAAAACCAAGTCAAGAAGGAAACTAACTATTCGCTTGCCTGGCACGACAAACTATAACTGCTACGAAGGTTGCTACAAGGGAGAAGGCATGAGCTGGAGAACGAATAGAACTAGATGCGCTTGACCTAGCTCTTGATTGCCTAAGAGTAAGAAGAGAAGTCTCGATTGAGACAGGCTTTCCTGGATCGCTCACAGGCTTGCTTTTAGGAGTGGGAAAGAAAACTGTTTGTGGTACAGCCCGTGGAGCCTTTTGCCTACTGGATTGCTTGCTCAATGGCTTAGACAAGGGCTTAAGAAGGGATTAGTTTGACTGGCACTTACACTGGAGGGATATCTACTACTGCTTGAGATACTCCTTCTTGCCATTTTCAATATTTCTTTCTTACTTCTTTTCTTGCCCTAAAACCTACTTTCAAACTTCCTTGACCGGAGAGCTCATTGGCTTATTGACTGTCTTTCCCTCTTGTAACCTAGCTTTCCAATTCACTTGCTCTCAATACTGATACAATAGGACTAGGGAGACAAATACAGATATTCGGTCTAGAGGGACTGGTTGGGACTCTTCCACGGAACGGGGTGGACAGCCTGGAAGCGAACTGTAGCTAGCCTGGCTTGCTGCAAGGGATTACTTTAAGACTCCAACTGCCACTGAAACTGGATGGCTTGAACTGACTAAAAAGAAAAAGGCTTAAGCTCTTTACCTAACCCTGCCCTGGTAATATGCGGAATAGGATAGTACATGCTAGGCTAGTAAGATTCAAATGGAAAGAGGCTTGGAACTAGATGCCCCAAGCACTCCAACAGGATCTCTAGAGGCTTAGCTTATTTCTGCAATTAGATGGGCTGCTCACCTTAAGACTGGATCGAGAAGAGAAGAAAGGGGAACTCGCTGGAAGAAAAGAAGTCTCTTTTTGCTTGCCAGGGGACTGCTTACTCGCTTGAAAACAGGCCTGCAACTGGAACTGAACTGGCTCGAAAGCATTACGAATGGCAGGGCTATAATTGTACAGGGCAAAATACTAGTAATCAAAAAAGGGCTCTCTTCCAGCTGGATGAAAAGGGCCATCCATATTCACAGGGCTTGTACTGCAAATATCCTAGAATTTTACAGGAAGGGAAAGATCATATCCGATAATAGTTAAGGAAAGACACATCCTATATGAGGAAAGATAAGGTAGGGCATTCGCACTAGTGGGGGACTTTTTTACTGGTTCTTTCTTTAGAGCCAGGGACGACAAGGATTACCCCAGGACTGAGACTGCATGTAAACTTTCTACCAATGTATTCCAAAAATGCTTGATAACAGGATCTGTAAAAGGCTTCCTCACAAGAAAAAGAAACTTGCTGTCTAACCTTTGGCTTTGGCTAGTACCCCCAGCCTTTGGCTAGTACACGATCCCAACACATGGCCTGGGTCGGCTCTGATACCACTTGTAACATCCCGTTCGAGCGATATGAAGGACCGGAACAACTTATCCTGATGGGCCTACGCGAACTTCTCAGGAGGTCACCCATCCTTGGATTACCCCAAGTCAAGCACGCTTAACTTGGGAGTTCTTTGCCAACATTCAGTCCAAAAGGTATCCAGCTGGTGTTGTTTCCTTTCTTACACTATTCTCGATATATACTAATCTCTCTAGACTCTCGGGGTATTACAGAAATTCATAAATAGTCCAAAAGAAATTTAGAAAATTGTTTTTAACCACTTTCTAGTAAAAAAACGTTTTTGATAAATCAAACAAACTAATTGCACTCTATAGTCACTTTTTATGTGAGATGCCTAAAACAAAGCCCGTAATTGGGCTTAAACAAAGCCTGTAAACGACGAAGCCTGGGGGCTTCGCCTTTTCCAACTAGTCATCGGGCTTCGTCTGCAACGACGAAGACCTGCTTCGTTGCAAAAGACGAAGCCCATCATCGTCGAAGACGGTGGCGAGCGATAGGGCTTCCATTGACTCCGGCCCAGCCGAAGCCCCATTGCCCTTATTGATGAAGCCCCCATCAAACGATGGCGCTTCTTTCAAATTGCCATCGGCCGGTAGCGATGGGGCTTTGCAAAGCTTCATCGTCGCCACCCAACCCATAAATCAAAGAAAAAGAACTAAAATGAAAATTGAAACGTTGAGACTTACCTTTGGGGTTACAGGCGATTGACAATGGCGATGGTGGCAGTCGGCGGTGGTGGTGGCTGTCCTTGTTGGAGTCGGTGGCAGCGATTGCTGTTGGAGTCGACGGTGGCTGTATCAGGTTTGGAAGAGACACGATCAGGTTTTGAGGGTGGGTTCCGATCAGGTTTTGAGGGTGGGTTCCAGTAGAGAGACATTTTTGTAATTTCACTGTTTTGGGGTTTCAAATGTTCAAAGTTATTTTGGTATTTTGTGTTTTTATTTTCATTTTGAATATTTACATAAAGTGTTAGATTTAAATATTAGGTGGTGGGGTCAGAATTGGAAAAGTGGCTATAGGATGCAAATAATTTGTTTGGATAGACTAAAAATATTTTTTCACATAAAATAGGTTAAAAACGAATTTATTGTTTGTAAAGTGATTAGTTTATGTAATTTCTACAAATTAGTTATGACATTTAATTTAAGTATCATCAAGTAATAAATATGATTTAAAATAATAAATTTATATTTATAATTTTGTATAATTGAATTTTAAAAAATTATTAATTTATATAAATTGACATCACATTAATAATAGTTCATAATAATGATCAAAATTATTAGTTTATAATAATAATAATTAAAATTATTATTATTAGAATCAATAATAATTTATATTTCATATTTGATAGTGTATAAGAGTGATTAAATTTTTATTTTTTATATATTACAAATTATAAAAACACACCCTACATAAATACTTACTTTCCTAAAAACCCTAATTGTGCTCCCATTCTCAAATTCTATCGACTTTGAAGAGCAGAAGAACTGAAGAGGGAAGAACGGCTGCCCTCACCGCCGCCTGCCCTCTCCGCCGCTCGCTGCCTCTCTGAGGCCTACAACCGCCGCTCGCTGCCTCTCTCCGCCGGCTTCGGAGAAGAAAGCCGAAGCCTCCTGCCCTCTCCGCCGTCTCTCACCGACACGGCTGCCCTCTCCGTCGTCTCTCACCGCGCCGGTTGCCCTCAACGCCGCTCGCTGCCTCTCTGAAGCCTACCACCGCCGCTCGCTGCCTCTCACCGCCGGCTTCAGAGAAGAAAGCCGAAGCCTCTCGCCGCCGTCTCCGTCGTCTCTCACCGCGGCCCTCTTCACCGCCTCTCTCTAGCCTACCACAGCCGCTTCCTGCCTCTGCCGGCTTCAGAGAAGAAGGCCGAAGCCTCTCGCCGCCGTCTCCGCCGTCTCTCACCGCACAGGCACAGCCTCATCTCAGCGGTTATTTTTTTGCATATTATTATTTGTCTATTTTTTATCTTTATGTCCATGTGCATACTGTGACCGGTGGAAAATAAGTGTATTTTTGTTGTTAAGGTACGTTTGATTGTAAGGGTAGAATTTGGGTAGAAAGAAAATGAATTCCAGAGAATTAAATTGCAGGAAAAATGAATTCTTATAAATTAGAAGTTTAAACTGTTTGATTGATATAATTTTTTACTTAAAAAATGATGTTATTTTCTATCTTCTACTGTTTGAGTAGTAATATTTTCTATAGAATTTGATAATTTTTATTTTTTATTTCTATACATTTTATCTATCACAAAAAATTAAAAATAATAATAAACATTCTCTATTTCTTAATTTGTGATGAAATATAGTAATAAAATAAAATAAAAATACACTCAAAAATTAAAAAACCCACGATCTCACCTTCTCTCACCCCTAAACCCACGGTCTCACATTCTCTCACCCCCAAACCCACTTTCTCACCCTCTCTGTCTCCCTCCTGCCATCGCCGTTGCTAGGCGTTTCTGAAGGTGCAGAAGATCGGGCCGACAACCCCATCGTCGATCTTCTAGGTTAGCGTCGATCTCCCGCGACCATGGCCAACAACCAGATCCTCGCCATTAGCTCCTCCAACCCCATTGTTGATCTTTTGCACCATCGGCTCTTCCAACCCCATCGTCGCCATCTGGGTCAGCTGCAACGTTGCCGCTATCACTATGAGTCTCTCTCTCTCTCTCTCTCTCTCTTGTGGAGATGGCGACGAAGCCCAATACGGAGCTCATCTTCGGCGGTGGATGGCAACTCACAGGAAGTCGGAGATGGCGATGAAGCCCGAGTCGGGGCTCGACTTTGGTGATGGATGGCAACGAAGAGGAAGGGGACGAAGCCGGCTCGAATGGGAGAGGAACTAGAGAAATCGAGGTGGATAGAAGTGAATGTGTTGTGCGCGTGGTGATTGAATTGCCTGGAAATGGAAAACAACCCCCGCCCCCAGGAAAATCATTTCCCGCAAAAGCTAGAAAAGAGCATCACGTGACCAAAAATGGGAACTTAATTTCCATAGAAAATAAGTGCAATCAAACATTGCCAAAGTTAGAACTTAGATGGAAAATACTCATTTTCCATAGAAAATGAGTGCAATCAAACAGGCCCTTAGAGTTTTTCTCTGTTGCAATTAATGAGTCGAGCTCGAGCCCGGCTCGTTAATTCAATTAATGAATCGAGCCGAGCTCAAGCTCACATTTCAAGCTCGGCTCGAGCCAGCGCTAAATGTTATCGAGCCGAACCGAGCTTCAAGTTCGGCTCGGTTCGTTTGCAACCCTATACCCTAAAGCTCTCTCTCTCCGTTCCGCCTTGAGCAGGCCGACCACCACTTGGCGGAGTCTGCCACCACCATCCCCTGTGCCCTCTCTGTTCTCCTTCACGCTGGCCACCACCACCAGCTCCGCCACCATCTCCATCTGTCTTCTTTCCTTCGCGAAGCACCAGCCACGGCCAGCGGTACCACACCTCCGTCCTTCCCTCTTCCTTCATCGACGTCGGACCGCAGTTACCATATCCGTCGTTCTTTGCGTTTTTGGCCGCCGTCGTTCCACCATCTTCGTGTCCGACCATCGGTAAGATTTTCGGCGACCCTGCAACTTTCGCTCTCTCTCTCTCTCTATATATATACATGCGTGAAAGGGGTTTTTCGAAAACTAAAACTTAGATATACCTAATTGAAGTGATGTGTTGCATTCTGTTTGACTGTTCATGATACATGTCTGTATGTTCTGTTGTAGGATTATGACATTTGGTATTTTTCTGACATAGTGGGACTAGGTTGAACAGAACACTAGCGTCCGCAATAGGGTTAGTATGATGACACGGTGGAACTTGGCATGCTATGACTCTGATATCTGTTTATGTTGGCAAGGCTCTGCTCGACTTATTTGGAGATCTAGGTGCAATATGTCACCACCTGTTATATATAGCATATAGAATTTTTAGTTCTGTAAACCTATCCCACACTTTGCTGCATTACATGTTTTTACCTTATTCTCCCTCTCTTTATATCCGACCCAATGAGGGAAACCCTAATCCTCTCTCTCTTTCATTCTATCACACTAAAAAGCTCATTGTTTCTTCCCGCAAACAAATTGTGATCAGTTGTTTTTCAGCAAGCCAACGACGACAATTAAGGGGTCTTGCACCCCTCCTTGGTAAAGACATGTTGGATTTTGGATATGTTGGTCACTGTGATTGGGAAACTCCAGCGGTGGGTTTTGATCACAGGCTACAGTCGGTAGTTAGGCTTCCCGACTGCTAGCTGCAAGTGGGGTTGTCATGGTGCATGTTGGACCACCTTACCAGGACTTGTATGATTGGAGCTCCTTGTTGATAGACCACTCGTCTGTCCACAATGGCAGTTGGTTTTGGAGCAGGGCTAGTGTCCATGGCTCCTTGTGGTAACTAGGGATTGACTGACTGTGCCCCTACAACTTTCTTCAAGAACGAGACATGAAACACCGGATGGATCTATCTCCCATTCAGTAATTGTAGTCTATAGGGCACATTGCTCACCTTAGACACAATAGGAAAAGGGCCAAAATAAATGGGGCTCAACTTGGAGACTAGTCCTCGGGATAAAGACTTGAGATGGGGCCTTTTCAACTTTAAATAGACTCTCTCTCCCACACTGAACTCTCTTTCACTTCTACCTTTGTCAGCCAATTGCTTCATCTGATTCCGAGCCATGGTTAGGTCTTTTTTAAGCTGTTGGAGGATCTGCTGCCTCTTTTGCAAATGTTCATCCATGACTACCACACTTGTGGGACTTGGTAGGTCTGGCAGTAGGGGTGGTTTGTAACCAAAAAGGGCCTCAAATGGTGGCATTTTAATGGTACTATGGTGTCTAGAGTTATACCACTGTTGTGCCAACCTTTTGGGTGTGCGAAACACATGCATCTCAGGTAGGTCTTCAGGCATTGATTGACGCTTCGTTTGTCCATTAGTTTCGGGGTGGTAGGCGAAGGATAGGTTAAGCTTAGCCCCCAAGGATTTCATCAAGGACTGCCACATAAGACTAGTAGTAAACACCTTGTCCTTGTTAGAAATTATAGTTTTTGGGATCCCATGCACCTTTACCACTTGATCTAAAAAGACTCACGCCACTTCTTGTGTAGAGTAGGGATGAGTAAGACTTAGGAAGTAGGCAAATTTGGTGAGCCGATCCACTACTACAAATATGCAATGATTCCCTTTAGATTTTGGTAATTCCTCAAATGAAATCTATTGCTACACTCTTCCATGCTTGTCCCAAAATTGGTAACAGTTGTAAGAGCCTTGGATAAGCCACCATCTTGGATAAGCCACAGTTTCATGCTTGCATCTTTTACACACATCACATGCTAACACAAACTTCATCACCTTCTCTTTGAGCTTGGGCTAACAAAATAATTGTTTCACCTTATGATAGATGTTCTGTACCCTCGAATGGCCTCCAATTAGGGATTCATGTAGGGCTTGTAGTATCTTCCTCTTCAACTCTGTGCAGTTTCCCACAACCAGCCTGCTTATCTCTTTCATAACTCTTGGCCACTTCTTGACACCACTTCGAAACTAAAGCTAAGATTGAAGTAGCTGCTCCCTCTTCATGGCATCGAGATAAAGCATCTGCTGCAATGTTCTCTTTCCCCATCTTATACTAAATGACATAATCTAAGCTCGTCAATTTAGTCATTCCCTTTCTTTGCAAATGGGTGTGAAGTTTCTTTTGTAGTAGAAACGTCAAACTTTTGTGATCAATCTTAATGATCAACCTACCCTTCTCCAGGTAGTGTCTTCGCTTGTCTACTGCAAAGATGATTGCTAACAACTCTTTCTCATATATACTAAGACCCATGTGTCTTGGGGCTAAGGCTTGACTTATAAAGTCTAAGGGCTTGTCTTCTTGCATGAGGACAACCCCTATACCCATCCTATTTGCATCAATCTCCACCACAAACGTCTTATTAAAATTCTGTAGGCCTAGTACTGGGGCTTCACTCATGGCTTTCTTCAATAATTCAAAGGCTGCTTCAGCCTTTTGATCCCACATAAAGCTGTCTTTCTTTCGCAACTTTGTGAGTGGCTTGTTAATTCCTCCATACCCCTTCACAAACCTCCTATAGTAGTCAGTCAAGCCCAAAAAACCCCTCAAGGCCTTAATGGTTGTAGGCCTTGGCCAATTGGTCATGGCCACTTGTCCCTCCGCGATGGCACACTTTGATCTCTTAATATACAATCGATTGAGTTTAAGAATCTCAAATGTTTTAGATGGAGGTCAAAGGTTGGGTTGTATATTAGAATATCATCAAAGAATACAAGTATGAAATCTCTGAGGTATGGTTCAAAAATCTAGTTCATTAGTGATTGGAAGGTAGCTAGTGCATTTGTTAGGCTAAAAGGCATGGCAAGGAATTCATAGTGGTCATGGTGGGTTCTAAATGCGGTTTTAGGTATGTCATGGGGGTTCATCCGAATTTGGTGATAATCGGATCTTAGGTCAAGCTTAGAAAAAATGGTAGCATGTTTTAACTCATCTAGCAAGTCTTCAATGACTGGGATAGGAAATTTGTTCTTGATGGTTATTTTATTTAACTGGCGATAATCAATGCAAAACTGCTAAAAACCATCTTTTTTCTTTACCAACTGCACTGGGGATGCAAAAGTGTTGTGGCTGGGCCTTATGAGTGATTTGTGGAGCATTTCCTTAACCAATTTTTCTATTTCTGTCTTTTGGTTAGGAGGGTATCGGTAGGCATGGATGTTAACAGGGTCTGTGTTGGGTTTAAGGTTGATTGTGTGGTCAATGGATCTGGTTGGGGGTAAGGAATGAGGCTCTACAAAGAGATTCTCAAATTTTGCTATTAGCATATTTAAGTAGATCAGAGTAGTATATCTCATTGTCAGATTGAAGGGGGCTGTTGATGGTCTACATAAATTCCCCTTCTGTTTCGAGCTCCTCCCATCCTTCAGTGGCTTGGATAGAGAACAGTTGAGCCACTTGATTCATCTTGTGTTTGAATAACTTCTGCAGTCTTATGCTCGTGATCATCTTACAAATTCCCAACTCCTTACTCCCTGTCAGTGTCATCTTCCTTCCCTCTTTCTTGAACGCCACCTCCATTTTGTTAAAGTCAAAGCAAATCAGGCTGGCATACTTCATCTAGTCAACCCCTAACACCACAACACACCCTCTCAATTTTAAGAGACTCAAATCAGCTTCAAACCCTTCTCCTTGCACTCCCAGCAGAACCCAGTGCATGTAGATTGGCTCATAACTTTATTGCCATTGGCTACGTTGACTGTCAATGGCTGTGTAGGGATCAAAGGGCATTTCAATCTCCTAGCTAATACCCTCATCCAAAAAAATGTGGGTGCTCCCATTGTCTATTAGGATGATAAGTCGGGTTTCCTCCATCTTCTCCTCTACTTTGATTATTTTATTGTTAGTCAATTCTTTTAAGGCTTGCAGAGATATCTCTCCATTGTTCTCCTCTTCCCCTTCTAGTAATAGGAGTTGTTTCTTACATTGGTGGCTGGGGAAATATTTATCCCCGCATTTGAAATAGAGGCCAGCCTGCCTCCTTTGTTCCATAGTCCTTCCACCTTGGTTGTTGGGAGCAGGTAATGCCAAATTCTTCATCTCGGGGGATCCCCTTCCAACTCCTTAGTGTGGCTCTTACTTTGTAGTAGGTTCCCTGTGGCAATTCCCCTAGTCATCATCCTCTGCTTCTTCATCAGTGCTTCCACCGTTAATTCATGGAACCTGGCACTATTAGCAGCATGCTTGAGAGTCATGGGCTGTAGCACTTTCTCCATTGGCCTCAACTCCTTGTTCAAGCCATTTATGAAACTTGAAATGAAATAGGCCTCTGTGAAATAGGGGTTATGAATAAGCATCAGGGCCTTCAGCCCTTCAAATTTCAATTGGTATTCCATCACCATTCCTGCCTGCCTGTTTTTGTTAAACTCCCCCACCACATCAGATAGGCTTCAATCTCCAAACCTCCTCAGTGAAATCCTCCCATTTGTAGTCTTCCTAGACCTTGGGACCACCCTTGGTACCACTCGTCCCCTGCATCATTAAGGTATGCTGCTGCTATAGGCACCTTCTGCCTCTCTCTGCTACCCCATACTATTCAAACATTCCCTCACACCTACTGATCCGCCAACGTGGACTCACTCTATTGAATAGCAGAATCTCCAAACACGGCATGGGTAAACCGTGCTGGTTTTGTCCCACCAGCGCCTCAGGCTGTCGTCCCCTTACATTCTCATCTGGCTCTCCATAATAATAAAAACTAATGACAACAATTTATGATTGACGTACATCATATGCTACTATACGTCAACGCTCACTATACTTTCACCTAATTAATAGAAATAACAAGGTTTGAGCTATGTTTGGTTTATAAGGAATATCAAATTTTTGGAATCAAATTTCAATGCAAGCATTAAATTGTTTCAGGAAAAACTATCTATATAATTTTACCTTAATTTACATGCATTTTATGGTAGAATTATACATAATCAATTCATGTACAAACTCTTGACATGATAGATTCATATTTTTCTGTAGTATTTCCAAAAGAAAAAAGAAAGCAGAAAGCATTATGATTAAGCAAACCTTTAGGTTTTTAGAATGATGCGCTGCATTTTCTTGATTTCATGCTGCATTTTCTTGATTTCACTCAGTAAGGGTAAGGGTAAACATTGATTGAGCTGTCACTAGGGAGAGGTTGGATTTGCACAACTAAGGGATTGTTTCTGTAGTTTAAT
Source organism: Diospyros lotus (assembly GCF_014633365.1). Taxonomy (NCBI): domain Eukaryota; kingdom Viridiplantae; phylum Streptophyta; class Magnoliopsida; order Ericales; family Ebenaceae; genus Diospyros; species Diospyros lotus. The sequence continues at coordinate 16,001,957 of NC_068344.1, forward strand.
GTTGTGATGGAACTACTATTTTTGGTACTCCAAGGCAATCATTTTCTTGAGCAATTTTAAATTTTCTGGCACTTAATTATTAGCAAACTGTCCTCGCCGTTCGAGTTAAATCCTCAATTTTATTGGTTCAACTTACAAATGTATATGTTGTTCATTCTCTATAGATTGTGAAATATCTGTTATGTGTGTGTAAATTGTTAAGTCTTTTCTTTCCTTTCTGGTAAACTCTTCTGATCTTTGATTTGCTCCAATCAACTCACCTAGGAGCCCTCAAATGATCTGCCTTAGAATTGTCATTTGACAACCTTGATTACAGACCACATCATCAGGTGGTATCTTACACTCTGTTTGGAATGAATGAACTTCATAGAATTTTGTGGAAATCATTTCTAATTTAAAATTTTCTTGTTTGGAGTCAGAAGCAACATGGATTTCAATTCATGCATCTTCTTTCATGTTAAACTGGATTCTATTTCCTGGAGATGCTCACTGATTCTTTGTGAGCTAGCAGCATCTATCTAACTCTTAAATTGGTTTGCTTGATTCTCATACGGTTTTTGCTATATCCTCTGCTAGATTAACTTGCATGGAATATTGTTCTCTTCCAGAAGATGTAGAACAATTGTCATTTTTTCGCCATCTCACAATTTATAACCATTTCCTTTGTATTAATCTTCAGGAGCTTGAGGTCATTATCTATCTTGAGAGGGAGCACCTCAGAGTGCTTACTCAACCCCCCCCCCCCCCCCCCCCCCCCCCACCGGCGCCCCCAAAAAAAAAAAAAAAAATTCACTTTCTCTCATCTCCTACATATGTTGTTTCTTTCTTCCCTATTTATGTATAATGGTGTGATGTATTTTTTTCTTTATGGTAGGCATACTTAAATGGGGATACTCAATAAAGAACCAGTTTTGTTGAACACTGATGCCATCAATGTTGATGATATGGCTGAGGATTTTGACGTGGAGGTTTCAGAATCAGATTCAGAAGATGGAAATGAAGATGTGAAGTTGACAGAACCTGCAAAAAACGCCATATACAACAAGGATGGTCTTCTTGATAAACTTGGAGACATTAGTTGGCCTGATAATGTGGATTGGATGCACAAGCTTTCCCTTGATATTAGTAGGGAGCAAGAAGTGGATGTGAATGATGACCTGGCAAGAGAGCTTGCTTTTTATACGCAGGCATTGGAAGGTACAAGGCACGCCCTCGTGAAGTTTCAGTCAGTGCGGCTTCCTTTTCTCAGGCCTTCCGACTATTACGCCGAAATGGTGAAAAGTGATAGTCACATGGAGAGAGTTAAAAGCCGGCTTTTGGCAGATAAGAGAAATATTGAGGAGGCAGAAGAGAGGAGGAAGGCTAGGGAGGCTAAAAAGATATCAAAAGAGATTCAGGCCCAGAAGCTCAAGGAGAGGGCAAAACAGAAAAAGGAGGAGATAGAATCAGTGAAAAAATGGCGGAAACAGAGGCAGCAGAGTGGATTTGCAGCAGGGGGTGACAAAGATGCTGATATAGGTTTGAGTTTCGAAGATGGAAAATCATTTGAAAGGTCAAATAAGAAGCGGCCTGGGGTGGCTCCTGGAGATCGATCTGGAGGTCGGTCAAGGCAAGGAGGTGGTGGAGGACGGGGGTTGAAGAGAGGAGGAGGTAAAAAGATGAAGGGTAGGGAATTCAGGGATTCCAAGTTTGGGTTCGGAGGAAGAAAAGGTCTGAGGAAGCAGAATAGTGCTGAGACTACAAACGATATAGGAGGTTTCAGCAAAGGTGCTTTCTCCGGAAACAAGAAGAGGAAGAGATGAGATAAAGGATGATGATGATGATATGATGCTGTGTCTGGCATGTGGAGCGAGCAGATGAAGAGGCAGTGAGGGAGCCCTGGGATTCCATTTTAAAAGCTATGCCCATGCCTATGCTAAAGAGCCATCTTCCGTCTTCCTAATGGATATTTTGCATGTTTTTTCATATGTGTGACATAGGCATGAGATTGCTTAGGTGATCAGGTCTGGTACATCTCATGCATCTCCTATTATTATTATTATTATTGTTTTTTGGGCTATGACTAGGTGTATTGAGCATATGATATTGGCTATATTTTGTCGCCAAGAAATGGCTGATTTTTGGCATTGTGGTTGTGGGTGATTGGTTTTCTTTGGTTGGTTGTGACTACTAGTAGCTCTTTTTTTTTATGCACTGTTGGGCATGATGGTAAGTGGTTGCAACGAGTGCAATTTTGTTCACCCCTTTAAGGGGGGTGAAGGTAACCCTTGTTACTTTGAGTTAAAAATCTATCTTGATCGTTACGAGGATTAGTCAAAATAGGTAGCCCAATATTACAAAGTCTCGCCCATTAGCCTCTTCCTCTGCCTCTCTCTCTCTCTCTCTCTCTTTCTCTGTCTCTCTCAATCTCCACTCTCTCTCCCCAGCAGCAACAGCGGCGTCATTCCTCTTTCATCCCCTCTAGCAACGACGTTTCTCTCTTTCTCTTTCTCACTAGCAACACCAACGTCCTCACCAGCAGCACCAGCGTCGGCACTAGTGCTGTCAGTTCTCCGGCGTCCCTTCCAACAACTTTCTCTCTCTTAAGTTTGTGTTACCTTGATCAGGTAGTGATTTGAGCTATTTTAAATGTGTTTGGTTTATCATTCTGCTTTTGCCAAACTATTTTTGTATTAAGCATTCTTGGAAACAACACAACAACATATTCAGCCTTTATCTCATTATGTGGGGTCGGCTACATGAATTCTAGACTTTCATGTATTTCTATCTTTTATCATATCTTCATTAAGATTCATACACTTCACATCAAATTTTAATGTCTCCTTCAAAGTCTTCTTAGGTCTGCTTCTACCTCTTTTTTTGATTAATTGTTCAATTTCATCAACTCTCTTCACATGAGCGTTTCTTGGTCTTTTTTTCACATGACGAAACCATCTTAGTTTAGTCTCTCTCATCTTCTCCTCTATTGGCACTACTCCTATCTTATTACGAATAATTTCATTTCTAATTTTATCTTTTCTTGTATGGCCGCACATCCATCTTAACATCTTCATCTCCGCTACACTCGTCTTTTGCTCATGTTGGTATTTGACTGCCCAACATTCTGAGCCGTACAACAAAACTGATCTTATAGCTATCCTATAAAATTTTTCTTTCAATTTTAATGAGATTTTACCATCACATAACACCTCCGATGCACTTCTCCATTTTAGCCAACCTCTCTTAATTTTATGTGTGACATCCTCGTGAATTTCTCCATCTTTTTGAATCACTGATCCCAAATATCGAAAATGGTATTTTCTTTATAAGATTTGGTCTTCCAATTTTATTATAATATCATTCACTTTTGCATTTTTACTAAATTTACATTCCATATATTCTGTTTTCTTTCTGTTTAATTTAAATCCCTTAGATTCTAAATTGTTTCTTCATAACTCAAGCTTAGTGTTCACTTCTTCTTTTGTTTCATCCACTAACACTATGTCGTATGCAAATAGCATACACCATGGCACCTTTGTCTGAATATCTTTAGTGAGTTCATCCATTACTAAAGCAAATAAATATGGACTTAGTACAGAACCTTAGTGCAACCCTATTGTAATTTTAAACGGTTCAGTATCCCCTCCGCATGTTCTGACCCTTGTCTCTACACCATGATACATATCCTTAAGAACTTGTATATAGGCTATTCAGACTCATTTCTTCCCTAAAACCCTCCATAATACTTCTCTAGGGACCCTATCATAGGCCTTTTCTAAATCTATAAACACCATATGTAGGTCCTTCTGATGATCTCGATACCTTTCCATTAGGTGCCTCAGTAGGTATATAGTTTCCATTGTTGACCTACTAGGCATGAAACCAAACTGATTTTCTGAGACTTCTGTTTCTTTTCTGAGTCTCTGCTCTATTACTCTCCCAGATTTTCATGATATGGCTCATTAACTTAATTCCTTTGTAATTTTCACAGTTTTGAACATCTCATTTGTTCTTATATATAGGGACCAAGGTATTCTTCCTCCACTCATCTGGCATTTTTTTTGATTTAAGAATCGCGTTAAATAATTTCGTTAGCCAAGAGATACCCTCTTCTCCCATGTATTTCCATGCTTCTATTGGTATATTATTCGGTCTCACCGCCTTATGATTTTTCATCTTTTTTAATGCTTGCCTTATTTCATTTGGACTTATGCGTCGATAAAATGTATAGCTCACGTTCTCTTCGGAGTTACTAAGATGTCCCAACCCAACTTTTGTGGCGCCATCATCATTGAATAATTTTGTGAAATACTCCTTCCATCTCTCCTTAATCGCTCCCTCATTCACTATTACATTTTGATTTTCATCTTTTATGCATTTCACTTGATTTAAATCCCTTGTTTTTCTTTCTTGCTTTAGCTAATTTATATATATCATTTTCTCCATCTTTTGTATTAAGTCGTTTATATAGATTCTCGTATGCTTTTGAGCTTGCTTCACTAACAGCTTTTTTTGCTGCCTTTTTTGATTCTTTATAATTTTTTTGATTTTCTTCATTGTTGCACTAATATACAACCTTATAGCAATTTTTCTTATTTTTAATTTTCAATTACACTTCTTCATTCCACCACCAAGACTCCTTAAGGTTAGGGGCTCTACCATTTGTCTCTCCAAGCACTACCTTTGCTGTGTTTCTCAGGGCATTAGCCATTTCTCTCCACATTTGGTTTGTTTGTCGTTCTCCATTCCATTCTTTTCTACTCCTTAATTTTTCTTTGAAGATTAGTTGTTTCTTCCATTTTAAATCCCACCACCTGATTTTTGGATTTTGTTTTATGTGATTTTTTCTCTTCTAATTTCTTACTTGAACGTCAAGTACTAGAAGTCTATGTTGAGTAGTTAAACACTCTCCCAGTATCACCTTACAATCCCTACAACATATCCGGTCCTCTTGTCTCATGAGGAAGTAATCTATTTGGGTGCTTGATGTGACATTTTTATATATGATTAAGTGTTCGTCCCGTTTTTTGAACCTAGTATTGGTTATGATAAGCCCATATGTCATTGCAAAATCTAGAATAGACTTACCTTCATTATTAATTTCTCCGAATTCATACCCTCCATGTACCTCTCTATAGCCATTTCCGTCTCTACCCACGTGACCATTTAAGTCATCACCTATAATCACTTTCTCTCTTCTTGGTGGTTTAGTTGTAGTTGAGATCATTTTTCCATTCTTCAATGATGGCTGTGAATGCCTATTATCTGCGCATTGTTCTTTTATTGACTCATATATAGTTCCGCTTTAGTTACTTCATCTGATATGTCAATATCATCTTGAAAATCACCTAAATTTCTTCCCTTCCCTTAATAATTTTCCTTTCCTATGCTCTTGCTCTTGCTTCCCCAACCCGAACAGGTGACCTTTTGGTCACAAAGAAGCAACCCTACCAATGCTCTATATGAAACTACCACAGAATGTTGCGTTTAGAATGTTAACAATCACTAATAAATATAGATTTTAAACAACAATACAGCCAAACAGAGATGTATTCTGATTTCTTACACAAATTTGAGAATGCATGGAGGTTCCTTGATAGAAAGTTGTCTGCTATAGAGTTCAACTCAGTCTCTGACTTTGTGCTGTAGCTATAAAACTTTTAATTGGTAATAGGGCATGTGGGTGAGTGTAATAGAAGAATGTCATTTTCTGCTTGGATTAGGTTATGATGTAGCTTTCATGTTCCTTTTGCAATGCCACTGGAACATTTTAGGTTTTTGTAGTTGGACAAACACAAACAGTGAGTTATGATCTGGGAAGTGACCAACCAATCCTCCCTTCTTCCCTTTTAAAATGAAGTCTTTCGCAATACACAGCGCAATAATCACAGGCCTATTTGGTGGGACTTCAGAAATATGACAATTGAAAATGTCATAATATTTTGAATAACAAATAAATCTGTATTTCATTGGTGTTAATTGTTTCCTTTTGTGATTATACTACATGTAAGTTATTAATTAATTCTATATTTAATTTAATTTATTTTTTTAATTGTTACTTTTATTTGTCTCACACATGTTATAAATTTTCAAGTTATCAACCACAATATATTTTAAAGTTTAGAAAAATGTAAAGTGAACAATGTAATAAATATTTTTGTGAGTTTATGTAAAACAATATGTTGTGTGGGGAAATAATTATTTATATTTTTATTATTACTTTTGTTAAGACACAACAAATATTTGGGGGAAGTAACCTGCCAAAATTTTATATTTCTTAATAGATCTAAGTGCTTTTTCACAAATAAACAATAAACATGTAGATTTTAAGACTCACTAACATTCTGTCGTTGAATCAATGTTCTTAACTGTGAATTTGAATGCTGAATAAACATGTAAATTTTAGTCATAAAGAGCAACCTTACCTTTGGATCTGAGCAGCAAAGGCGAGGTTGCTCTTTATGACTAAAAGATCACAGCTTCAAATTGTAGATAAGGAAGTAAAGGAAAGATTACATATAAAAATAACCCTTCTCTAATCCTCTGAAATGGAGAGTCTTGTGAACTAAAGATGCCAAATTTATCATAGATATAAAATAAACTTATTATTAATTCATTTAATAATAAAAAATCAAAGGATTAGAGAAGCATCAATAGTAACACAGAGGGTGTGGTGTTGGGAAAAAAAACAAAAACAAAAAAAGAACAAAATCGGAGCCACAAAATTTGCAACTCAAATTAAAAATATTTTTTGAAATTAGTAGCAGGCAATTATTAAAAACAACCCCACTCTTGCTTTAATAAAACAAATGTGCCATTGTGATCACTCACAAGCTAGAGAAATTATCTAAATTAACATCAAATAGAACAAAATATTCTCAAGAAATTAAAATTTTTCAATTGTTTAAAAATAAAACAAAAATTATTTTAAGAAAACAGTTAAAAATTTCTCAATTCCAAAATTATAAAACACATCAACAGCGTAGCGTTAAATAGAGAAGCTATTGGACGAGTCCAAGACGATATAAACACTGACAATCAAAGAAACCTAACATAGATCTCGCCATTTACTAACAAAAATCAAGTAAAACAATGTAAAAAATATTTGTTCAAAGATGCACGCAAACAAATTGTTAATACACTCACATTCCGACCAATAACAGAGAGACACATACGGGAAAGCAGATAGATAAGAAGCACGAGCAAAAGAAGTAGAGTGCGGTTGTCGGAGCATTTCCAAACCAAAACCTAAAGCAGAATCTACTTGAAGAAGAAAGAGAACAGAGAGAGAGAGCTGCTGGAGGGGACGCCGGAGGACCGATGCTGCTGCTGCTGATGGTGAGAGAGAGAGAGAGAGAGAGAGAGAGATCGAGGGAGGGAGGGAGACACCGCTGTTGGAGGGGACGCTGGAGGATCGTTGCTGCTGGTGAGGACGCCACTGCTGCTAGAGATTGAGAGAGAGAGAGAGAGAGAGAGAGAGAGAGAGAGAGAGAGGGAGGAAGAAGCCAATGGGCGGGACTTTACAATATTGGGCTGCTTATTTTGACTAATCCCCATTACGGTCAAGATAGATTTTTAACCTCAAAGTAACGAGGGTTATCTTTACCCCCGTTAAATGGGGTGAACAAAATTGCACTCGGTTGCAATGGCATTATAGAGTATATAGAGACAATTGATGTACTGGAAAGAGTAGAGTTTTGTATACAAATGCGAAATTAGCTTTTGCATCTTTATAAAAGTAAAGATGCAAAAGCTATCTTTTTAATTGTTTAAAGATCGAATCTTGAGGTTTTTTAAATGAGGGACTCAATGTCATATTTTGTAATAGTTGAAGGACTTTAAGATGTATTAAGCCATATATATATATATATGTATGTATGACAGTATAGAGACAATTGATGTACTAGAAGAGTAGAGTTTTGTATACAAATGCGAAATTAGCTTTCTCATCCGTACAAAAGTAAATTTTTATTTTTAAAAAATTAATTTTAAGATACACAAGCCAAATACTGAAGAGGATTTTTCATGAATTCTTTTTCAATAGATGGAATATATTTTTATTGCAACAAACATAACATAGCAGCCTAAATTGTGGATGTGGGATCTGTGCCTTATCTTTCGTGGGTTTTTGAAGTCAATTGGGTGCAAAATCTCATTTCCTGTATGACCATTGGGATGTTTTGTTTATTTTTGGGAAAATTCGTGCAAAAAGAAACAGTCCAAGTCTTCTGGTAAGACCAAAAAAAAAAATCAAAGTCTCCATAAAGGGCTGGTAGGTTTGAAAAGGTCTTAACCTGTTGATTTGATTTTTTTTTTCTTTTTTCTTTTAGAAAATTTGTTCAGAAATGAGATCTTTAGAGTTGCAGGACTTTAGAGAATCAGGAAAACTTCAACGAGTAGGTTAATTCCTCAAACTCATTAGATTTCTAAATTTTGTAAGGTGATGGTCACGTATGACTTTT